>NC_084836.1:46885523-47190934 GCF_033115175.1 Lepus europaeus | reverse complement strand
GTCTAGTGAGCAGTGGTGCCGGCCTATTGTGACTTTGAAACTGGCAACACGTCTTATAAACTTAAGCTAAAGATTTTCTCAAATTAAAACACATGCAGGATCATTGTGAATAGGAAACTGTAAAACCACATATTGGTGTATTTCAAGTTATTTGTTCCCATAAAATTATTATGCTTGAATTTCAAGTTTAGCTTAGGACTTTTCAACATTTGGATCATTTGTCCCTAATAATTTTCAGTCATACTCCCTGTCTGGCCTGTCTCTCCACATCAGAGTTCTTTTGCCAGAGTTCAGAATAATCAAGTTAAAGACCATAATTGCTACTATGTTTAAAAATTTTTAGAAAGAGAATGAATGGCTTTTAGATAAATTCTGTTCTCTTGTATCAATACAATGATTTAGAACAAAATCCAGCAGTGTTTATCATTTTTTCCTTATTTCCTCAATTACAGGATCTCTGTCTTTCCTTACAATGAAAATGAAACTAGAAGTCATCACCCAAGGAATTATAAGCATTTCCACACTTAATTGAATACTGGAGCACATAAAACTTCACTCTAAATTTCTTGATTAAATTTTCCACACTTTCTGACTATTGCCTTTTGTCATTTAAATACTTCTTGTGAAAGGGCAAGGAACAAATTTAATTTAGGATCTAATTCTGAATGGATCTGATCATTGTTACAATAATAGTCCAGTTAAATAAGATGCGGTGTGTAGGATTTATTAAGTTCGAACTCCAGAGTGTAAGCATTCTCCTAAAAGAAAGATGATTTGATGATTCTAACACTAGTTACATGGTTAAAAATATGTTTAAAAAGACACTCATTTCTCAGTAGATGCATTTAGATAGAATCTGAGCCTCTACATTTGATGGTTTAGCTGTGCTGCATTAGAATGCTGCTTGGTCCAGAAGTCATATGGGATTCTATGCCAATACCAGTTATGAGAAGTTTAGGTACACCTGTCAGGATGATTAATTTTGTCTCAGTATAAGCATTTTATCCACAGCTAGATTATAAAGGCTGTTAGTATTTTATTCTTTTTAAAGATTTATTTTTATTTATTTTAAAGACAGAGTTACAGAAGGAGTGACAGAGAGCAGACGGTGTTCATCCGTTGTTTTACTCCCGAAATGGCCACAACAGCTGGGACTGGGCCATGCAGAAGACAGGAGACAGAAGCTTCATAGAATCTTCTACATGGGTATAGGAGCCCAAGGGCTTGGGCTCTTTTCTGCTGCTTTCCCAGGCACATTAGCAGGGAGCTAGATCGGAAGTGGAGTAGAGGGACTTGAGTTGGCATTCCAGGTGACAACTTAACCCACTGCGGTGACAACTTAACATTTTAGAGTCTCTTAGATTTTCTCAGTGCTTGGAAGATGTGTGTGTCTGTGTTTTTGCATACTAAGTGGAAAAGGATGAATTTTCTATGTTTATTCAAACAATTAGCTAATTTATTCCAAAGAGGAAAAAAAGAACTTCATTTACTTTCCTATGACCTATTACGTGTTCAGAAATTTCACGGAAATCATTAGTTATTGAAAGAAATGCATATTTGCATAAAGAGACATCTATAAATTTATAAGTAAATGAACACTTCTATCTATATTGCTGAAATTTATAAAACATTATTCTTTCACTTGTAGCTATTTAATTGTAAATGGAACTCATTCAAGTAACTATGATTCTATTTACTTTATAAGTCAATAGTTGAAATTAATTAAGCTTTATATAATGTAATATTTTGTGTTATACACTTTCTAATTAATTATAAAATTAACATATGCATATCAACTATAATTTTAAGAAACAGCATGTTATCACTGTTGTCAGATTTCATTAGATAAAATTCTCATCATACTTACTAATTTACTTATTTTCTGATACATAATGGAATGACAACATGATGAAGAAGAACATGCTTTATGTAAATAGACATGTCAATTAGATGAGGATTTTGCAAGAAAATGAAAATTAAAGTGGTCGTGGGGCAGATATTGGACACAGAGGTTAAGATGCCACTTAATCTCATACCAAGGGTATCTGGGTTTGACTTCCAGCTAGGTTTCCAGTTCCAGCTTCCTTTGAATGTGCCCCATGGTCCTCTGCAGGCGATGGCTGTTGCAGGGATATGGGGAATGAATCAGGATGTAAGATTTCTATTTGTCTCTGTCTCTCTTTCTTTGTCTTTCTGCCTCTCTGATATGAAATAAATGAGTCTTTAAAAAATGTATGAGGATCTTAATATTAAAATATTCTAACTTTAAAAATTTCTAACCGAAGATTTTCCAACATTTGTTGTAAGATTAGTAAGAATAAAGCACTATCTGAATCCTTACAAAAAAAAAGGAATTCTGCCATTCGCAAGAACATGGATGAATCTAGAGGACATATGTGAAATAACCAGATGCCAAAAGACAAACACTGCATCATCTCACTTGTATGGGAAATCTTAAAAAATCAAACTCAGTTAACTGACAGTAGAACTGTGGTTATCAGGAGCTAGCAGTTGAGAGAAAGGGGGAGATATTGGCCACATGTTCAGTCCTAAAATAGAGTCCTGGAGATGTAATGTACAATATGATGACTAGAGTTAATAGAAATATAATTATTTTCAAGCAGAATTGAGAAATCCATCCTCAAGCAGAAATTTAAAATA
Source organism: Lepus europaeus (assembly GCF_033115175.1). Classification (NCBI taxonomy): domain Eukaryota; kingdom Metazoa; phylum Chordata; class Mammalia; order Lagomorpha; family Leporidae; genus Lepus; species Lepus europaeus. The sequence goes on along the minus strand of NC_084836.1, from coordinate 47,188,273 downwards.
ATATACCAAAACCAAATAATACAAACAAGAGATAAAAAGGAAAGAATGGGAACTATGGGAGGACATATTTAATAGCATTTGAAATCAGGAACTAATGTATGGAAAAATGCCAAATAAATGTTAATCCCAAAAACCTAGTAAATGTGGCAGATAAAAAGATGGGGCTATTCACAGCTCAGACAAACCTAAATCCTTATAAGCAAGAGAAGATATGGTTCCATTGCAAGTGCACAGGACAAAAACTCATTATAGCAGGAAATTTACTAGGTAAAAATACTACAAAGTAGATAAAATTTTAAAAGGCAAGTTATGTAACAATAGCATTGCAGCAACGCTATATAATGAATGTCATCCTGGAGTTGGCATGTGGACTAGTGATTAAATTGAGGTGTACCCACCTTATATCAGAATGCCTTTTCCAGTTCCTGCTACTCTGCTTCCAACTGTTTCTTGCTAATGCACACCCTGAGAGGTAGCAAGTGACAGCTAAAATACTTGAGCCCTGCCACTCACCTGAGAGAACTGAACTGAGTTCCTGGCTTCTGTGTTTGGCCTGTCCCAGTCCTAGCTGTTCTGGCATTTGGGGAGAGAAACTGAAGATGGAAGATTTCTGTCTATCTTTCAAATGACAATGAAAATAAATAAATATATTTTAAAATGTATATGTTTATAAAGGAAAGAATATCATTTGAATTATGATTTACATATAACATTAGAGAATGGGATAGAAATAGTCACTGCTTGCTACTGAGGGTAAAAGTCCAATTTTCTTTCTGCCTGACATGTTTCTGATGCATACTTTTTATTGTTTTACGAAATCTACTGATAAAAAATAAATCAAAGAAAATTTAAAAATTCCAATAACTATGGGAATTTATTTTTTCACACTCATTATTCCATTTACACAAGTTGAATTAAAAAGTGGAAGAATTAAAGCGGAAGGAAAAATAAAGTATACTTTAGTGGTAAATGGAATACTATTTGAATTAAAAAGGAATAAACTCGAAGGGCAAGAATAGACAAAAGAGGCTTGAACACATGTGACGGAAGGAGTGATGTAATTGAAGATAATGTTACATTGTTTTCTCCAATTGATTTTTAACAAGCATTTGTTTCTTCATTGTCAAATTTTATATCATATTATATTTATGTATGTATAAAGCAATGTTTACAATATATCATGATGGTCATCTCAATGAAAATACTTGAGCACATAAACTATGGTAATAATCAGTTGATACTTTATTAAAACAAAATAAAAATTCTTCTAACTACTCTAACCACCATGGTTTTAAAATTATTTATTTATTTATTTACAAGGCAGAGAGACAGAGACAAAGAGAGCTCCCATGTGCTGGTTCATTCTCCAGATGTCTATGATGGGTGTGGCTGGGAGGAAAGCTAGGATCCAGGAGCTCAAACTATGTCTTCTACATGCCCATTTACCTACGTCATCAGCACTGCCTCCCAGGGTCTGCATTCTGGAGAGGGTACAGTCAGGAGCCAGAGTTGGGACTTGAGCTCAGGTATTTTGATGTAGTACATTCAGGTTTTAAATTCTGGGATAAACAGCTGATCTACTAACTGCCATGTATTAAGTATCACAATTTTACTAGGGCAAGAATCAACAAATGTTTATTGTATTAGTGGCTTTGGACCTGAAAATATTGAATAAGATTTTTGTACCTGCATGTTAAATTTTTGAAAAAAATGAGTAATAATATTAAGAGCAATGATATATATAAAATACATACATAAGGCACAACTGTTACATATTCAAGATGATGGCTATTATTTTAACTAGAGTAAAAGAAATCTCTAGAAGTTTTTCAGAATGGTCTTTGTGAATTATTATACAGAGGTCATTGAGAATAGTTACACTGTCTCCTCAAGTGCTTACCATTTGGCTTTCACAACACACCCAACTCCTACGATGCCTCATAATTCATAGCACTTAACTAGCTGTCATACATAATGAGAAGAGATTGTTCAATATATCTGACAATAATTCAGCATGTTGTCAAACTGGATTATCAGCTCCATTAAAATCCAATTAGACACAATAATGAGATGCTTGATTAATTTCACCATATGTGGATTATAGTTTGACCTCTGGGAAAGAAGTATATATATATATATATATATATATATATATATATCTCCAGAGGAAATACACACACTGCTTTGATTTGATGTACCCCCAAAAGGCATGTGTTGAAAACTTATTCCCTAGTGCAACAACGACAAGAGCATATGTGAGGGCTTTGAGAGGTGATTAGGATGAGGCTGTGAGGGTTCCTCCCTCATGAATCGATCATCATCAATTATAAAAAGGGGTTTAGGCTGTGAGTTTGATCTCAGTTTTTTTTTGTTCATGCTCTCTTAACCTTCTAACTTTTCCCACAGGTGGGATGATGCAGCAAGAAGACCCTTGCCAGATATGGCCCACTTGAATTTGGACTTACCTATGCCCAGAATCTAAACTTATTTTCTTTACAAACTAAACACTTGATTATATCACAAAATAGGAGCCTAAATAGACTAACAAACCACACACACCACCCTATCCTACATGCATATAATTACTGTAGGGAACAGTTTTATTTTAAATGGGATACTACTGATTAATATACCTGTAGCTTTACTTTTGAATTATTTTTAAATACTATGATGCATTTCTGACTATGGAACATTAATTAACATTATTTATATTTTCCTTAAAAATTACAATTTCTTATCCATGACATGAAGAAATAAAGCTTGTTTTGTACAAGTGTAAAGTAAATGGTTTGAATAAATGTAAGGCTTTCCTGGCATAACCAATTGAATCTCATGCCCTATGTACTTTGATAGCAGAAGCAATACTAATACATATTTATATGGTTCTCTGGTAATTATCATAAATATTTCTGACCTGGAGAAAAGAAAAAAGAAACCAGAGGGAAAGTGTTTTTGTTTTTTTTTTCAAAGGCATCATGTGGTGTTTCAGGGTACGTATCTGTTATTAGTATTTTTGGGTTTTGTTCTTGTTAACTTATGTTAAGTGGGCATTTTAAATTGTCTTTTTTCATTTTTATTCCTATAATAAAAGGTGAGATAATCTTTAAATAAAATATTTCCTTGAATTTTAAAGTTTCAAAAAAAAAAAAAAACCTCACTGCTCCAAAATCCTAATGATTTTGGTTTATATTCAAGTTCTTCTGCCTATTCTTTGTTTAACCTTCATCAAATTCTGTGTTTGTTTCCTCATCAGGAAATCACATTTCTTTTTGTAAGTAGTAATTGTAACTTTGCCTAGGAATAAACTTTCTAAATTTAAAGAACTATGCAAGTGCAAAGCAAAAATTTAGTAATGATAGTGTCATTAGTCTTACATGGTTCATGAATCATAAACATAATAAGATATTCAAATATTTGTGTCATATTTAAAAGTGGTGCAGAAATCTACTTCTGTCCAAAGAAAATTTAATGTAGATTTCTTGATGATATTTCAATTTGCTTTCTCTTATCTTGCATCTCCCACCCTTGCATGGTCAGATTACAACATTGTATCCCTTGTCAGATTTTTTTTTCTTTGACAGGCAGAGTGGACAGTGAGAGAGAGAGAGACGGAGAGAAAGGTCTTCCTTTTGCCGTTGGTTCACCCTCCAATGGCCGCTGCGGCCGGCGCACCGCACTGATCCGAAGCCAGGAGTCAGGTGCTTCTCCTGGTCTCCCATGGGGTGCAGGGAGCAAGGACTTGGGCCATCCTCCACTGCACTCCCGGGCCACAGCAGAGAGCTGGCCTGGAAGAGGGGCAACCAGGACAGAATCCAGCACTCAGACTGGGACTAGAACCTGGGGTGCCAGCGCCTATTGAGCCGCGGCGCCAGCCCCGATGTCAGATTTTGACATCATACCAAAGTAATTATTTATGTTCTCTATTAAAAAAAATCTGTAAGAGTTAGCTTTAAGATGAGTAGCTAATTTAGTTTAGATGTTTTTTTCCAAGCCCATGGTTTAATTTATTGAAACCTCACTGCTTTATGGATTAATTTCTGCTTTATAACTCTAGTTTTATTGCAGCAGAAACTGGGGCATGGAGAGATTAAGTGACTTCTCCCATCAGTCGTCTGATAAGACGAAAAGTCATGAAATGAGCAAGAAGTTGTAACTGCAGAATCTTCAGTATTAATGAATATGCTACTTTCCTTTAACATCTAGACTCCAGTGTGGATCTCAACTCAGATACTCAGTTTTTAACTATTCTTTTTTTTTTTTTTTTTTTTTTTTTTTTTGCTTCAGCATCTGTGTCAAGTTAATTGGCCATTACTAAAAGGGGGGAGGGGAAGACACATCCCAGGAATAATGCAGAAGGATCAGGATATATGCTGAAAGTTTTACATGACTACTCGCATGTAATTTTATAATAATCTTATAAGAGTTATATTAACTTCCTGTGACAGAGAAGACAAAATCTTAAAAAGTATGAAAGTCCTTATAATCAGCAACTGAGAGAGACATCATCAGTTATGCTCCTAACCAATGTACCATCTCAATACTCAAATGTTATTCTTCAAAACGAAGTGATCGTTCCTCACATCTCACATTCTACAACATAATTAAATTAAATGCATGCAAACTTTATAGCAAAAACAATCAGGGAAGCGAAAGTTGTGAAATAATTTGAAAAATTGAGCAATCTTCATTATGTTTTAAAATGTACTTTAGGAATTTACCATTTTTCTGAAATACCTCAGTGTTACAACCTAATATCTTGAGATTAAGGGTAGGAGGGTTTACATTCATTATGCTTTCCTCTGCCAGTAATAGAGAGGAGTGTCACGAAAAGAGACGCTTTGATCAAATATATGGATACACTTTTAAAAGTTAAAATGATATAAAACAGGATAATTTGTTATGAATGAAGAAGGAAGTATAAGTGAGATTTAACAATTTTTTAAAAATATTTATTTACTTGAAAGGCCAAGTTACAGAGAGCAGAGGTCTAGAGAGAGAGACAGAGAGAGAAAGAGAGAGAGAGAGGTCTTCCATCTGCTAGTTTACTCCTCAAACGGCTGCAACGGCTAGAGCTGAGCCAATCCAAAGCCAGGAGCCAGGAGCCTCTTCCGGATCTCCCACGTGGGTGCAAGAACCCAAGGATTTGGGCCATCTTCTGCTGCTTTCCGAGGTCATAGCAGAGAGCTGGATCAGAAGAGGAACAGCCGGGACATGAACCTGCACCCATAATGGGATGCCAAGCACTACAGAAGGTGGCTTTATCTGCTATGCCACAGTGCTGGCCCCTTAAATTTTTAAGATGAGAAACTAATTGTTTTCATTAAGAGGAAGTGATAACCGAATTGAATGCATGTTTATTGAGGGATAGTAAGATAGCTTAAAAAGGCTCAGCATGGGTAGTTATTTGGAGTAGCAATTAAGACATCATTTGGGACTGCTGTATTCCACTCTGGAGCTTGTGGTTTGAGATCCAGCTCTGCTTCAAAATACAGCTTCTTGCTAATGTTCACCTTAGCTCAAGTTGGTCAGATTTCTGCCACTCACCTGGGAGATATGGACTGAGTTCCAGGCTCCCAGTTTCAGTCTGGACCAGCCCCAAGTGTTGCAGCATTTGGAAAGTGAACTAGTAGGTGGAAGATCTCTCCCTCCCTCCCTCCCTCCCTCCTTCCCTCCCTCCCTCCCTCTCTCTCTCTCTCTCTCTCTCTCTCTGTGTGTGTGTGTGTGTGTGTCTCCCATCCTCTATCCTTCAAATAAAATAAAATGAAATGCATGAGGATCACCATGAGGAACTATATATTCTTACTGGGTAGATCTCCAGTGAATTGAATGAGTGTGCTTTGTCAAAAATAAACACCACTTGATATTCTGAAACAGGTGATGTAAAGATCATATTTCAAAAGATGTACATTTTGGTTGCCTCTTTTTCAAGTAGTATCTGAGTAAGTTGTATCTCCTGTGGATTTCTTTTTTGCTAAGTGGAATAATCAGTAAGAGAAGTCTGTGGTTTGTCCCAAAACCACTGAATGAAAATTATTTCAGTCCCAGAAGGCAATAGCCTTTGTATTAGTTAAAGACCTTGCTTAAAACAGGCAAAGAAATAAAAGTGAAAACAAACAAAAATTCAAACCAACAAACTCAGAAATGGATTTTATTCAAAAATATCATGTGACAGCCATATTGCACAATGGAAGAGGAATGGAGAAAGCCGCAGGCTTCAATAGGCAGCCTGAAATGTTTGCTCAGGTGTTTGCACCTTTGTCAATAGTTAGGAGAGGAGCATGCCCTGTTGGCTTTTTTTTTTTTTTTTGACAGGCAGAGTTAGACAGTGAGAGAGAGAGAAAGGTCTTCTTTTTCCGTTGGTTCGCCCCCCAAATGGTCGCTATGGCCGGCGCACTGCGCCAATCCGAAGCCAGGAGCCAGGTGCTTCCTCCTGGTCTCCCTTGCGGGTGCAGGGCCCAAGGACTTGGGCCATCCTCCATTGCCTTCCCGGGCCACAGCAGAGAGCTGATCTGGAAGAGGAGCAACCGGGACAGAATCCGGCGCCTCAACCAGGACTAGAACCCGGGGTGTCGGAGCTACAGGTGGAGGATTAGAGGATTAGCCTAGTGAGCCGTGGCACCGGCCGCCCAATTGGCTTTTGACACTGGCTTTTACAATGAGAAATATGGGGAGACTTAAGACTGACCATACAGCCTAAAGCAGACAGATCCCAGCTAACTCAAAAATTCATGAAAGAGAAATAAGTGAAATCTTAAGTTGCATAAATTGAATTTATATAGCAAAAATGTAACAAAGAATGAGTAATGCTGGTGTCATGAAGAAATTACATTCAAACCATGCATATTTATACTTATACTATTCTATCCAAACACACTTGGATATTGTGATGGGATATTAACATTGGATGCCAGGAACTACATGCTAGAACCATCATCAATATTTTCTCTAGAAAGGCAAAACTTCTGCCCATTTCCTAATGAAAACAAACAATTACTATTAGGGTCTACTTAGCAGTGCTACTCTTTTCTGAATTGGAGATGTCCTCATACTAAACCTTGATGTTATGCCTATGTATGTTAAATTGTATGATAAAGACGACAGCACAGAAGAAATTAAGATTTTTGACCATAAATTAAAGGATCATCATAGGTAACCTGGGGAGCTCCAATGTGATCACACACTTTTGTAGAAGGCAGAAAAGTTCAGTCAGAGAGATGAGACAGAACGAGAGGAAGTATTTGAAAATGTAGGAAAGGGGCTAGCACTGTGGCTTAGTGGATAAAAGCCACCACCTGCAGTTCCGGCATTCCATATGGGCACTAGTTCAAGTCCCAGCTGTTCCACTTCCAATCCAGCTCTCTACTATGGCCTGGGAAAGCAGCAGAAGAGTTCCCAAGTCCTTGGGCTTCTGCACCCACGTGAGAGACCTGGAAGAAGCTCCTGGCTCTTGAATTTCGATCAGTGCAGCTCTGGCCATTGCAGCCAACTGGGGAGAGAACCAGCAGATGGACAACCTCTCCCTCTCTCTCTCTACCTCTCCTCTCTGTGTAACTCTGACTCACAAACAAATAAATAAATCTTTAAAAGAAAAAAAAAACGGAGAAAGAAAATTGGGAGCCAAAGGATTCAGCAGCTTTTGGAACCAGAGAATGGCTTGCTGACACCATCACAGGACCTTGGTCAAACAGCAGTAAGGAACGGAGTTCTGCCAACAGCCCACATGAGTAAGAAAATCAGTTCATCCCTAGAGGCTGCAGAATGGAATGGCCCGTGGGATCTGTAATGCAGTTCTGAATCTACAGGTCTACCATTAATATATTTGTGGTGTATTAAGCCATACATTTGTGGTAATATGTTTGGACAGCAATAGAAAGCTTAAATCTTTATATATTTTAAAATGTGCACACTGAGGTGTTAGCTATATTTCACAGTTTATTTATTATCTGCTGTATTTCCTGACCTTCCAGTGTAGGAGAGAAACTAGCACCTTTTTACATTCCTCCACATCTAGTCTTCTCTCCCCACTCTCGGCATCGGTCTGGTGTACAATAAGTTTATATTGCCAAGGTGAAGAGCAACTGTAGTTTCATAAGATTAAATTCCATGGCTTCATATTTACATTGTCAAAAAATTTAAAACATTTGTATCCTAACAAAATATCCTTACATCTTCTCTATGGATGATTGTATGAAAAGTAAAAGCTCAAAAATACACATTTATGATGTTTTGATAATACAAATATGATCCACTTCAAAACCACTGAATTAGAGAGTAGTTTCAATCGTAGATTAGTGAAAGTCACTTCCATAAAATGATTTTCATTACTTTTTACATTTCATGGCTTTAATAACTGTCAAACAAATTGCCCCTCTTTACACTAGATCAATAAAGTGCTCTAACAAATATTTATAGCCTAGTAGTTAGACTGTATCCCCCATTGTAATGTCTGGGTTCAATATTGGTTCTGTTTTCCAACTCTATCTTCTTTGTAATGAAGAAGGGTAGTGCTGATAACCAAAGTGATTTGAATCCTGCCCAGCCTAATCTGGGTAGTGAACCAGCAGATAGGATTTCTCTCTCTCTCTCTCTCTCTCTCTCTCTCTCTCTCTCACACACACACACACACACACAAATAAATACATTTACAAAAAGAATAAAACACATGCCACAATTACTTTGAGTATTACTTAAAATGCAAAAATTATTCCATTTCTTTATTTACTTCATATTTGATAATTCTTTACTTTTCAGGATTTTTTTTTCATTTCATTTCATTTTAACAGATAAGTCACACATGACATTGTTACTATGTCACTTAAAATTTTCATATTTCTGTTACACAATTTATGAAATTTGAGATGTTCTCACTTCTAGATCTTGAATTTACTTTTATTTCATATAATGTGAGTAATTTTTTTACTCCTATAGAATCATGTTTAGACTTCTCCCTTTTTTATTTTTTAAAAATTTTTCTGAAGTTTACCTGAAAATGATTTCTTTCTTTCAAAAGCTAAATCATGGTATTTTAAGCTTTGAGAAAATATCTTCTATTATTCCACCAATTCTTTCTGTATTTTCTTTTTGCCCTCTTATTCTAGAACATTGGAATATGATATGTTTACTACATTTTCTCTCATTTTTTGTATCTCTGTAGTTTGCTCCTAATTCTCACAGATAAGCTCACTATCTTTTCTCATAGAGTACAAAAATATGTTTTTAATTTTCATGAGTTCCTATTCTCTAATTACATTTTCCCTTACAGATATTTATACTATAGTAGAGTAGAAAAGTTATTTCCTCTTATGTTTCTAAATTCACTGTTGGATTTTGTTTATTCTTTGTTATTTAAGAAAATTAAATTTATTTTCACTTTATTTGAAAGGTAGAGATAGCGATAGAAAGAGATCTCCCATCCATTGTTTTACTCCCCAAATATCTGAAAACAACCAAAGCTGCACCAAGCTGAAACCAGGAATCCAAAACTCTTCACCACCGACAATCATCAAGTGGCATATCAAAAGATTGAACTCTGAAGCAGTAGTCCCACTATAGGAACCCAAATGCGAGTTTGGTTTTCCATCTGAAAAAAAAAAATGTTGATGTATACATTTTAGAGATAGTAGAAGGTGATGACAGAACACAGTAAGACTATGTAAGAATGTATGTGGAAGTCCATGAAGAAAATTTTAAGCTTGATAGGAATGATTTTTTTCTCTACTTCCTCTCTTTAATATGTTCTATAACATTAGTAATACAGTGAAGTCTTTATTGTCTGCTTTCCTTGAAATATATAATGAAGATCCCTTTGTTCAATTTGTTTCCTTGCAGTAAAACTTCTGTAGACAATTTTCCCAATTTTATTTCAACAGGAAAATATAAGAGGTATCTTCAAAATATCCATGAAAAATGCATATTATGAAAAAACCCATGCATGGATATCAAATTATTTTAGCACAGAAATAAACTTATGTTTTAATTACTATGAACTTTTTGAAGTACCCTCATATTTGTATGTCATATATATAATTTGTAACTATTTTCTAAATTGTAAGAAATGTTCTAATGAATTGCTTAAAATACTGTCTAGTCTGTATTATTTATCCCTGGGGATAAAAAGGCATTTTGGATCAGTAGATATTTTGCTCTCTAGAACTGTTCCCCACATTGAAAGTTAAATAGTGTCTCTGTTCCTCCTACTAATGTGTTATTTGCTTTGTTGCTATGACAACTTCTAACAACCTTGCACATTTCCACCCTTCTTGAAAGATACAAAGGGTTCCCACCAACGACCACACTATGTCAACAGTTGATGTCATCTTTTCCTACCAGATGTGACTTAAATATATATAGTATATGATTTCTTTATCTAACTCTAATTTAAATAATTTGAGTCTATAAACCATGCCTTTTATTACCTTTGTGTTTCTTGGAAGTGACTGATATTAGATGATGCTTATCTTTTAATGAATATATGCTATCTGAGATGGACCTCATTCCTTTGGGTACTGCATCAGCATGAATGTGATTACATGGCTTATCTTTGACTTTGTAGGTTCTCTATATCAAAATTTTTAAGTTGAAGAGGTAATGGAGTATGTGTGTGGAGAGAGAGAGAGGAGAGAGAGAAGGAGAGAGAGAGAGAGAGAGAGAGAGAGAGAATATAGATGTGTTGTGTTAAGGTACTGTGTACTGAATACAGCCAATATAGAAGTTTTGGAAAGTTCTGTATGAAGAAAATAGTTTCTGACATCAGTAACAACACATGAAACTTAGGTTTGACTTATTCATATTAAAATGTAAATATAAAGCAAGCAAATATAAAGCAAAAAGCTTCAGTGAGCAAATTTGATGTGATTGGGTAAGTCTTACAGTTAGTCGTAAAACATGAATTTTGATAGTAATGTTAAAACAGTCCAACACAATGAAATGCATATTGATTTTGCAGTTAAACAGACTTTAGAATGAATTCTAGTTTTTACTACATGGCGACAAAAAAAATTTAAAAAATTTTAATTATATAAATTTGGAATGGGAAGTAGGAATTTTAGGATATGCAATGTAAAACAAATATGTTGATTCATTATTCATACAGAATAGCTAAATGCCTTGCCTGGCTAATAAAGCTAGGATGTAGTAGTGAGAACAGGTATAGGCCAGTTGGTGGAGATTTGAATGATGGTAGCAATTTTCCTCTGGAGAGAGCAGATTTGGATAATAAATCAGAGACCTCTGTCTTCCTCCCAAGACTTTACTTAACATGGATATTGTAATGAAAAGGATGGAAATATGAGAGCAGTGAACAGTCAATACAAGTCAATACAAGTTGCTGTAGCAGTTGGAAACAATCTTCTACTACCCCATTAACTCCTAACTTTTTTAAAAAATAAAAAATCTAGAAGCCAGCATTGCAGCCCAGAGAATTAAGCTGCCATCTGCAATGCCAGCATACCATAGGAGCACTGATTTAATACCTCATTGCTGAACTTCTGATCCAACTCCCTGCTAATGCACCTGAGAAAGCAGAAGATGGATCAAGTACTTGGGACCCTGGGCTCCTGGGTTTGCCTGGCACAGCCAGGGCTGTTGCAGCCATTTGGGAGAGTGAACCAGTGGATGAGAGATTTGTCTCTCTGTGTCTCTCCCTCTCTCTCTCTCTCCGTAATTTTTCAAATAAAACTAAATCTTTTAAAAAAGATTAAAAATAAAAAATCTGTCAATTGATCTTCAGAATATACTTTATAAATATTAATTCACACATATAAATCCCACTGAGAACTTGGAATTGTGTTATATTGTATTATAGATTTTTCTGTAAAACATATCTGGCTGGCGTCGTGGCTCACTTGAATAATCCTCCGCCTGCATCGCCGGCATCCCTTATGGGCACTGGGTTCTAGTCCTGGCTGCTCCTCTTCCAGTCCAGCTCTCTGCTGTGGCCCGGGAAGGCAGTGGAGGATGGCCCAAGTGCTTGGGCCTTGCACCCGCATGGGAGACCAGGAGGAAGCACCTGGCTCCTGGCTCCGGATTGGCATAGCTCTGGCTGTAGCAGCCATTTTAGGGGTGAACCAACGAAAGGAAGACCTTTCTCTCTGTCTCCCTGTCTAACTCTTATCTGTCAAATAAAAAAAACACATAATGTCAATAATGTACCCTGCCCTATAAATACTAGAACACATTAAAAAGTTATAGTAATCTTATGTGGACTTTGCAAAATGAAGAATGACTTTAACAAAGCAAAAGTCCAGACAAATGAGATTAATATTCATAAACATTTAGAATAGCATGGAAGTTATATATCAAAATAAACCAAGCTTATTTTATGAACAGAATTATAAACATTTGAAAAAATAAAAACCATATCCTCATGCCATATAAAACATAGATTATTTGAAGATATAATCATAAAAATGAAAAACTATATATTAAAGAAATGTTTGCTTGAATATTTATAGAATTTTATAGTAAAAAGCCCATTTAAGAATAATATAGAGAAAAACATAAGTGAAAATTTTTATATATTTTTCCATAAGCAGACAATAATTTTTGGCTCAGAAAATTATTGGAAATTGTTTGAATAAGATTCCTGACATAATTACTAATTGTTTCTTTCTTTCTTTGTTTTTACAAGTTTATATATTCCCAGATTTGAGTATAATTTTTAAAAGTCTTATATCTGAAAAATTACTTTTATTTCCTTCTGATACCAAAACAGTGTTCAACAACACAAATGGGGAATTCATAAATTACTCAAGCTAAGGAAGCCATATTTATACTTCTTGTCTAGAGATAGGTAAGGCTTCACGAACTAGGCCCCTGAGCCTCACTTCTCTTTATCTGATTTATAAATCAAAATGAGATGATTCAAATGGGATTTTAAACATTCATAAAACTTCAAAGTGATGGATCATATTTTCAGTTCTGGAACAGAAGTTGCAAGAGTTGCATTTAAGTTCCATTTATTCCATATACTAAGAATTTTTACTTCAGTCAGATTACTTAGTTTATAATCTTAGTGATCAATGTGTGTATATATATATATATATTTACTTTTCTAAAAAGAATATTTTATAATTTATAAATACATTTTACATCATAGCATTGAATTTGTTTCTTCAAATCTACAAGTTAATTAGTCATTTTAAAACTATCAAAATCAAGTTTATATTCCAGAAAATGTATTATTTTATTCTTTGATTTTTCTGCAGATAAGTGGGTATATTTACTGTTGATTCTGGGTCATACTCTGTCTAGGCATCAGAGATAAAAGATTCTAAGATGAAGAAGGTCCCTAGTCACTATGCTGGAGTCAGGAACAGAGCCAGGACTTGAACCCAGGCACTCTGATATGGGATGTGGGTTCTATTCTCTAGGCCAAATGCCTGCTCCAAGAATATGTATTTTTTATTTTTAAACATTTATTTATTTACTTGAAAGCCAGAGGGACACATATAGAGAGGGACACAGCACACAGAAAGAGAGAGAGAGAGAGAGAGAGAGAGAGAGAGACAGAGAGACAGAGAGAGAGAGAGAATCTATCATCCACTGGTTCATTCCCCAGATGGTTGCAATGGCCAGGGCTGGGCTACGCCAAAGTCAGAAGCCAGGAGCTCCTTTTAGGTCTCCCACATGCTTGGCAAGCCATGAACCAAAGCTTTCCCAGGCACATTAAGAGGGAACTGGATCCAGTCTGTTGGGTGTCATAAGCTGCAGTCTAACCTGCTACACCACAGTGCTAGCCCAGAATATATATTTTTAAATATTCTTCATTAAAGATTAATTTTCAGACATCAGCTAAAGAAAAAATAAAAACAGTCCAACTCTTACTTTCCACAATGACAAACACAGTAATTAAGGGCTGATGTAGATGTGCAGTTTCCTCCTATGCTGCTAGAACCAGAGCTCAGATTGTCCCCTTGACCATCCAAGGAAAGAGATGTAGCTGCTGTTGCTATCACCAACACCAGAGACTTAAATTTCAGGTATTCTTTGATATTTGAATGCTTTATTTCTGTCTTTTCAGTATAAAGTTCTGTCTTTTCTGTGTAAAGAACCAATTCTAATTAATCTCACTTCACTTAAAAAAAAAATCCAGCTTTCGTATGTAAGGATTCATGCTTGCACTTTATCCAAATTGACCTGTGATTTCAGAGTACCTTAGTTTAGTGCTACAAGTCTCTCAATTTTTATATATGGACATGGTAAGAAATGTTCTTCAGGGCATTCAGGGTCAGAATGGCTGGCCTTAGCTGTTCTTCATGAAGCCACTCCAGATTCTTCCCTCTTACTTGGTAAGTTTCCCTTTAGAAGCTCCTTGATAGTTTCATTGTCACCTTGGATCCAGATGATCTCAACCCAGCAGAGATGAGATTGGATCTCAAAAAGGGAGTGGTAGAAGTCTTGAAAGTTTTCATCCCAGGGGATTCCTTCTGCCTTATGCATCATAGGCCATCTCATCCCAGGAATAATACAATCCACTAGCAATAAGAAAAGGAAAGGGCAGGTTTCTGTCATTCCAGAAACATCTCATTTGAACATTCTTCCAGAACAATGGAAGCTTTCATACAAGTGTGATATTCAGAATTTGTAGTAGGTCTCTTGATACAAGCATTGACCTCACAGAAGAGACTTTAAGCAGAACTTCTGACTTGATGACTTATCAATTTATACTATACTCCTTACATGCGTAACTAAAAGCTTTCACTCCAGTAGTTCTTTCTAAGATGACTGCACTATTAGTAATAGCAACATTTTTAAAATTTAAATACCAGTCATCCCCTATTAATAAGTTTCTATTTTAAAGATTTATTTATTTATATAAAGGCCAGAGTGAGAGAGAGAGAGAGAATCTGCTAGTTCAGTCCCCACTCCCTAAATGGACACAACTGGCTGGGCCATGCTGAAGCCAGGAGACAGGAGCTACATCCTGGTCGTTCACATGAGTGGCAGAGGCTCTACTACTTGGGTCATTATTTTCTTACATTAGCAAGAAGTTGAATTGGAAACAGTGTAGAGAGGACTGGAGCAAGCACTCACATGCATCGCAAGTGGCTGCTTAACCCTCCGCATCACAATCTCAGCTTCATAACTTGCTACTTCATTTACCACACTCTCAAGTGAGGTAAGATCACTTTGTGAGGACAACATACTATTTTAATTAATAATAAATTAGACAAGCTTAACATACTTGGCATGGAATAGAAAAATATATATAATCACTGGTTGGGAATGATACAGGGGCTACAGAATAGGCATCGAAATTTATGAAATAAAGCAAATAATCCATCTTTTTAAAAGAGATTTATTTTTTATTTGAAAGTCAGAATTACAGACAGAGAAAGCAAGAGAGAGAGAGAGAGAGAGAGAGAGAGAGATTGATCTTCCATCAGCTAGGCTCACTCTCCTGATGGCTGCAGCAGCCAGTGCTGGGTCAGGCGGAAGACAGGAGCCAGGAGCTTCATCAGGGTCTTCATCGGGTTCAGGGGCCCAAGCACTTGGGTCATTTTCCACTGCTTTAACAGGCCATTAGCAGGGAGCTGGGTCAGAAGTGGAACAACCAGGACATGAACTGTTGCCATAAGGGATGCCAGCGTTGTAGGCATTGGCTTTACTCAATAGGTCACAAGTCTGAATAATTCGTCTTTTAAATAGAAGTGAGGTAAGCTGATCAGAGAAAAAGTTGTGTATCATTGTCTATTACCATGTGTAATAAAAACTTTCTAATATCAAAACCCATTTCTGTTGGGAGTTGAAGTTATCTCATGTTGGTTTCATTACCAATCAATTACCATTATAGGTACATTCAGTATCCATCCCTATTACCACAACTTTGATCATCTTTCCTGTAAACTATCCTCTTCTCCCTCAGCCTGTCTCAGGAATTATGTTGATGAATGACACATTAAGGACTCAGCCCCAGCATACCAGGGGGCCTGTCTTTGTGGGAAGAGAGGTTATACCAGCTCAAGATGAGAACTGTTGGAAAATTAATGTATGCAAAGATGGTGATTATGCTACAGGCTTCAAAGAAGCTTGATTGAATAGACTTGACACAATCTCGCAATCTGTTCACATTTAACTACAGAATTTTTAAATTTGAAAACATAATATTTGCATTTGTGATAGTCTGAAAAATTATTTAAAATAGGAGGGCTGAATTGGCATTATTATTTTATTTTTAAAATGTTGATGAGCATATTATTTCTACCTATTTACAAGTTATAATATAATAATTCAATATATGTATAAAATGCATAGTGTTTAAATCAAGGGGGTTATCATTTTCCCTCTTCATGTACATTTATTATTTCTATGTGTTGGGTATCTTAAAGTCTCTTCATTTCCAGTTATTTTGAGCCATATAATACATTCTTATATGTTAGTTACCCTGTATTGCTGTATAACACGAAACTAATTCCTCTGATCTAATTATATTTTGGTGTGTATTATCTAACCTCTATCTCCCTACCCATTGGCCATGCGTATTGTCTGGGGAAACTGTTTTACTCTCTTCATTATGAGATCAGCTTTTGTAACTTTCACAAATGAGTGAGAACAGACAATATTAGCTTTTCTGTTCCTGGCTTATTTTACTTAAGAGAATGTCCTCCAGTTCTACCCATGTTGCAGCAATGGCTGAATTTCATCTTTTTTATTATTGAATAATATTACATTATGCATATATGCCATGTTTTCTTTATTTTTCTGTCAATGCACAAGTGACATAACGATTCAGTTTTCTTTGGCTGTATACCCACTATTGTGATTTTCGGATAATTTGTTAGTTCTGGAAACTATGCTGTTTTCCATTATGGGCTATGCTAACATTATTAACATTATACTAACTATATGATATTCTCACAAATATCATATAGAAGCTTTCCATTATCTGCATTCACACCAGCATGTGTTACTTCGTGGCTTCTTGATAGTAGGCTTTCTAACTGAGGTGAGATGAAATCATTGTGGTTTGGAGATCATACACGACTCGTTCACACCCCAAAATACCACAACAGCCAACCCATGAATATGGAAGACTTTTCCATTTGGGGGGGGTGTTTTCTATTTGTTTCATTAATATTTTACAATAGTAATATTCTTAAAATATTTAAATACCATTTAATCTCCTCTAAAATAATATAATCAATAAAATTCTATTTTTAAATATTTATTTTTGTGAAAGGGATCTTCTGTCTGTTGATTCACTCTCCAAATGGCCACAGTAGCATATGCTGGGTCTAGTCGAAGCCAGGAGCCAAGAACTCCATGTGGATCTACAACATGGGTAGCAATGGTCTGAATACTTGGGCCATCATTTTCTGCCTTCCCAGGCATATTAGCAGGAAGCTATATTAAAAGCAGAGAAGAGGGCAGGGACTGTAGCATAGCAGGTACTGGCATCCCATATGGGCACCAGTTTGAGTCCTGGCTGCTCCACTTCCAATCCAGCTCTCTGCTATGGCCTGGGAAAACAGTGGAAGATGATACAAGTCCTTGGGCCCCCGCACCCACCTCGGACACATGGAAGAAGCTCCAGTATTCTGGCTTCAGATTGGCCCAGATCCGGCCATTTGGGGAGTGAACCAGTGGGTGGAAGACCTCTCTCTCTCTGCCTCTGCCTCTCTGTACTCTGCCTTTCAAATAAATAAATAAATAAATAAATAAATAAATAAATAAAAAGAAGCAGAGAGGCCGAGACTAGAACCAGTGCTGATGTCAGATGATGAGTCCCAAGCTGCAGCTTAACCCACTGTGCCACATGCCAGTACCCGAAAGTATTTGTGCCCATGCTAATGTTAGAAATCTTTCCTCAATGTTTTCTTCTAGTAGTTTTATAGTTGCAGATCTTGTATTTACATCTTTGTATTAGTCGGGTTTTCATCACTGTAACAAAATACTTAAGACTAATAACTAACGAAGGCGTGAAGTGTATTTTGGGTGATGGTTTGGGAAATTCACAGTTCAATATGTGTCCCATTTATTTGATATCTGGTGTTAGCATTATTACTGGCAGAGCCTGAAGGCAGCTAAGCATATCTCACGGTAAGAAGGAGTTCTGAATGCAGACAGAGGAAGGATCACATGTAAAGCCAGTAAGCAGAGAGAGGGGCAAGACCCAGGTGAGCTTTTATAACTCTCTCAAAAGAACTACTTCTCAGGGCATGTCTCCAGTGACCTAAGGACTTTCTACTAGGTCCACCTTCTAAATAGCATAACAGGGTTATTTACACCCTTTTATTGCCCTTTTTCTCATGACTCTGGTGTTTATACATCTGGGTAAGTTTGAAGGTCAAATGTTGTTCAAACATAGCAGTTTTGGGTACATTTTGATTAGATTTATGTATAAGGTGAGAAATGAGTCTATTATTCTCCTGCACATTAAATTTATATCTAGGTTTCAGAGCTCAAGTTATTGAAAAGGCTGTCCTTTCTCCAATTTATGTTCTTGATGCCTTTGATAAATGTTAGTTGAGTTGTAAGTATGTGGATTTATTTCTGGGATTGCTATTCTGTTCCATTGGTCTATATGTCTGCTTTTATTATAGTACCATGTGTTTTGGTTACTGTATCTCTGTAGAAGAGTTTGGGATTAAGTGCTGTGATTATACTAGCCTTACTCTTTCTGTACATAATTTCTTTGATTACTCATAGTCCTTTGTGATTACACATGGAATGTTTTTTATTTCTCTGAAATGTCATTGGTATTTTGATGGGGATTACATTGATTCTATAAATCATTTTAAGTTGTAAAAGCATTTTAACCTTAATTCTTTCAATTCATGAATATGTGATGGCTTTCCTTTTTGGTATCTACAGATACTTCCATCAGTGTTTTATAATTTTCACCACAGAAATCTTTTACTTTTTGGCTAAATTTCTTCCTAAATATTTATTTAACTTTTAACTATTATAAATATTTGCAAATATTTGCAAATTTGTTATCAGTAATAAAAATACTATCTTAGCATGTTGTTTTCATTTCCTGAAATGTTACTGGATTCACTGGTCAGTTCTAATGGTTTTTCAAAATATAAGACCATGTCATCTGCACACAAGGGTAATGTGACATCCTCTTTTCCAAGTTGGATGCCATTTAATGCTTTCATTCTTCTAACAGGACTGACTAGAATTTCCAACACTATATTCAATAAAAGCAGTGAAAGTGAATAACCTTTTGTTGTGTGTGTGTTCCTCATTTATTGAAAGTTCTTTATTGTGAAGTGTTGTTGGATATTATTGAATGTTATTTCTTTACTTCTCAATAGAATCATATTTTTTCCTTATTCTTATGTAATATATTACATTTATTGATTTGCATTTGGTGAACTATCATTGCATCTGTGAAATAAATCCCACTTGTTCCTGGTATAGAATCTTTCAGATGTGGTGTCTGATTAAGTTTGTTTATATTTTGTTGAGAATTTGTTTGAACATGTGCCCATTATGTTCATTATGCAATTTTCTTTTCTGTTGGGTATTTTATTTTAATATTTTTAGATTTTATTTGATTGCAATTCAGAGTTACAGAGAGAGGAAGGGTGTGGGGGGAAAGGAGAGAGAGAGAGAGAGAGAGAGATCTCCCATCCCCTAGTTCACTCCTCAAATGTCAACTGCAGCCAGCACTGAGCCAGGTCGAAGCCAGGAGCCTGGAACTCGATGCAGGTCTCCCACATGGGTGGCAGGGGCAAAACAATGAGATCATCTTCTGCTGCTTTCCTAGGTTCAATCCTAGCAGGGAGCTGGATTGGTAGTGGAGCAGCCAGGACATGAATCTGCACTCATATGGGATGCTGACATTACATGTAGCACCTTAACCCTCTGTGCCATGATACTGGCCTTGGGTCTTTGGTTTTAGTACTAGGATAATACTGGCCTTAGAGAATGAATTTGGCAGAGTTCCCATATTTTCAATATTTTTGGAAATAATCTAAGAGTAATTCAAATTAGTACTTTAAAAATATTATAAAATCATTCAGGGATTTCTTTTTTGTTTTGTTTTTGTTTTTTGATTTGAGATGCCTATGTGTATCAATATTGCTGCAAATATAATTTTGTTGAGCTTTTATACCTTTGTCAAACCAATGGTCAACAATGTTATACTACTATAGTCTTAATGACTTGTGACTATTTTAAAATTTACTGTACATGAGTGAAAAAAAATCTTATGCAGAGAAACTATCAAGTCATGAAATTTTGATTGATAGGAGACTATTAATTAGTACTTCAATCTTGTCCCTTCTTATTATTCTGTTTATATTTTATATTTTTTTCAATTTTGGTAGTTTCTGTGTATACAGGGATTACCTATTTTTTCTAGATTTTTCCAATTTGAAATGTGCATTTTTCAGTTTCATATGATCCTTTGTATTTCTGTGGTATCAGTCATAATTTCCCCTGTTTTACTACATTTTTTATTTATTTCAGATTTGTCTCTTTTTCTTTGTTAGCCTAGCTAAAGTTTGCTGATTTTGTTTTTTCAAAAACTCAACTTTTAATTTTGTTGATTTTTTTTGCTAAATTTTGTTTATGTATGCTGCAATCTTTGTTATTTGTTTCCTTCCATGAGTTTTGAGTTTGATTGATTCTTGCTTTTCTAGGATCTTAACGCGCATGAGTATGCTGTTTATATTAAATCTTTTACATTTCTGATGTAAACGTTTATTGCTACAAACTTTCCTCTTAGAACTGTTTTTAATACATCACAAAGTTTTCATATGTTGTACTTTTATTTGTTTCAAGATTTTTTTTTATTTTCCTTTTAATTTTTTCAGTGACTCATTGTTTTTTCTGGATAATATAATTCAAATTCCATGTAATTATATAATTCTCATTATTCTTGTTGATAGAGTTTTTGTATTTTAAATTTATTGCAGCTTTTATGTTGCCTAACATATATTCTATGCTGGAGAAAAATCTATGTGCTGATTTTAAGAATGTATATTCTAGAGTATGTTCTAAAAATGTCTGTCAAGTTTGTTTGGCACATAATGTAGAATAACCCTGATATATTTTATTTTCCATCTGAGTTAACTATCCATTGTTGAAAATAGAGTATTGAAGACCAAAACTACCACTGGGTTCCATTTTCCCCCTTTTAACCAGTAATATTTGATTTTTACATTTGAACATGCCAGTGTTGAGTGCCTCTATATTTATAATTCTGTTATTTTCTCACTGAACTGGTCCACTTATCATTATATAATGTCTTCATTCATATATATCTTAAATTGGGCTATTTTATCTGGTATAAATATAGCTATGCTTTGCTTTTGGTTCTGTTTGTGTGGGATGTCATTTTTTATACCTTCATTTTTACTCTATAAAAGTAATTTATAAAAAAGTGAGTTTCATTTGGTAACATATATTTTGTGCCTTATTTTTTTTTATTGTTTGGCCAGTTTGTATTTTTGTTATCCTTAACTTATCTTTTGTGCTGTTCAAGTGTTGGGAATCCTTTATATGCAATGTGATGTTTTGTCTTACTGTTTTTAGAATTTGTCTTGTATTCTTTACAGTTTGAATATAAACCTTGAAGATGACCTTTGTGAGTTGAGTCTATTTGGCACCCTTTGACTTTTAGAACCATGTCCATTGCTCTTTCAAGATGTGGGAAATTTTCAGCTATTATTTCATCAAATAAGTTTTTTTAAATATTTTATTTATTTATTTGAGAGGTAGAGTTACAGACAGTGAGAGGGAGAGACAGAGAGAAAGGTCTTCCTTCTGTTGGTTCACTCCCCAAATGGCCGCAACTGTCAGAGCTGTGCTGATCCGAAGCCAGAAGCCAGGAGCTTCTTCTGGGTCTCCCACATGGGTGCTGGTGCCCAAGGACTTGGGCCATCTTCTACTGCTTTCCCAGGCCATAGCAGAGAGCTGGATTGGAAGAGGAGCAACCGAGACTAGAACTGGCGCCCATATGGGATGTTGGCACCGTAGGTAGA
The DNA here is from genome assembly GCF_033115175.1 of Lepus europaeus. Classification (NCBI taxonomy): domain Eukaryota; kingdom Metazoa; phylum Chordata; class Mammalia; order Lagomorpha; family Leporidae; genus Lepus; species Lepus europaeus. The sequence goes on along the minus strand of NC_084836.1, from coordinate 47,166,335 downwards.
GAATTAACCTACTGCACCACAGCACAAGTCCCTTCATCAAATAAGTTTTAAAGATATATTGATTTATTTTTACTTATTTGAAAGGAAGAGAGACAGAGATAACTTCCATTTGTTGGCTCAAGTCTCAGATGCCCATAGCAGCCAGGGGTGGGCCAGGCTGAAACCACAAACTAGAAACTCAGTCTAGGTCCCCCACACAGGGGTCAGGGACCCAAGTACTTGAGGCATAACTTAATGCCTTCTAGGGTGCACCTTAGAAGGCAGCAGAAATCAGAAGCAGAGACAGACATTAAGCGGTTTTTTAATTCCATTATCCCTCTCATATCCTTCTGGAATAAAATGAATATTTTTCATTTAATGGTCCCATAAATTTCAGGCTTTTTTTTCATTTTTTAATCTCTTCCCCTTATAATTTTGTCTGATGGGTTATTTTAAAAGATATGTCTTCAAGTTCAGAAATTTCTCTTCTATTGTTGATGTTCTCAATTATAATTTTTAAAAATTATCAAATTATCCAACTTCAAAATTGCCATTAATTTTCAAAAATAATATCTATTTTCATGTTGAATTTCAAATTTACGTTATGACTTGTTTCCCTCATCTGACTGAATTGTCTTCTTGTATTCTCTTACATCACAGGGTTTAGTAAGAATCGTTATTTTGAATTCGCTTTCAGGCATTTCACAGATTTTCTGTATAGGTGAGGAGTACTTCTGGAGAATTTTTGTGTTCATTTGGAGATGTTTTCTTTACATTTTCATGCTTCCTGTGTCCCTATATTGCAAATGCAAACAAGCAACTTTTCCAAGGTTATGGACTAGCTTTCATAGGGGTAGATCTATATTTGTAGTTTAGGAAACGATTCATATATTTAGGCCTTTGGATATGTATTTTATTCATTCAAATATTTATGTATACTGAAACCATAGATTAAAAAGCATATCTACATAGAAATAAAAGTTTTAAACAAAATGGCAAGGAAATATAATAAATATATAAGTATATAATTACCAGAAAATATACTCTGGAAATTATAAATATGTACTCTTAGATGCAACTGGAATTTATGAATTGTCAGGCTTTGTAGAGAGTTTAGCATGATGTCATGAAACATCTGTTAATTAAGTGTATTAGGGATAATTAAAATATCTGAATGTACTGACCTTACTTAAAAAGAATCTTACAGGGGTCTGGCTCTGTGGCACAGTAGGTTAAAGCCCCAGCCTGCAGCGCCAGCATCCCATATGGGTGCTGGTTCAAGTTCCAGCAGCTCCACTTCTGATCCAGTTCCCTGCAAATGAACCAGGGAAAGCAGAAGAGGATGGCCCAATTCTTTGGGCCCCTGTACCCACGTAAGAGACCCGGAAGAAGCTTCTGGCCCCTGGCTTCATAGAGGCCCAGCTCTGGCCGTTGCAGCCATTTGAGGAGTGAACCAGCCGATGGAAGACCTCTCTCTCTCTCTGCCTCTACTTCCTGTAACTCTTTTTTTTTTGTTGACAGGCAGAGTGGACAGTGAGAGAGAGAGACAGAGAGAAAGGTCTTCCTTTGCCATTGGTTCACCCTCCAAAGGCCGCCGCGGCCGGCGCACTGCAGCGGGCGCACCGCGCTGATCCAAAGCCAGGAGCCAGGTGCTTCTCTTGGTCTCCCATGCGGGTGCAGGGCCCAAGGACCTGGGCCATCCTCCACTGCACTCCCGGGCCATAGCAGAGAGCTGGCCTGGAATAGGAACAACCGGGACAGAATCCAGCACCCCAACCGGGACTAGAACCTGGTGTGCCGGGGCCGCAGGCGGAGGGTTAGCCTAGTGAGCCGTGGCGCTGGCCGCTGTAACTCTTTCAAATAGATAAAATAAATCTTTTTAAAAAGCCTTACAGTAAATCCAGACCTTGTTATTTTTGTATAATATTGACTGATATGATCCCTAATAAACTTTCCAACCTTCATCTTCATTCTTTATATACAAACAATATGAATTATTCTAGTGAAATCTTTTAAATATATATAAGATATTTTTACTACAACACATAATCAATTGAAAAGATTATTGCCAATTACTTCACATTTTTTGATGTTAAGTTTTTGAGATGCAGTGCGCATTTACACTTAAAGCACATTCCAAAATTGGACTAACTGCGTTTCAATTGTTCATTAGATATATATGACTTGTAGCTACCATATTCAGCAAATCTTCTCGGGAACATTTGTCACAACATGATGATCTGGCGCCCCTTTCTCCAACTCCCGTGAAATTATGTGTCAGTGTTAAGAACATTTCTGGTATATTAAGGAGAATTTAGCAAAAGTTCTTCTGAACAATCACCTACCCTATTTCTGAACTGAGTGATTTTGTACTATTTTATTTTTATACTTTATCAGCAAAATTGCTATAATAATCCTACCTAGTAATGATGTTATCAGATTCTTAAGAACATTAAGCAAAAATGATCACATGTAAAGCATATATTGCTCAATAGCAACTGTCTGTAACTATGAAATCAGTAACATTAGTTGTTGAAGGTGGAGCAGAAATTTGTGGGCTGAATGATTTTCCTATTCTTGTCAAAAAGGGTTATTATTGTTTGCATATTGCTATCGCTTGAACAGGATTTGGTTTCCAAAATCATGTAGCTATCCGCCCCTCCCCCTGAATAAATTAATGGTACTACAAGTGTGGAAATGTAATCAAATCATGTTGTTTGGAGGTGAGCCTTGTGGGAGGTTCTTAAGCTATTGGATGTAACCTGAGAAAGTAGCTCTCATGGAAGTGTAGGTTATAAAAGCCAGAGATGATGGCTTTATATATATGTAAAGTATATATATATATATATATATATATATATATATATATATAAACCTACTCACCTTTGCTTTCCAGTCTACCATCAAATTCAGATAGAAAAATCTCCTGTTTTCCTACAGCATTTCCTAACAAGAAGTATTTCACATAGAATTTTATTGGTTGGGGGTAAGAATTTTATATGTCAGTTTAATATTTTTGTATTCCAGTATTTACAGGCTTCTTATGTGTTCAACTTGATATCCTGAATTAAAAACAATGGTTAGAAAAAAAAAAACAGTCTACATTGGATCCACCCATTATTTCTGCTTTCTTCCTTTGCCAATTTTCTCTATTGCCATGTGGTGTTCTGTGCTACCTGGTGACTCTGACATCAGGACCAAACAATAGGGCCCACTCAATCTTGGACCAAGAACCTCAGAAGCTGCATCTCTCCCAAACTAGGAGCCAAAATCAACCTCTTTTCCTCATAAATAGTTGTTTCATGTATTTCATCATAATTATATACATATTCATATCCAATAATCCAAAGTTATAACTCCGAAGAGCTAAATTTAACTGTATTGCATTTAATGTTTTAAATTACAGGGAACAACTAATTAATAATTCTGGAGAAAATAAGTTTTCAAATTTCTTTGAGCTTATTCTCAATTTATGAGTCACAAGACATGCAATAAGTATTTTCCAGACAATTGCTCCCTCTTTTCCTCTGGCTGAGAACTGAACACATTGAAAGTCATGACTTGTATTTCCCAGTGCTCACTTAATTAGCTTGGTACACTGACCAGGTAAAAACTCAGTGATATTCAAATATTTCAGGGTACTATATAGGTTAATCCTATGCAAGTTAGTATCCAGAAAAAATTGAGATAAAAAAAAACTAATCTCGGAATTATTAAATTATAGGCTAAAAGTCCATAATATGAGTCATAGTCATAATCTATTTATTATGCCTTCTGCCATGATACAAATCTTGAAAGCAAAAGGCATAGAATAACTCTTTAAATTGAGTAGTTCAGTAAAATTTAAATTTGAAATTTATTTTCCATTTTCAGGAAAAAACTTAAGAAGAAATAAATTTAAATACAAGTGATAGAGAAAATTTACAAAAATTAGATTCAGAAATCTTCCTGTCCCTATGATAAAAAGTAGTGACTGTATCATTAGTACTATCTAAAAAGAACTCAAATATTTTGCCAAAGATATTTCATATCACTCATTCAAAATAAGTATCTTAAAATATTTTTGTGGGAGAACAAGCATTAATTTACTACAACGGATTCTCCAAATCTCAAAGTTTTATTTTCAAAAATTGTTATCACATCACATGGATACATTACTTGAATACATAGGTTGATATGGTGACTAACACATGGTGGAATTGGTAGAGGCACAAATATAGCGGGTCTAAATAATCCATGTAGCATTCTCTAAGAGGCATAATTACCATTTATATAGTTAAGAAGTATAAACTATACTTATATAATTAAAAATTACAAAAAATAGGAAAAATTGAAAGGAAATTTGGAATTTATACTGCTTTTTTTAAAAGATTTATTTAATTTATTTGAAAGTCAGAGTTACAGAGAGAAAGGGAGAGCTAGAGCTAGATCTTCCATCAGCTAGTTCACTCCCCAAATGGCCAAACAGCCAGGGGCTGGCCCAGGCTAAAGCCTGGAGCCAGGAGTTTCTTCCTGGTCTCCCACATAGATGCAAGGGCTCAACCACTTGGGCCATTCCCTGCTGCTTTCCCAAGCACATTAGCAGGGAGCTGGATTGTAAGTGGAGCAGCCAGGACCTGAACCAGCACCCATATGGGAACCCAGTGCTACAGGTGGCAGCTTAACCTGCTATGCCAGAGCTCCAGCCCCCAGAGTTTATATTGCAAAGCATGGTAAGAAATACATTAAAAAATGATATGGTATTCCTTAAAATTTATTTTGAGAGTTGTGTTTACTTTGTAATGTTACACAAAACAAGGATCTATATTTTTGGTACTTAGGGCACTGAGATATCTTAATCTGACCCTACTCATTATGCAGATAATGAGCCATGTATGGATTTGTGCCTGATTGACCATGAACAAATTAAAGAAACTATTTCAGTCCCCTAAAAATTATTAGGGCTATTAAGTCTGAAATAGGATACAGAAAATAAATGATCCCCTGCTAAAGTTGTTTCAGTGCGTGCAAGGAAGGAATTGGATGGGGTGGGCCCTGAAAGTTGATCAAGAAATTAAGATGCAATGCAAGTAGAGGTGCTACCAATGCAAAAAGATGGAAGCCTTTTCCTCCATACTCCTTATGTGTTCCTGTTTGTTTTCACAAAGAGAATGTCCTGTTATTTTTGACCACTCTTCTTCATTGGAAAGAGAAAACCAACAGTTTATGTGCTAGACTTATGAATGTTTAATTGAATAATCTTTGATTATCAGATACTGAAGGGGTCAGCTTAAAATTATGCATGCCTTTTATTAATAAAAGAAAATGTAGGATGCTCATTCGTTTTTCTTTTTCTTTCTTTCTTTTTTTTTTTTAGACAGGCAGAGTGGACAGTGAGAGAGAGAGACAGAGAGAAAGGTCTTCCTTTTGCCGTTGGTTCACGCTCCAATGGCTGCCGCAGCCTGCACACCACGCTGATCCGAAGCCAGGAGCAGGTGCTTATCCTGGTCTCCCATGGGGTGCAGGGCCCAAGTACTTGGGCCATCCTCCTCTGCACTCCCTGGCCACAGCAGAGAGCTGGCCTGGAAGGGGGGCAACCGGGACAGAAACCGGAGCCCCGACCGGGACTAGAACCCGGTGTGCCGGCGCCGCAAGGCGGAGGATTAGCCTGTTGAGCCACGGCGCCGGCCTCATTCGTTTTTAAATCTTCCAATAACTACCAAGAGAATCAGAGGGTTTGTACTTACCTGCTCTCTAATTATTATGAATTTTTTCAGTTTACCTTTCCTTTCATCAGTTACATTCATGATAATTTCCACAACTGTGCACATTATATTTTCATATACTTAGTAAATTACTAATAATAAAATTTATTAATTATGAATAAATATGTGTGTGATTTAGATAATATCTGAAGTTAGGAGATTTAGTTTATTTCTGGGCTACTTATATTGAGTTGATAACATACCATAGTACTATAAAGATAATTTAAAGTCTACTAATGAGATATTTGATCAAATGGCCAATGTTTTCCAAGCCATTAGGAAAGAGGTTAACTAATTTGTTGGTGATTATTAGAAGTGCATGAGTGTGAGATATTACTTAATCCTAAACAAAAGAAAATTGGTTTATTTAGTATTAGGGTTTCCACTTATGCTACTTAATTATTTGTTTCACTTTTTCAACACAATCCACTTACTGTTTTCTTTGCTTCCCTTTGATCATTACTTTTGTTGTCAAAACAAGGAGTTTCAGGTTTGCATAGTACATTATTTCCAATTACCTTGTATGCATTATTTTACCTCTTCCCCACAACATCTTTGTGTGGTAAGTTGAGTAGGGCTTATTTTCTAACCTTTACTAATAATGAAAATACATCATTTTGTTAAAAAGTTAAGAATCAACCACAAGCCTTTCTAAATATTGTTCATTTATTTTTGAATGACAGAGAAAGAGAGAGACAAAGAGAGCACTCCCATATGCTTGTTTACTCTCCCAAATGCCTGCAACAGACAGGGTCTAAAGCAGGAGCCAGGAGCTTCATCCAGGTCTCCCATATGGGTGGCAGGGACCCAAGTACTTAAGCCATCATCTGCTGCCTCCAGGGTTTACGTTAACAGAAAACTGAATTGAAAGTGGAAATGGAACTCAAATCCAGGCCCCTGCCAATGTGGGATGTGAACATCCCAAGGGGTACCTTAACCAGCTGCACCAAAATGCTCACCCCAAAATAGTTCTTTTTATTCAAGCCATGGGGTTTTTTCCATCAAGTTTTCTATATAATTTCTATCTAATTTCTATAAGTTGCAGATATTTTGTTATTTTATTTTCAACACACTTATAATTTCAGGATTATATTTATGAAAAGAGAGTAGAAAACATAAAAATTAGAATTTTAAAAAGTCATGCTCAAAAATTTTGTTTTTGCTGAATTACTCAACTCCTCTCATCTCACCTGGACATTATTAGTTAAAATGTGTTTGGTTACTAAATAGAATATTTCATCTTCCAATGTAAATGTCTAATTTTATGTAACATTCCCTTGGTAATATGAGGGGGTCTTCAAAAAAATCCATGGAAATTGCATATTATGAAGAAACTTAAAAAATCTATGCATAAATTTCAAAAATTGCTACATTCATTTTTTAATTCCATTTATTTCAGAAACTTTCTGAAGGCCACTCTTATGAACATAAAAATTTAGAACTTTAGGCAAATGATAAATTATAAAACATTTGGATATGTAGGTAAAGCACATTAAACATAAAATATGATTTATGTCTCCCCAAATAGCAATTAAATATTTTAATATATAAAATTAATATAAAATTCAGTATTTCTATTCATATTTTATTACATTTATTTTTGTGTCCAAATTATCCATAAAAATTTATAATATTTTATCTATGCTTGTGCATCCACACCGTTTGTATATTGTATACATAAGCTTGTTTATATGATTAAATATATTATTTTAAATATTGTCTTCCCCACTCGGGATGGCTTCATCATAAATTCTTATACCTTGTGCGGTTGTGTAAGTGCAGCCTGTTGAAATCCTTGCTTAGTATATACTAATTTGATCTTCTGTATATAAAGGTAATTGAAAATGAAACTCGATGAAGGGCGTGATGGGAGAGGGAGTGGGAGAGAGGAGGGCTGCGGGAGGGAGGGAGGTTGGGGGCGGGGAGCCACAACAATACAAAAGTTGTACTTTGTAAATTCACATTTATTAAATAAAAATAATAAAAAAAGAATATTATTAAAGTCCACTTATTATATACAAAATTATATAGACTTGATATAGTAAGGTTGATATAGCCATTTCTTAAAGCTGAACTTTAAAATGTTTTACTTTTTTCAGTATATTGTTATCTCATAGATTAAATTATCATTATTCATATTTCATATCTTATCTTCCAACAAGAACATTTTGCTTTCCTCTCTATAAGGAGTCATAGTGCTTTTCAAATTCAATCTTCATTATGTTATCTTCCTAATCACAGATCATTTTCCTAGGACATAAATACTTCAAAACGTTTTCAGATCCCCAAAGGTACTCATGAACTAGTCCCTGGTTGCTTTGCTGTCCTCATAACATTTACTAATTCTCACGACTTTGTAGTAACATCAGGCACCCACCTTCCCACACCATTGACTTCATGATCATTGTTCCCCCTGCTATTCTTCCCACAGGTGCTTATCCTGGATAATAACAGAACAGTAGCTAAAACTCTTGAAAATAATGTGCAATCAATTTAAGAAATCAAATTGCCAAAGACTTGGTGCCCTCAAATTATATTGTAGCACTAATCCACGATGTGCCTATTTTTGAGGTTGAACCATTTAGAAGGAAAATAAAGTTAATACAGTCATAAGGGTGGAGCTCTAATCTTACAAGGTTGATGGTCTTATAGAAAGAGCTTATGGAAATAGACATTTATGTTTTAACACCATTTTTATGTCTCTCTCCACTGCATAAGAACACAGCAAAAAAAGGCCACCATCTGCAAGACAAAAAGAGAGTGCTGAACAAAAATAAAAACTCTACCATAACCTTGGCCTTAGAATTTCCAAACTCCAAATCTTTTTTTTTTTAAAACTTTTATTTAATGAATATAAATTTCCAAAGTACAGCTTATGGGTTACAATGGCTTCCCCCCTCCCATAACTTCCCTCCCACCCGCAACCCTCCCCTTTCCCGCTCCCTTTCCCCTTCCATTCACATAAAGATTCATTTTCAATTCTCTTAATATACAGAAGATCAGTTTAGTACATATTAGGTAAAGATTTCAACAGTTTGCCCATATAGGAACATAAAGTGAAAAAACTACCATTGGAGTACTAATTATAGCATTAAATAACAATGTACAGCACATTAAAGACAGAGATCCTACATAATAGTTTTTTAAAAAAAATAATTTTCTATGCCATTTCCAATTTAACACCAGGTTGTTTTTTTTTCATTTCCAATTCTCTTTATATACAGAAGATCGATTCAGTATATAATTCGTGAAGACCTCATCAGTTTGTACCCACACAGAAACACAAAGTATAAAAATACTGTTTCAGTACTAGTTATAGCATCACTTCACATTAGACAACACATTAAGGACAGATCCCACATGGGGTGTAAGTACACAGTGACTCCTGTTGCTGACTTAACAATTTGACACTCCTGTTCATGGCGTCAGTAATCTCCCTGGGCTCTAGTCATGAGTTGCCATGGCTATGGAAGACTTTAGAGTTCGCTGACTTTGATCTTATTCCAATAGGGTCATAGTCAAAGTGGAAGTTCTCTCCTCCCTTCAGAGAAAGGTACCTCCTTCTTTGATGGCCCCGTTCTTTCCACTGGGATCTCACTCACAGAGATCATTCATTTAGGTCTTTTTTTTTTTTTCCATGATATCTTGGCTTTCCATGCCTACTATACTCTCATGGGCTCTTCAGCCAGATCCGAATGCCTTGAGGGCTGATTCTGAGGACAGAGTGTTGTTTAGGACATCTGCCATTCTATGAGTCTGCTGTGTATCCCGCTTCCCATGTTGGATCTTTCTCTCCCTTTTTGATTCTATCCGTTAGTATTAGCAGACACTTGTCTTGTTTGTGTGATCCCTTTGACTCTTAGACCTATCAGAGCCATCAATTGTGAGCTGAAATTGATCACTTGGACTAGTGCGATGGCATTGGTAGATGCCACCTTGATGGGATTGTGTTGGAATCCCCTGGCACGTTTCTAACTCCACCATTTGCGGCAAGTCCGATTGAGCATGTTCCAAATTGTACATCTCCTCCCTCTCTTTTTCCACTCTTAAATTTAACAGGGATCACTTTTCAGTTAAAATTTAAACACCTAAGAATAATTGTGTGTTAATTACAGAGTTCAACCACTAGTACTAGAACAACAACAACAAATAATAAAAAGGATAAAGTATTACATTGTACATCTAGAGTCAGGACACTAGCTGATCAGGTCATTGTTTCTTATAGTGTCCATTTCACTTAACAGGTTTCCCCTTTGGTGCTCAGTTAGTTGTCACCGATCAGGGAAAACAAATGATATTTTTCTCTTTGGGACTGGCTTAATTCACTCAGCATGATGTTTTCCAGATTGCTCCATCTTGTTGCAAATGACCGGGTTTCGTTGTTTATTACTGCTGTATAGTATTCTATGGAGTACATGTCCCATAATTTCTTTATCCAGTCTACTGTTGATGGGCATTTGGGTTGGTTCCAGGTCTTAGCTATTGTGAATTGAGCTGCAATAAACATTAATGTGCAGATGGCTTTTTTATTTGCCAAATTAATTTCCTTTGGGTAAATTCCAAGGAGTGGGATGGCTGGGTTGTATGGTAGGGTTATGTTCAGGTTTCTGAGGAATCTCCAGACAGACTTCCATAGTGGCTTAAGCAGTTTACATTCCCACCAACAGTGGGTTAGTGTCCCTTTTTCCCCACATCCTCTCCAGCATCTGTTGTTGGTAGATTTCTGAATGTGAGCCATTCTCACCGGGGTGAGATGGAACCTCGTTGTGGTTTTGATTTGCATTTCTCTGATTGCTAGTGATCTTGGACATTTTTTCATGTGTCTGTTGGCCATTTGGATTTCCTCTTTCGAAAAATGTCTATTGAGGTCCTTGGCCCATCTCTTAAGTGGGTTGTTTGTTTTGTTGTTGTGGAGTTTCTTGATTTCTTTGTGGATTCTGGTTATCAACCCTTTATCTGTAGTATAGTTTGCAAATATTTTTTCCCATTCTGTCGGTTGCCTCTTCACTTTCCTGACTGTTTCTTTTGAAGTACAGAAACTTCTCAATTTGATGCAATCCCAAATGTTCATTTTGGTTTTGACTGCCTGTGCTCCTGGGGTCTTTTCCAAGAAGTCTTTGCCTGTACCTATATCTTGCAGGGTTTTTCCAATGCTCTCTAATAATTTGATGGTTTCAGGTCATAGATTTAAGTCTTTAATCCATGTTGAGTGAATTTTTGTGTAAGGTGATAGGTATGGGTCTTGCTTCAAGCTTCTGCACGTGGAAATCCAATTTTCCCAGCACCATTTATTGAATAGACTGTCCTTATTCCAGGGATTGATTTGGATCTTTGGTCAAATATAACTTGGCTGTAGATGTTTTTATTGATTTCTGGTGTTTCTATTCTGTTCCATTGGTCTATCCATCTGTTTCTGTACCAGTACCATGCTGTTTTGATAACAACTGCCCTGTAGTATGTCCTGAAATCAGGTATTGTGATGCCCCCAGCTTTGTTTTTATTGTACAGGATTGCTTTGGCTATTCGAGGTCTTCTGTGTCTCCATATGAATTTCAGCATCATTTTTTCCAGATCTGAGAAGAAGGTCTTTGGTATCTTGATTGGTATTGCATTGAATGTATAAATTGCTTTTGGGAGAATAGACATTTTGATGATGTGGATTCTTCCAATCCATGAGCATGGAAGATTTCTCCATTTTTTGGTATCCTCTTCTATTTCTTTCTGTAATGTTTTGTAGTTTTCATCGTAGAGATCTTTAACGTCTTTGGTTAAGTTTATTCCAAGGTATTTGATTGTTTTTGTAGCTATTGTGAATGGGATTGATTTTAGAAGTTCTTCCTCAGCCATGGCATTGCCTGTGTATACAAAGGCTGTTGATTTTTGTGCATTGATTTTATATCCTGCTACTTTGCCAAACTCTTCAATGAGTTCCAGCAGTCTCTTAGTAGAGTGCTTTGGGTCCCCTAAATAACGAATCATATCATCTGCAAAGAGGGATAGTTTGAGTTCTTCCTTCCTGATTTGTATCCCTTTAATTTCTTTTTCTTGCCTAATAGCTCTGGCTAAAACTTCCTGAACTATATTGAATAGCAGTGGTGAGAGTGGGCATCCCTGTCTGGTACCAGATTTCAGTGAAAATGCTTCCAACTTTTCCCCATTCAATAGGATGTTGGCCGTGGGCTTTTCATATATTGCTTTGATTGCATTGAGGAATGTTCCTTCCATACCCAGTTTGCTTAGAGTTTTCATCATGAAAGGGTGTTGTATTTTATCAAATGCTTTCTCTGCATCTATTGAGACAATCATATGGTTTTTCTTCTGCAGTCTGTTAATGTAGTGTATTACGTTGATTGTTTTGCGAATGTTGAACCATCCCTGCATACCGGGGATAAATCCCACTTGGTCTGGGTGGATGATCTTTCTGATGTGTTGTTGCATTCCATTGGCCAGAATTTTATTGAGTATTTTTGCATCTATGTTCATCAGGGATATTGGTCTGTAATTCTCTTTCAATGTTGCATCTTTTTCTGGCTTAGGAATTAAGGTGATGGTGGCTTCATAGAAAGAATTTGGGAGGATTCCCTCTTTTTCGATTGCTCTGAATAGTTTGAGAAGAATTGGAGTTAGTTCTTCTCTAAATGTCTGGTAGAACTCAGCAGTGAATCCATCTGGCCCTGGGCTTTTCTTTTTGGGAAGGCCTTTATTACTGTTTCAATTTCTGTGTCAGTTATGGGTCTGTTTAGGTTTCCTATGTCTTCCTGGCTCAATTTAGGTAGGTTGTATGTGTCCAAGAATCTGTCCATTTCTGATAGACTTCCCTGTTTGCTGGCATACAAGTCCTTGTAGTAATTTCTGATGATTCTTTTTATTTCTGCGGCATCTCTTGTTACGTTTCCCTTTTCATCTCTGATCCTATTGATTTGGGTCTTTTCTCTTCTTTTTTTAGTTAGTTGGGCCAATTGGGTGTCAATTTTGTTTATTTTTTCAAAAAACCAGCTCCTCGTTTGGCTGATTTTTTGTAATTTTTTTTGGATTCAATCCTGTTGATTTCTTCTTTGATTTTAATTATTTCTCTTCTCCTACTGGGTTTGGGTTTGGTTTGCTGCAGATTTTCTAGATCCTTGAGATGACTTGAAAGCTCATCTATTTGGTGCCTTTCCAATTTCTTGATGTAGGCACCTATTGATATAAACTTTCCTCTTAACACTGCTTTTGTTGTATCCCATAGGTTTTGGTATGTTGTGCTGTTATCCTCATTTACTTCCAGAAAATTTTTGATTTCTCTTTTAATTTCTTCTATGACCCATTGTTCATTCAGGAGCATGTTGTTCAATCTCCATGTGTTTGCACGTGCTCTAGGGATTCCTGAGTTGCTAATTTCCAATTTCATTCCTTTGTGGTCTGAGAAGCTGCATGGTATGATTCTAATTCTTTTGAATTTGCTGAGACTTGCTTTATGGCCTAGTATGTGGTCAATCCTAGAGAAGGTTCCATGTACTCCTGAGAAGAATGTAAAGTCCTTAGATGTAGGATGAAATGTTCTGTAGATATCTGTTAGATCCATTTGGGCTATAGTGTCATTTAAATCTACTGTCTCCTTGTTGATCTTCTGTCCTGTTGATCTGTCTATCTCTGAGAGTGGTGTATTGATGTCCCCCAGTACTATTGTGTTGGGGTCTAAGTCTCCCTTTAAGTCCCTTAACAAGTCTTTTAAATAAGCTGGTGCCCTGTAATTAGGTGCATATACATTGATAATCGTTATATCTTCCTGTTGAATGGATCCCTTAATCATTATATAGTGCCCCTCTTTGTCTCTCCTAACAGTTTTTGTGGTAAAGTTTATGTTGTCCGATATTAAGATGGCTACGCCCGCTCTTTTTTCATTTCTGTTGGCATGGTATATCTTTTTCCAGCCTTTCACTTTCAGCCTGTATGGATCATTGTTGGATAGATGGGTTTCTTGTAAGCAGCAAAAAGATGGGTTTTGTTCCTTAACCCAATCAGCCAATCGGTGTCTTTTAACTGGACAGTTCAATCCATTAACATTCAATGTGACTCTTGAGAAGGAGTAACTTTTCCCTGCCATTTGCCAAAGATACTTTCTAATATATGGTTTGAGATTCCTGTGTTCATTTTGTGTGAGGTTTCCTTCCTTTATCTTCTTTCATATTGGTGACCGTGTTTCTGTGTTTCTGTATGTAACACATCTTTAAGCATCTTTTGCAGGGCTGGACGAGTGGCGACAAATTCTTTCAATTTCTGTTTGCTGTGAAAGGTCTTTATTTCACCTTCATTCATAAATGAGAGCTTTGCAGGATATAATATTCTGGGTTGGCAGTTTTTCTCTCTTAGTACCTGGGCTATGTCTCGCCATTCTCTCCTAGCTTGTAGGGTTTCTGAAGAGAAGTCAGCTGTGAGTCTAATTGGAGATCCTCTGAGAGTAATCTGGCATTTCTCTCTTGCACATTTTAGGATCTTTTCTTTATGTTTCACTGTGGTGAGTTTGATTACGACGTGTCGTGGTGAGGATCTCTTTTGGTCATGTTTATTAGGGGTTCTATGAGCTTCCTGTACTATGATGTCTCTGTCCTTCTCCAAACCTGGGAAATTTTCTGCTAGTATCTCACTAAAAAGGCCTTCTAATCCTTTCTCCCTCTCCATGCCTTCAGGAACTCCTAGGACCTGAATGTTCGGTTTTTTAATAGTATCCTGTAGATTCCCGACAATATTTTTTAGATTTCTAATTTCCTCTTCTTTTCTTTGGTTTGCCTGTTTCCTTTCCTGTTCTCTGTCTTCTAATTCCGGTATTCTCTCTTCTGCTTCACCCATTCTGTTTTTAAGGCTTTCTAATGTGTTTGTCATTTGATCTATTGAATTCTTCATTTCATTATGGTTTCTCGTCACTATCACAGTTTCTTGTTCCACTAGTTGTTTCATTTCATTTTGATTCCTCCTTAACATTTCATTTTCGCGAGAGAGGTTTTCTATCTTGTCCATTAAGGATTTCTGTAGTTCAAGAATTTGTTTTTGAGAGCTTCTTAATGATCTTACCAATTTTTTGAGATCCGCTTCTTGCATTTCTTCGATCTCATCATCTTCATAATCTTGGATTGGGGTGCCTTTTTCATTTGGGGGCATGAGAGTGTCTTCCTTGCTCTTGTTACCTTGGTTTCTATGTTTGTTTGGCATCTTGGAGGTGTGGCCAAAGAGCTCTGTTTGGTTCTTCAGTGTTGCCTAGGCTAAAGAGTTTGTTTTTCTTATGTAAAGTGGTCCCTGCTCTTTGTCTTTCTGGCGTTTGTAAGGAGAGTGCAGAGAGGCTAGTGTCCCAGCTGGTTCCCCCCCCCCCCCCCTTTTTTTTTTCTCTTTCAGTCAGCCTGGTGTAGTTCCCCCTCCCCCCCGCGTGAGCTCAGACCATGGTCTAACCTTCGCGGCCAATGTCTCGGGTTACCTGTGCTTCCAGCGCCGGGGCTCAAATTCTGTGGGTGGGCTTCTGTAGCTGGGTTCGCTGTTTTCCCAACTCTAGTGGCCCCCGTGTCCATGGCGCGGCTCAGTGCGGGTCGGGTCGGGTCGGCGTGGCACAGTTGGGCGCTGCTAGGTGCGGCTCAGGGCAGCTCTGTGCGGCGTGCAGCTCGGCAGGGCTGGGCTCGGCGCAGTGCGGCGCGGCGGGGCAGTGGGCCACTTTACTCTCCTCGTAGGTCCTCCGTGTCACATCCACTAGATCTGGAAGAGTTTCCTCTGCAGTTTTTTCCTCTGAGTCTCTTCTTAAGGGTACAGTAACTCCACCCTTGTTAAAATTTCTTTTCCCAAACTGTTGTGTGCGCCCTCACTCTTCCGCCATCTTGGCTCCCCCCCAAACTCCAAATCTTACAAGAAATAAATTTCTGAATTTGAACCATGCAATCTATGATATTTTAATAGGAGCTCAAGGGGATTAAGATTTGGATGCTGAAAGAGGTTCTTGTGTAACAAATGTCTAAAATGGTGGTAGCAGCTTTGGAACAGAGTATTGGCTAGAGGCTGGAAGAGTTTTGAGGCGTATGCTAGGACTATGGACCTAAGAGGATATTCTGCTGAGATCTCAGAATGGGAAAGTCAAATTTGGTTACCAAATGCCTAGATTTCTTTGTGGATGGTAGAACTTGAGAACAACGAAGAATTTAGCAGAGGAACTTTCTAAGCAAAACACTGAAGGTATGTATAGCTTATATTCTTTTTCTGTTTATAGTAATATGAGAGGAGACAGATGAACTGATAAAAGAAATTGTTAGGCATAAATAAAGAATCTTGAGATATGGAAAACTTTCCATTTATGTATGTTATAAAAATGAGAAAGTTTCTCTGAAATTTAAGTAATGTTCGTTTGATAAAGAGATCTTAAGTTTGACTCATGGACTTAGCTATTTCAGCAGAAGTCATGAATGGAGTTGGGATTTTGCTAGCACAAACATTGCCAGCTGGGACTTAAGAGCACAGCAAAATAAAGTAAGTTATCAGAATTCTGGATCTAAGAGACTAGAATTTAGAGCCATTTGGCTACAAAAGTGTGAACTATACTTCAAGGAAAGGGAAGAATGAACCCAAAGGTAGTTCAGAGATCATCAGGGCTGCTTTCTTAGTTTCAGAAGTAGTCATTCTATTTTAAGAGAAAAGATGACTTCCAGCCATGGTTGTGGTGATGGGGATCCCTGAAGCCTTGGAGGTGCAACTGGAGGCATTGTCACCACTCATCAGAGCCAGAGGGCAGAACTGCAACCCCTGTGGATCTGGATGACGTAAATTCAATGAAATCAGGTTACTGTCATCCTTTGAGATTCAATTGGGGGCTGATCCTGCGGTGCAGCAGGTTACGCTGTCACCTGTGATGCTCGTATCATATATGGGCATCAGTTTGAGTACAGGTTCTCTACTTACACAGCTCCCTTTTAATGTGCCTGGGAAAACAGCAGAAGATGGACTAAGTACCCTGCACCCACGTGGGTACTCTGCACCTGGGTGAAGTTCCTGGCCTCTGCCTGGCCCAGCTCCAGCTGTTGCAGCCATTTGGGGAGTGTACCGGTAGATGGAAGATCTCTCTCTCTCTTTCTCTCTCTCTCTCTGACATGTGAGGACACAAGAGAGCAACTGTCTGCAAATCAGGAAAAGAAACCTCATGAGAAACTAAATCCTGCCAGAACTTAGATTTTAGACTTTTCGGTATCCAGAACTATCAGAAAAATGTTTCTTGTTTAGACAACAATTCTGTTTTGTCATAACACTGGAGCTAACACACTGATTGAAAACAACAATATTTATTAGTAAGCAGATTAAATAAAATGTTATATATTACTGACATAGTAAGTCTTATATTTGATATGAGTAACAAATATGAATATATTGATGCATATAACATACAGATTGAAGCACAGAGCTTTAAAAGCATCAGGCAACTTGATAATCAAATGACTAATTAAGAATAAAACCAAGTCATTTGACTTCTCCTGGAAACCTCTATTCATCCTCCAGTCTTCAACTTTCATCACATCTTCTTGAATGAAGTACAGGTATAACCACACACTAATTTAGATAAGCCTATTTTGTGCTGTTTTTAAAAACAGAACTTAATATTTAATTTGCATTTTGGTTTAGCAGTGTTAAGTCCTATCATTTTGGAATCTTATGAGAATAGAAACCTCTCTCTTCTTTGTCTCTCATTTTCAAGTAGGATAAAGGTAGCCATTGCTCACTAAATTTCAATAAATACTTGTTGAATAGATGAACGTTTGACATGGGTTTCAAATATTTCATTGAAATATATTCAGGGATTTGGAATTGTTGAGAAAACCTATCATTTATATGTGATGGTTAGTTTCGTGACTCAACTTGACAGGGTCAAATCCAAGTTAAACTTTATTTTTGAGTGTATCTGTAAGGTTGTTTATGGAAAAGATTATTATTTCAATCAGTAGACTGAGTAAAGCCAATGACAGGACCTACTGCAGCCCTAGGCTATATGGGACCACTGTTATATATGCAGTCTGTTGTTGATGGAGCAGTAATCACATGGCACAAATTAAATTTGTTTTAAATAAAAGAAAATGCTTGCATAAATGAAAATACCTGCAGTTACACTAGCAGTTGAAACAATTTAATAAGATACAAGCATATTAACACAATACAACATGGAGATATTAAGATATTATGATAAAGAAGTAAAAGTTAATGAAGCTGGTGGCAAGACTGATTGTAGAATGGAAATATACATGTTCTAATTCATTACCTTACTATATATATGTGCAAAAAGTCAATACTGATTAAATGCTTTTTATAAAAGAATATTTTAAAAATATTTTCGGGGCAGAGAGACAGAGAGAAAGAGACAGATAGGCAGAAATATAACTTCTATCAGCTGGTTCATTCCCTAAAGTTTCAAGTAGCTGGGGGTCCTGCCACAAATATGGAGACCTGGATTGAGTTTTCAGCTCCTAGCTCCCAATTTGGATTTCTCAGCTGTACTGAGGAGTAAGTGATAGAATGCATACCAAGTACTTAGCAGTGAACCTGGCAAACCGATAGTAAGTAATCCAAAAGTATTGACGAAAGCAATAGAAATAATATTATTATCATCAAATATTTTTATATATGTAGGTAAAGAAAGGAAGCAGAGAGCAATGGAAAAATGCAAATTGTTAGACTAGTATTGGAAATCATTTCTTTAAAAAATAGTACAATAATGTAATTTAAAACTCTTACATTAAAAAAATCAACTCTGTTGCAATGAAATTTTAGAGCAAGGACTTATCCCATCTCATACTACATGCCTTTCAAAATTGATTTGCATGCACACACAGATATAACACATACATACATAAAAATAAAGGCACTACAAGTTTCTGTTTATACAGAGTGTGTACCATTTTTTCAATCAGCTTCTTTGAGAAACCCAATTTCTAACCTACAAAGTTGAATTTTTCTATATTATGAAAAAAATGTATAAAAGAAGCTATTGTAATGACATGAAAAGCAGATACAAGAGTGTATCTCCAAGAAGCTTGTCATCTTGTAGAAAACCAAGTGTGAAATAACTGGCACTGAAAATGATGTAGGTGACACCATATACAAAACAATTTCTTTAGCCAGCTACTTTTCCTGGCTTGTAATATCACCAAAAGAAATAAATCAAATAAGTGATTCAGGGTACTAATATCTTTGTTGATTTTCGACACTTCACAAAATTCTTATGGGTTATTGTGAAAATAACAAATCTAGGGCCGGCACTGTGGTGTAACAGATTGAGCAGACATCTGCAACACAGACAGTATGAAGTTCCTGGTTCCTGGCTTCGGTCTGGTCCAGCCCCAGCTGCTGCAGCCATTTAGGGAGTGAACCAGTAGATGGAAGACCTATGCCTCCTATCTCTGTAACTCTGCCTTTCAAATAAATAAAATAAATCTTAAAGAAAATAATAAATCTAACATATTTACCTGGTAAGTTTGCTATACAAGTATTTCAACAAAAGGGATTCAAATTGTAATGTGATTTTAACCTCACAACCTATCTGAAGGTGGCTATATCGGTAATGCTACATATTAGGCAAAAAAAATCTAATTATAAGTTGTATGTGATGTGATTTTAATTCTAAAGCAAGAACACTTTCCTAACAATATACTGCCTACACATATAGGAAAAAGAGGCAAATGGAAAATTTGTGTAAGAAACAACAACAGCGAGGAGTTGTTTCTGCATAAAAGAATAAAAAAAATGTTTTTTGAAATGAACAAAATATCCCATGCTATCTTCAAAACATGTCATTTTGTGGCCGGTGCACTGGGTTAACGTCCTGGCCTGAAGCGCCGGCATCCTATATGGGTACTGGTTCGCGACCCGGCTGCTCTACTTCCAATCCAGCTCTCTGCTATTGCCTGGGAAAGCAGTAGAAGATGGCCCAAGTTCTTGAGCCCCTGCACCCACGTGGGAAAACCAGAGGAAGCTCCTGGCTCCTGGCTTCGGATCGGCGCAGCTCTGGCCATTGTAGCCAATTGGGGAGTGAACCATCGGATGGAAGACCTCTCTCTCTCTCTCTCTCTCTGTCTCTGCCTCTCCTCTCTATGTAACTCTGAGCTTCAAATAAATAAATAAATCTTTAAAAAAATGTCATTTTTCCCTTATGAATTAATCAGTATCCAATATAACTATTTTAGAAGAGATGCAAAGAAACCTCTCTTGGACATACAAAGAAGTTACCTTTGGTTTATTCACTGATATGCAAAGAGGATTGATTATTTTGAATATGAGTCAGTTTATTTTAGTCAGTGGACATTACTACCCATGAATAATGGCTTTGATGTGCATTTTTTGAAAATTGACTCTTTTCATTTGTTGTGTATTTGTGTGCCACATTCTTCCTAAGCCACATATCACTGTGCTCTCTTTCAGTACTTTTGAACTTGCTGATGTAGATTCATTTTTAATATTAATCATATATCCTTTTATTGTAACATTCATAGATTAGAAAATAAGAATTCTTATAATTCTAGAATAGAGAAATGAACAAAAATTTACCCATTGCACATTGTCAAACATTTCTTTTTCTTACAGCTCTAGTTGCAATTATACTTGCATTTATTTATTCTTTTTATTTTTTTAAGATTTGTTTATTTATTTGAAAGTCAGTTACACAGAGAGAGAAGGAGAGGCAGAGAGAGAGGTCTTCCATCAGTTGATTCATTCCCCAATTGGCCACAAGGACCATAGCTACACAGATCTGGAGCCAGGAGCCAGGAGATTCTTCCAGGTGCAGGGGACAAGGACTTGGGCCATCTTCTACTGCTTTCCAAGGCCATAACAGAGAGCTGGTTTGGAAGTGGAGCGGCTGGCACTAGAACTGGTGCCCATATGGGATGCCGGCACTGCAGCTGGTAGCTTCATCCACTATGCCACAGTACCAGCCTCTTATTTATTCTTTAAATAAATATTTATTGAACTGTGTGATTTGGGTATTTTTCTGGCCACTTTGGATAAAGCAGTGAAAAATCTTCACTCTCACAGAAATACATTTTATTTGGGGTAGTAAGCTAAAAAATAAATGAATAGACATAATGCATTGCTTGTTGAAAGTTGAATGATGTGATGAATGATGAGCAAGGGAGAAACAAGACCACTGGAGAGATGGGAGGACTGCAAGTTGCCAATGGCATGAGAGAAGACCTCTCTGAATGAGTCACAGAATGAAATAGAAAGTGAAGAAGTGATATCCATAGCTATGAAAAACAAAGGCCAAGAGATAAATCTATTAGGTAACTAGAGGTGAGGAAGTAGAGAAAATCTGATGGGGATGACAGTGGAGATGTAACAGGTGTCTGGATCAAATAAATTGTGAATTTTCTACATTCTGACTTAATTCTGAATATCTTGGGAACCATTGGAGAGTTGTGATCTGACATATGCTTACAGAAACACCCTGAATCCTTTTGAATATAAACTCAAAGAGAGCAAAAAGCAAAGAGAACAAAGAGCAAAAGCAGGGCAACCCGTGAGAGGCCTCTGCAATTATCTACACACACCCATAATAGCAAAGTTTATTAAAAATGTATGACTTAGGTAAATTTAATTTTCTTATACAAAGTTCATGTGCTTAGTTTTAAATCTCCTAAATCTTGAAGTCTTTGCATGAATATCAGTAACTTTCTTTCCTTATTTCACAGAGACAACCACTTTTTAAATCTATAAGTCACTTCCATCCCCTTTATATGTTGTTCCTTAGTTCTAAATAACATAGCTTTCATGAAAATATTTCTGGTCATGGATACTATACTGTCATTCTTCCATGGAAAATGAAGACTTAGGCTTCTCCCTATCCCTTCCCTACAGGCTAACAATCCACACATATTTAAAAACAATAGTTTTTGCTTTTTGTTTTGACATATAGTACCCTTTTTTGGTACTACATAGTTTTGACATACAGTACCCATTAGACCATTAATTAGCCCATTCTATCAATATAGTAAGTTTTGCGTAAGTGAATATTCAACATTTGTGTAATTGTGTTTCTGTCATAATTATTTTCTGTCCCAGCATGGAATACACTATGATTCAGTTTAATCCACTTTCTTATAACCTCTTATTGTCTTCTCAAAGTTTACAATTTTCTAGTATGCTTAGCTTTTTATGGACTTGCCAATTATTTGTTCCCCAAATCTTAAGAGAAGTAGAACTCTTATTTTTTTGTTTCTTTTTCATTTACAATATTATTCTAGTTTTTTGAGTTGTTGTGGGTTTATTATAACACTAACATACTTTCTGCATTTCCGGGAGTAGGTGTTTTCAAGGAAATGCTTTTGATTTTGGAAACTATTTGGGTAACTAGCTGTTAGGGCACCCATTTTTCACTTTGGAGTACTTGGTTGTATTTCCAGATCTGGTTATTGGATGTAGCTCCCTATTAGTGCAGGCCATGGGACAAGGTAATGGCTCATGTAATTAGTCTCCTGACACCCTTATGGAAGACCTGGATGGTGTTCCCAGGTTCTGACCCTGGGCCCTGCTCACCCCTTGTCACTGGGGGCATTTGGGTGGTCAAACAACAAAAGAAAACTCCTAGCCCACCTCCCCATTTCAAACCAATAAATAAAATTTTTAAATATTTCTGAATTTGATAGTCTGGTAGGTTTGTAATCACTGTTGGTCTGTGTTACAGTTTTTATTTCCTTGCGCCTTAATATGTTACATTGAGATGGCATTTAAGTGTTCACTGTGGTTATAAGTATGGCCAGAACCAACTTTCTGAATAAACACATGTTAGACACACACAAACACACATACATATACAAAGTACCATTTTCTTATATCTTTAATAATGTATGTGGGGTGAATTTGGTTATATACAGAGCTAATAAAGCAAATACTCATTTTAAAAAGTGAAATTAGTTATTATTTCTTACTGTTATATCACAAGTCATACAGGATTTCAAAGTAAAGAAATGCTACTTTTAAATTAAAAAATAAATTCTGTGCAATAATGGCATTACTATATTTTAATACTTAATGATCAAAACTTTCTTTTTTCCTTTTCCTGTTCCTTTTTGTTTTCTCTTTCCTTCCTTTCTAGCTCTGTCACATGCTATGTGTGCTTCTGGTAACGTGTATGCAGTACTTTACATGTAACTATTTAACTACAAGGTTGGCAGGTGGGACTTGTAGTGTTTAGCAGTTTCTGTGGTAAATCAATCCAGCTGTAGCTGGTATCAAGCTATCAACCTTAAATCACTTTGGAAAACAGAGTTGTGAAGAAATGAATAAAACTGACACTTGTGAGCAAATGAGAGGCAGTTCTGTAACAGTTATCATGCCAGATAGCTTTTAGATGTTTTCTAGTTTGTTGTTTGTATCTTATCTTTTGAAGTTTTTACTTTTATTTAAGAATTTCATTGTTCTCAGGCACAAAGAATTTTTTTTATTTTTTATCTGCTTTTGTGTATAAAAACTTCTTTTATCTTGCCTCTACTATTATGTAGCTCACTCATTCATATATTCTTCCAGCACTGTTATATCCAGCTGCAACTTACTGAGATACGAGGTATGGTGTATTTAACTTTATATCTTTAAATATTACTATCCCATCAACATTTACTGAATAATTCTTCATCTAAGAATTTAAAATATTGTTTATTTATACCTAATTTTTATGTTAATTGGACTATTCTGTGTTTTATTTCTCTGTTTACTTATTCTTGCATTGGCACTGGACTATTTTAAAATCTTGAGGTTTAAAGCATAATTTACTATCTAGTTATAATGTATCCTGTGTTATCTTTCTTTTCTGAATTATCTTTACTATTCTAACTACATTTTTTCTAATGATATTATATTTTCCAATGATACCGTATTTCCATTCATAGTCATGAAAGCCTGCATAATGTATTCATCCTTTTATGTGTCTTTGTAGAATTATATACCTCTAATTATATATATTCTAGACATAATTGGTTAGCTAGCTATCCCAGACATTATATTATTTCATTGCTACTTCAATTTTTTTCTATTTATTTTGTCTTATTATTATATATGAGTTTTAGGTATAATTCATAGTATAGACAGGAATAAGTTTCCAAAAATTTGTTCTTAAAATATTAAAACAAGTTAACTTTTTAGCTAATTTACTTCATTATTTCTCAGTATGAAATACTATCATTTGTAAATAATTGTCACTTTTTCCTTCTCTTTTTTAACTTTTTTTTCTTCTTATTTTTCTGATGTTACTGCATTGGTAAGAACATCATTGAAAAATATTTAATATTGTGAATAAGAAGGCACATCTACATTCAATACTTGTATTTACTGATTCATTGATTTATTCATCCTATTCAATTAGCTTTAAGTGCATACTGTATCCTTGAAAATGACATTTAGGTTTCACTATTGTGATGACCAATTTTTTGTACCAAATTAAAGATTGCCCAGTTCGTTGAGTAAAACACTACATCTAACTGTGTCTGTAACCATGTCTCTGCAAAACAGCATCTGGGTCAGAAGACTCAGTAGAGGAGACTCTTCCCCCTCACCTATTGGATTGTGAATCATAATATCCTGTGAGGTCTCAGACAGAACAAATCAGGCAGAAAGAGGATGAATTCTCTCTGTCCTTGAGCTCTGGAATCTATTTTCTCTGGATCTTGAACTATGGACTTCCTGGTTCTCAAACATTCAAATTCAGAAGAGATTACCCCGTTGGTTCTCCTAGTACTCCAGCTTGTAGATAGCAGATCCTGGAGGATTTCTCAACCTCCGTAATCACATAAGCCAGTTCCCGTTATAAACATTCTCTTCAGGGCAGGCGCTTGGAAGAGGGGTTAAGATGCTGGTTGGGATGCCGGCATCACTTATTGGAGTGCCTGAGTACAAGTGCTAGCTTCGCTCTTGATTGTAGCTTCCTGCTAATGTGCACACTTCTACCTTTTGTTTTCATGAGTTCAATATTTTAGATTCCACATATAAATGACAACATGCAGTATTTTGTTTGTTTTTTTTTCACTTAACATAATGTACTCCAAGTTTATCCATGTTGTTGCAAGTGGCAGGATTTCTTTTTTTCCAAAGGTGAATAACATTTCATTTATATATATATATTTACATATAATACATATGTTTATTTGTAATACATTTACAAGTGTCACATTGTCTTTATGTATTGATTCATTGATGAGCCATTAGCCTCCCCTACCATATCTTGGCCATTATAATAAGAAGAAATAACATGGTTCAAATAGCTTTTCAAGCTATTGATTTCACTTCTGTTGGATATTTACCCAAACATGAGATAGTAGGATCACATGGTAGGTAGATATTTTTTAACTTTTTCATTATTGTTATTATTGATATTATTTAATATCATTATTGATATTTGATAATTTGATCAATATTATATATTGATAATAATTATCAGTATTATTCTGCATAATGAATGTAGCAATTTACACTCCACTTGACAGGGTACAAAGGCTCCCTTCCCTCCTTTGTACTTGCCAACACTTGCTATTTTTTGTTGTTTTGATAACAGCTAGTTTAAGAGCTGTGAGTTGATATCTCCTTATAGTTTTTGTTTTTAATTTCCTTAGTTTTTTTTAAAAGATTTATTTATTTATTTGAAAGTCAGTTACACAGAGAGAGAAGGAGAAGCAGAGAGAGAGAGAGGTCCTCCATCCGTTAGTTCACTCCCCAATTGGCCGCAACTGCGGGAGCTGTGCTGATCTGAAGCCAGAATCCAGGAGCTTCTTCTGGGTCTCCCATGCAGGTGCAGGGCCCCAAGCACTTGGGCCATCTTCTACTGCTTTCCCAGGCCATAGCAGAGAGCTGGATGGAAAGTGGAGCAGCTGGGACTCGAACCAGCACCCATATGGGATGACAGTACTGCAGGTGGAAGCTTTATCCACTACAACACAGCATCGGCTCCTCCCTAGTTATTTCTGATGATTACCTTCTCATGTCCATCTCATCCATTTGCATGTCGTCTTCTGAGAAATGCCTAGTCAAGTCCTAAGCCCAATTTTTAATTGTCTTTTTTTTAAACTATTGAGTTTTTGGAAATTTTTTTCGGATTTTGGAAATGAACCATTAATAATTTTTATAATTATTGTGGATTAATACCAAATTTTGGAAGATTCATCATTACTTAAGATTTCAATTTTCCCTCAATTTTTGATATCTTTCTTTAAATAAACATTTTAAAAATTTTATTTATTTATTTTGAAAGAATGATACAGAGAAGAAGAGGCAGAGAGGGAGAACCCTTTCATCCACTTATTCACTTCCCAAAAGCCCACGACAGCTGAGGCTGAGCAAGGTTGAAGCCAGGATCCTGGAACCCAGTCAGGGAGGGGTGTCTCAGTTGAGGTCCCAGGACCCAAGCACTTAAGCTATTATCTGCTGCCTTTCAAATCACCTTAGCAGGAATGCTGGATCAAAAACAGAGTATCCTGACATCAGTTGTAGGCATCCCTAGTGCCTACACTTGCCCCCAGTTTTTGCTGTCTTAAAAAGTTTTGAATCAAGGATTTGTACACATATTTAGCAAGTGTATTCTATTAGTGCCTTATGATAACTTTATATAAATGAGATGGCTGATTACAAAATAAACACATTTTAATTGGGAATATATGGGGCCAAACTGCAATCCAGAGAGATTATATCAATTTAAAGACTGAATGGTGCAATTAATACTAGGTGATACTTCCTATTGAGAAACAGTTGCCCTCATCTAATTTTATAATCAATCCCTTTTTTTAAAATTCTAATTGTGATACATGATACCCTATAATTTATTTTTAAATTTATTTATTTTTATTAATTTTTGACAGGCAGAGTTAGACAGTGAGAGAGAGAGATAGAGAGAAAGGTCTTCCTTTTCCCGTTGGTTCACCTCCCAAGTGGCTGTTATGGCTGGCGCTGCGCCCATCCAAAGCCAGGAGCCAGGTGCTTCTCTTGGTCTCCCATGCGGGTGCAGGGCCCAAGGACCTGGGCCATCCTCCACTGCACTCCCGGGCCATAGCAGAGAGCTGGCCTGGAAGAGGGGCAACCGGGACAGAATCCGGCACCCCGACCGACCGGGACTAGAACTCGGTGTGCCTGTGCTGCAGGTGGAGGATTATCCTAGTGAGCTGCGGTGCCGGCCACAATCAATCTCTTTTTATGTAATATTTGATTCTGATTAAGTTTATAGTATAGATCGTTTTAACTTTTTAGGATGTTATTAATATTCTAGTTTCTGTACAGTTGGAAAGAAAATGAGCTTCACAATGCAAAACAAAATTGATAGACAAGTACCTAAAATTTTCCTTTAAAAACTTATATACTGTCTCAAACTAAGGAAGAATATTCCTCAACACTGGTGATTTCAAAACTGGAGAGACACATATCTGTTTGATTAGAAATGCAACTTACTTTATATATCAACATAGTTTGGGAAAGGATGATTTTAATTTTTCATGTAACACCAAAATTCTATCATTAAAACTATTTAGAAATGTATAGCTTACCATGATGAATTTTGATGTGGTGAAAATGTCATTCTTTATTCAATGTGTGGATGACTCTTCTCAGGCATTATGTGTGCATTTCATTCGTAGCCTCTCATTTCCCCTTTTTGTGATTTGGTTAGAGAAGAAAGGCGACCTGAACTTTAGTTATTTTCAAGTTTATTATTGTGACTTTTAACATGCAACAGACTAGTATGATTGTATACTACTTTTAAAGAGAAAAACAGATTCTTTCCTGAATAAATCATGGTCAAAAAATATGACAAGAAAATATGAGCATCTCATAAATGAACTGTGATAAATCATGTTTCAACTATGAAGGAGACAAACAGTGTCATCCTCGCCTTTTCCTAGTCAAGTACAGCACTTATTTCATGAGAAAAGTAATTATCTCGGTGACATTAAAGGCCCATTTTAATAATATTACAAGTCTTCTTTAGGTCTTTTCCAGTTATGTTCCATTTGCAGCATTTTTTACATTCATGCACTGAAATAGAACTTAACTTTAGATAGCATATGATGCACATTTCATTTTATGTTGTCCTTGAGAATATGCAAAGACATAGCAATAGAAGTGTTGATGGACCTCTATTCAAACTAACTCCTAGACCAGCTTTCAATTAACTTCTGAATTTACTTCTCAAGTATTTATTCTCAAGAATAATATGTATTTACTTCCATATTTATTCTCAAGAATACTTTTGGACTTGCATGCATTTCTATATGCGATTGTTTTACAATATTTTGGTACAAAAATTAGTTCTTTATTTAAATTTCTTTTTTTTGAAAGATTTATTTTATTTACTTGAAAGACAGAGTTACAGAGAGAGGTAGAGACAGAGAGAGAGTTCTTCCTTCTGCTGGTTCACTCCCCAAATGGCTGCAATGGCCAGAGCTGCGCCGATCCGAAGCCAGGAGCCAGGAGCTTCTCCCTGGTCTCCCATGTGGGTGCAGGGGTCCAAGGATTTCAGCTGTCTTCCACTGCTATCCCAGGCCACAGCCAAGAGCAGGATTGGAAGAGGAGCAGCCGGGACTAGAACCGGCGCCCATATGGGATGCCGGCGCTACAGGCCAGAGCATTAACCCGCTGCACCACAGCACCGGCCCCTCTTTATTTAAATTTCCAGAATTATTATTTCAATGTGACAATTTATGCTTATTCTGTCTGAAACAAAAAGTAGAACCAAAAGAAAAAATTCACTACTGCTACACAAATAGTCAGCTTCACTTCAAAAATGAAGGGGGATTTTAGATTTTGCTTTGTGAATATACTGTGTTGTATTTCCATCATGAACCTATCCCTTATCTGTCCAGTTTTCTACAGGTTTCACCAATATTCTACAAACTGATGCTGAAGCTACACACTATACCTAAGCCAGAGTGGACTCTGCCAGGTCACAAGTAATTCAAGTTGTTCATGAATGAGTCTTGCTAAGAACAATTACTGTAATCATGATTTTTTAAAAATTTATTGGTCTTTAAAGACTTGCACAAATAAAATATAACATAAAAGTCAGAATCCAGGTACCACAAAACATTACTGTAAATTGATTGATGAATGTCAATAATTCAGTGAGTATTTAAGATAAAACATTTCATAAAAAACTTGAAATTCTCTGAATTTCTATAGCTTATGTATGAAAGAAATTTGATGTTTCTTTAATTTGACAATAATCCTAAGGGTTCTGTGATATTACTAATTTTGAGTGATAAAACTGAGATAAATTGTCTCAAAGTATTAATATTAATTTGTTTTGGCCGGCGCTGTGGCTTAACAGGCTAATCCTCCGCCTTGTGGCGCCAGCACACCAGGTTCTAGTCCCGGTTGGGGTGCCGGATTCTATCCCGGTTGCCCCTCTTCCAGGCCAGCTCTCTGCTATGGCCCGGGAAGGCAGTGGAGGATGGCCCAAGTGCTTGGGCCCTGCACCCGCATGGGAGACCAGGAAAAAGCACCTGGCTCCTGGCTTCGGATCAGTGCGATGCGCTGGCCGCAGCGGCCATTGGAGGGTGAACCAGTGGCAAAAAGGAAGACCTTTTTCTCTGTCTCTCTCTCACTATCCACTCTGCCTGTCAAAAAAAAAAAAAGATTAAAAAATATTAATTTGGAAGGAGCGGCAAGATGGCAGAATAGGCAGGGAGCACACTATTAGTCTGGGGGAGAGACAGTTTAATATAAGTGGAGATACTGCAGGGACAAGGAAGAGTAGGGGATGAAACAGCAGAGGAAACTCTTCCGGAACTGGTGATTCACAGTGTACCTGCATGGAGAGTGTGGGAGCCCAAGTTCGGGACACCAGCGGCAGACTCAACACACCAGCGCTGGAACACGAGGTGAGCCGAACCTCAATAGCCCGAGACACCAGCGGGCAAGCGGAAAGAGGAGGCTAGAGGGAACGAGGCTTGAAACTCCGTGGGGAAAATTTCACCAGGCTAACTAGAAGAGAGAGAGGAAAAAAATAAAAAAAGTGACCGATACGGACACAAGTTTCTCTCTCTCCGCTCACCTCTCAAAGGCGAGCAAGACAGAGCAGGCGCCATTTTGGACATACGTCATAAGCAGGGCGACCTCAGGTCTGCACCAGCCCTCAGCCTAGCAGAAAAACCTGACTCTGGGGGGAGGGGTGAAATAAGAGGAGATTAGCATCTAACTTGGCAACCCAGTGGGAGACTGCAGGAGAATTGGAGCCCACACTGAGGGCAGCACAGATTCCCTGTGTGGTCCTTGGGAAAGAGCTTCTGATCTCTGGCTCCTGTGGGTATATCTTTTGCCTGCTAACTACCTCCAATTACATTCAGCTGTGCAGAATTACTTCCCTTTTAAATCAAAAAAAGAAAGAGAGATTTACCACACCTAACCTGAGAGTGTCATCTTTGACACACCCTCAACCCTGAGGAACCAAACAGAGCTCTCAGGCCAGACTCATCTCAAGCCTCTAAGGCTCCACTGAAAGCAGACAGTCCACTTAATATAGAGCCATAGTGTAACAAGAAAAAAAACCACAGTGAAGAAACCAAATATCTCCAACATGCCAAACAACAAACGCAAAAACCAAGCTAACAAGAACAAGAAAGACACTATGACGCCCCCAAATGAAAAAGACACCCCAATTCAAGATTATGAAGTTGATGAGATTGAAGAAATGCAAGAAGCAGATCTCAAAAAATTGATAAGAACATTAAGAAGTTCTCAAAAACAAATTCTTGAACTACAGAAATCCTTAGTGGACAAGATAGAAAATCTCTCTCGTGAAAATGAAATATTAAGGAGGAATCAAAATGAAATGAAACAACTAGTGAAACAAGAAACTGTGATAGTGATGAGAAATCATAATGAAATGAAGAATTCAATAGATCAAATGACAAACACATTAGAGAGCCTTAAAAACAGAATGGGCGAAGTAGAAGAGAGAATATCAGACTTAGAAGACAGAGAACAGGAAAGGAAACAGGCAAACCAAAGAAAAGAAGAAGAAATTAGAAATCTAAAAAATATTGTTGGGAATCTACAGGATACTATTAAAAAACCCAACATTTGGGTTCTAGGAGTTCCTGAAGGCATGGAGAGGGAGAAAGGATTAGAAGGCATATTCAGTGAGATACTAGCAGAAAATTTCCCAGGTTTGGAGAAGGACAGAGACATCTTAGTACAGGAAGCTTATAGAACCCCTAATAAACATGACCAAAAGAGATCCTCACCACGACATGTTGTAATCAAACTCACCACAGTGAAACATAAAGAAAAGATCCTAAAATGTGCAAGAGAGAAATGTCAGATTACTCTCAGAGGATCTCTAATTAGACTCACAGCAGACTTCTCATCAGAAACCCTATAAGCTAGAAGGGAATGGCGAGACATAGCCCAGGTACTAAGAGAGAAAAACTGCCAGCCCAGAATACTATATCCTGCAAAGCTCTCATTTGTGAATGAAGGTGAAATGAAGACTTTTCATAGCAAACAGAAACTGAAAGAATTTGTTGCCACTCATCCTGCCCTGCAAAAGATGCTTAAAGATGTGTTACACACAGAAACACAGAAACATGGTCACCAATATGAAAGAAGGTAAAGGAAGGAAACCTCACAGCAAAAGATCACAGGAAGCTCAATTTCTCTTTGACATAGAATTAAACTCTTGATGCTCTGTTAAATCAATGTGTTAAAGTAATCTATTATGTTCTCTTGATGTCTGTTAAATTCTAATTGTTCAAAAACAGCTGAATTTTTATTAAGAGCTATGGGTTATTTAAATATGTGCTCATTTTCAAAGATTTGAATAATCACCTTGTAACAATGATCAGATTTGGTCTATGTTATGTCATGATTTTAAGGAATCTTATTTCAACCAGATATTTTGGATTTTGAGCCTTTTTGGCATTCTTGACAGGCATTCAAAAAATCAAAGTTTCAAACAATCTGGTCTCTAAAATTTCCAGTAATTCCTGGACTTTGGTTTTTCCAGTTTGGGCCCAACTGAAAAAATCGAAGGACCTATGTCTCTCATCTTATAGAGACACCAACTAATCAGTCTATTTGGATTATATTAGAAGGACTGTCAAGATGTGATGTGGTACCAGACTTTAAGTTTCTATAATGGAAAATGCTATTAATACAAATGTTTGAGAATTAAAAAGTCTAATGATCTTGTGTTACTAGACATGATAGTTATCTTAATGAGAAAGCCCCAGAGGCCTAAAGGGTTAAATACTTGTAAAATCCTACAGGTGCTTTCAAAAATACTGTGAAGTAAGCAAGTGCCTCTTGTTGGTTGATGAGTTTATAAGTTTAAACATGGCGACTTAAAGTCTTTTGTCATCCACAGTTATAGATGATGTGCTGCTCATAAAACTAAAGCGTTGTTGGTTCTGTGTTTAGCTGTCCTCCTATAGGTTCCTGTGGACTTTTTCCAGCCACTTTTATTGTATTCAGTACTTTGGGATGGCTCTGTAAACAGATGAAGCCAATAATGTATTAACAGTACCAACTGAGAGAAAGTATGGTTAACTGAGGTTACTAAAAACAAAAAGCAATTCAAATCAATTGGCAATCTACAAAAAGAGTTAAAGATTTTAAAAGCTATTATTCAAATTGATATATTGGTCTATTATGCTATGTTATATATGTGTACATATTGTATGTCCACATGGGGAAATTTTATTAAGAGTTTTATTTTAAATGGCTTATAGATAAGATTGTCCATAAATTTAAGCTGCTAAAATCAATCAAAGATACATTTTAATTTGTGTGACCTGAATCTGTGTATCATATGTTTTAAACGTGTTGGTAGAAAGAAACTAAAAACATTTTAGATGGTTGTGCTTAAGTTTACTGGTTAAACAAACTGCACCATGTTAGATATTTAAGAGGTGTTTCCAAATATATGATTCCTAAAATTTATAGAAGGCATTAGACCCTCTGGTAAATGTTTTCTTAAGTTGTTATCTAATGGTTGAAACTGTTTGCTAAGTATTCATGTAATATTGCTATTGTCAGCAAGCAATCTAGGACTTGCTCCCTCATTTCTCTATTCTAAGCCCAACTTGTTCTTTCATTTCTCTATTCTCTTCAAGGTAGGAAACTAATTCTATTATGAAGGAATCTGTAGGACGCACAATTTAATCTTCAGACCTTATAAAAGAGATGGCTAACATTTTTCTGTAATAGCATAGCCAAAATAAGAACTTAAATAATAATCTCATAGCTAGATTCACTTCGCCATCAGCGAAGTATACAGTAAGTAGAAAAAACCTCCCTTTCAGACCAAAGGGAAAGAAAGTTTTAAAGTGAGAATATAATTTTCCTCATGGGCATTGTCTACCTTAGAAAAACTACTACAGAACATGCCTGTGACTATAGACTTGTAGTTCAGGTCACTGAAGATTAGAGATGGGACTTGGGCACTCCCTTGACTTGCATCCCCTGGTCTGCTTTAACACAAACCAGGAGGAAAAGAAAGCTAGGCATCAGAAGCAATGGGTGGCAGGCCTATTAATGGCTGATCTGTACAGTGATCTGCCCTCAAGGAGACCCAACAGGCCAGTCCACTGCAGTGGCATTCAAAGTGGTAAGCCTGGGCTTCAGCAGAAGTCAGCTTGTGAAGAGCCCTGGCAGCTCTGCCAAGAGTTGGATCACTGGAAATGGACCTGCCCTGGAGTCGAAGGATGCCCAGGTCAGAGCCACAGATCTTATTGGCTCTAAGCTGAAAAGCCCTTCACTCAGCCCAACTTCCAAAGTGACCACTGCAGCTGAGGGGATGGTCAAGTAGGGTCAGCAACATTGCAGGCAGAACTGTAAATTTCTTGTTAGAGATGCCCCCTGCCTTTACCTGGCCAGCTCTCCTCCCAGGCCAGCCAAGTAATGAAAGTCAACAGAGTGCCTTCCCCTAGGAGGTTCACACCTCCCTTAGGATGTACCCCATGTGAAGAGATAGATAGGTCTGGGCCTCTTAACTTACAAGGCCTAAAGCCCACCAGATTATTATCAAGCCCCTTCTATCAGGTTCTATTTGCCTCTCAATCAGAAAAATTACTTGTAGCTTAGACAGCACCTTTCTTAGCTCCTCTAATAATGACTCTGTCCTTTGTTCTAGGCCCTGTCTAATGTACTTGGGCCTCATTCCTTTGTAATCATAACCTCTACTCTACCACCAATGGCTCTACTCCCAACCTGTGTGTACTGATGGTCCTCTTCCCCACTTAATGCTGTATAATTGTTCAAACCTGGTAAATGCCACTCTTAGGATCATTGGTTACTATCCTCACTCTGTCTTTTATGACCTTGTCTAAATATGATCAGAGTCGGCAAACTTGGAAGGCTTCCATAGCCTTGGCAACTCATGACGACAGCCTAGGATGGTTACTGGCGCCCTAAACTAGAGTGTCAATTTGTTGGGTCAACAACAGGAGCCACTGTGCACTTGCTCCTCATGTGGGATCTCTGTCCTTAATGTGCTTTACATTTTGATTTAATGCTATAACTAGTACTCAAACAGTATGTTTCACTTTGTGTTTCTATGTGGGTGCAAACTGTTGAAATCTTTATACTAAATTGATCTTCTGTATATAAAGAGAATTGAAAATGTATCTTGATGCAAGTGGAAGGGGAGAGGGAGCGGGAGAGGGGAGGGTTGCGGGTGGGAGGGACATTATGGGAGGGGGAAGCCATTGTAATCCATAAGCTGTACACTGGAAATTTATATTCATTAAATAAAAGTTAAAAAAAAAGCAGCTAAAAAATTAATTTGTTTTGGCCAATTTTTCTAACAGAAAAGCTTAATTACTTTTAAGAAACGATATCACAAAATTGCTGTCAAATGAGACATATTTCAAAGGTAAATCAGCTAATGATTATAAAAATCAGTGATGAGGCCAGTGCTGTGCCATAGCAGATTAAGCTTCTGGTGTCCCTATGTGTACCAGTTTCTATCTAGCTCCCTGCTGATGGCCTGGGAAAGCAGTAGAAGATGGTTCAAGTGCTTTGATTCACACAGAATACCTAGAAGAAGCTCCTGTCTCCTGGCTTCAGATCTGCCCAGCTGTTCCTGTTGCAGCCATTTGGGAAATGAATTAGTGGATAGAAGACCTCTGTTTATGTCTCTTCCTCTCTCTATCTCTGCCTCTCAAATAAATAAACAAAAATTTTTAAAAAACAGTGATAATATAAGAGTTTGTAAATACTGTGAATTTACCATTCTATATTTTGAGATTATACGGTGACTAAAATGTTTTGACATTCTCCTCATCTTGACAAAACTTTAGAGAGGCTTCTTCCTGAATATAGGCTCTTGACCTCCAATTTCTTAGAGCCTTTACTTTAGAAAATCTGCAGTTGTGACCTCCGAATCAACCCTTAAGTCTCCCTGGTCTGGCTGAAAGGCCTGTGAGAGCATTTCAGGAATGGCAATCCAAGACACTGTGGCAAAAAATATCCTACATGAATGATCTCTCTGAATGAGACCCAAGGGGGAAAGAAGGGACCATCAAAGAAGGATGTACTTTTCTCTGAAGGGAGGAGAGAATTTCCACTTTGCTAATGGCCTTGTCCAAATACTGATGGAGTCTGTGGCCACAAAAGGCTTCCATCGCCTTGGCAGCTCAGGCAAGAGCCTCAGGTGATCACTGATGTAATAAATAAGAGTGTAATTGTTAAATAAACAACAGAAGATGGCTGGCACCGCAGCTCATTAGCTAATCCTCCACCAGCAGTGCCAGCACACTGGGTTCTAGTCCTGGTTGGGGTGCCGGATTCTGTCTCGGTTGCTCCTCTTCCAGTCCAGCTCTCTGCTGTGGCCTGGGAGGGAAGTGGAGGATGGTCCAAGTGCTTGGGCCCTGCACCTGCATGGGAGACCAGGAGGAAGTTCCTGGCTCCTGGCTTTGGATCAGCACAGCGTGCTGGCCATAGCGGCTATTTGGGGGTGAACCAACAGAAGGAAGACCTTTCTCTCTGTCTCTCTCTCTCTGTCTAACTCTGCCTGTCTAAATAAATAAATAAATAAATAAACAACAGAAGTCACTGTGTACTTACTCCCCATGTAGGACTTCTGTCGTTAATGACTTGTACTGTGAGAATTAACTGCAAAACTTGTTCTCAAAATGTACTTTATATGTTGTATATGTGTGTGGGTGCAAGCTGTTCAAATCTTTACTTAGCATAGAGTTAGTCTTCTGTATATAAAGTTAAACTAAAAATGAACCATAATGAAAAATTGGATGGGATAGGGAGTAGGAGGTGGGACAGGAGTTGCAGTGGGAGGGTGGGTATGAGGGAAAGAACCACTATATTCCTAAAGTTGTATTCATTAAATAAAAATGCATTCATTAAATAAAAGCTTTACAAAAAAAGGGGAAATCTGCAGTTGTAAATTCTTTCTCTACTCCTTTTAGAGGTAAACTACCCCCAGAAATGTCTTTCTCAAGGACCTGGGAACTATTTCTTTGAAAGAAACACAGGCACCCTTTCTCTCTCAGCCTCTGCAGAGGGTAAGAGCCTAACTTCTAAAAGCAACAATTAGCAAACACAGATGACCCCATTACATTAATCAAACCCCAAGTCTTACAACAATTTCTCCTTAATTCTGCTGTTGGTTCTAACAGAGTTGTGTTCAGTCACTCCCGTTTTGCAATATTCTTGTCCCATGGTAATAATCTTAGTCTTTCTTGTCATTTTTAACAAATGTTTAGTTTATGATTATTTTCTGTGAATCACACCCTTCAAGTTTTCAAAATGTGTCATTTCTTGCAATTGTGTTCTCTTCACAACTAGTCACCTTTGTACCTAATTTGTATTTGTACTTTTTTTTTTTAAAAAAAGAATAATGTGCTTCAGTTTTGTCAGCTCCAGACTCCAAAAAACTAGATTCCTCTTTCTTTCCTCTTGATTATCAGCCTAATATCAAGTATCAGAGAATATATTTGAGGGCTGGCATTGCAGTGCAGCATCCCATATGAACATTGGC
The DNA here is from genome assembly GCF_033115175.1 of Lepus europaeus. Classification (NCBI taxonomy): domain Eukaryota; kingdom Metazoa; phylum Chordata; class Mammalia; order Lagomorpha; family Leporidae; genus Lepus; species Lepus europaeus. The sequence goes on along the minus strand of NC_084836.1, from coordinate 47,129,657 downwards.
TCAAGTCCTGGCTGCTCTATTTCTGAGCAAGATCCTGGTTAAGGCTACTAAAAGATGTTTGTCTCCATCTCTCTCTCCCCCTTCAACTCCGCCTTTCAACTAAATAAAATAATTCTTCAATGCCTTTATTCAACATCCACTCAAGTTTTTTTTACATATTCATTTACTAAAGTACAACCAATTTACAGAAGATTAATTTTCCTCATTTGTGGAAATATTCTATGATCCTTCAACTGGAATTATGTCTTATGTCTTTTTCCTCCTAAGCTTCCTACTGTTGCTACTATTTTAGTAATAAAAGTTTATCAGTCTACCAATTAATAGAACTATTTCTACGGTTACCCACTTTTATAGTAGAGACTTAAAGTTTTAGACTGCAACACACTTATGTTCTTTTAATCACCTCATTACCTAAAACAGTAGATGTAAAAATATATGTGGAATTAAATTGCTGCAACACGCATTTCTTTGATTTAATTTGAAATTTGATTTTCATCAAAGAAATACTGAAGACTCTCCCAAGATAATAAGCTATTTGAGAGCAAAAGTCATAATAGAGGAAAGAATATTCATGAAATCTTGTCATGTATCTTAGGGAGATAACCTTCCTGACGGGTCAAAATTGAGTTATATTTTTTCTCTTTCTTTGAAGATTTCCATGACATTGGATAGCCAGAGATAAACTTATTTATTTCTTGGTATGTTGAATATTCTCTTAACTCTATGATTTCCCTACAAACTAGGAATTTATGAGGTGATAGGCACTGTTCTTACTGGCTTCTTCTTCCTCAAGCGTGGTATAGGACTTTTCACATAATGAGGTACCTGAAAATACTTAAGGAGAAAAAGGAAAAGGTGAAAGAAGGGAGGAGGGAAATAAGAAGAAAAAAGGATGAGAGTATGAGAGAGAGAGAGAGAAAGGTAGTAACCAAAAGTAATCAGATTTGTCCTCATCTTTGTGAGATTCTAATGCAGTGATCTCTTTTTTGGTAGCAATGTCTCCCATTAGAAGACCAAGAACCAGCTGCACAGAATACTTAGTTTTGCCACCAATTAAGATGCCAAAAAAAATGTAAGCACTAATGAAGACTATGAATCATTTCCCTTTTCAATGTAAATTACACAGCAATCAGCATAAACGAGTGTAATGTAAGACCTATAAAGAAGTTGCCTCAAAAACCCTACAAACCTTTTCCTCCCACGCCCTTCAGTTGCATGTATACTACTCCAAATGTTTTCTTTGTAAACTGAAGCACTCCTCTTTAGCAAGGACACATTATAAGCAAACACAATTTGCCTACTCACAAATGCATTTGCAAACCTCTTTTTCCTATTATTTACATGTGTTCTTTTCTAGTGCAAAAATGTACTTATTGTAATAAAAATTATTAATAAAATACATATTTATTTTATAAAATTTAAAAGAACAAAAAGTAAACTAAACTAGTCCAAAAGTTCAGCTGAGAAAATCCTCACACAGGATTCTTTTATGATTACGCCGAAGTACCGGCAGTGGAGACGTAGAGAAACAGAATCATGATGTGTACCGATTTTATTTTTCACATACTGATGGCATATTATAATGGGTTAGAAATGAACGGTGGACTCTTTTCCCTGCTGCCTCCGAGGTGACAAGCTGCATCAAAATGAAGCTGAATATCCCCTTCCAGTCTGGCTGCCGGAAACTCATTAAAGTGGATGATGAATGCAAGCTTTGGACTTTTTATGAGAAGCATAGGGCCACAGAAGTTGCTGCTGAAGCTCTGGGTGAAGAATGAAAGGCTTATGTGCTCTGACTCAGTGGTGGGAATGACAAACAAGGGTTTCCCATGAAGCGAGGTGTCCTGAGCCAAGGCGAGGGTCCGCCTCCAGCTGAGTAAGGGGAACTGGAGAAAGAAAGCACAGATCTGTTCTGGGCTGCATTGTCGATGCTGATTTGAGTGTTCTCAACTTGATTATTGTAAAAACATGAAGAGAAAGCTATTCCTAGATTGACTGATACCATGGTGCCTCGTAGCCAGGGTCCTAAAAGAGCACAATTCGCAAACATTTCAATCTATCTAAAGAAGATGATGTACGCCAGTATGTTGTAAGAAAGCCCTTAATCAAAGAAGGTAAGAAACCTAGGACCAAAGCACCCAAGATTCCAAGTGTCCTCAACACAAACGCCAGGCATATTGTTCTGAAGAAACAGCGTACTAAGAACAAGGAAGAGGCTGCAGAATATAACGCACTTTTGGCCAAGAGAATGAAGGAGGCCAAAGGAAAATGGCAGGAACAGATTGCCAAGAGATACGGGCTGTCTCTGAGCACGTCTGCTTCAACATCTGAGTCCAGCCGAAAATAAGGTTTAATAACAACAAATAAATAACTGGGTTTCAGATCTCCAATACATAAGTGAATAAATAAATAAATCAGGGAATGGTAGAATTAGAATCAAGGTTAGCTGTCTTAATCTGCTTGGACAGCTATAACAAAACGTAGGTCAAGTGGCTTAAACAATAGTCATTCAAGTTTGGATTCTGGGAAGGCTGAGATGATAGGCACTGGCCTTGTTGAGAGCCTCTTTCTGGTCTGCAGAAGTTTGCCCACCTTCTCATTGCCGATTCATGTGGCAGAGAGAGATCTGCTGTCTGTCTTATCGTAGGAAACTGATCTCTGCATGTAAACTCTACCTTCACGATCTCAGCCAAACCCAATTCCCTGCCAAAAGTCCCACCTCCAGACCCCATTGCATGGGGTTTAGGGTTTGAACACATAAACTGCAGGGAGGGAAAGACAAGTATTCCTCCATTACAATGGTCCTTGCATAGATGGCCACTGCACTTGTAGGCAGTTTCTTTATGGAAAGGAACAAGTTTGGGAACATGTCAAGCGTTCCATTTTTGGGGATGCGAGTGTCTAATATTCAAGGAGCCTATGATATATTGCAGTCAATATGTCACTTGACACTCTTAGGAAAACAATCAAAGCTGGTCTTTTAAAATTGGTTGAAAGCCGGTGAGTTTTGGCTCAAATGCTTGGCTCCCTCCTGGATTGAGTTCTTGGGTCCTGGTTTTGGTGTAGCCCCGCCCAGCTATTACAGGCATTTGGGCAGTGAATCAGCAGGTGGAAGATATCTCTAGCTTCTGTCTCTCTGCATTTCAATAAAATTAAAATAAATTTTTATACTTTTTAAATGATAGGAGCTAATACAAGACAATATTTTGTATTTGAACCTGCTCAAATTTCAGAATTTGGCATCTTAAACACAAGGAAGCTATCTTTCATTTAGCTACTTTTTTTTTTAAAGCATCTTTTTCCCATCTGACAGTCATTTCACTTTGAATGCTAATGTCCCTTTCTGGCTTTTCTAAAATATTGTAATTTAAATATTGAGAGAATGTGTGTAATATTCAAGAATTGAGTATATAGCTGAGTTTCTGGAGAGATATTTTTCCCTCGATACTTGAGAGCTTATTTCATATTTGTGGAATAACTGGCTTTTATGGAGCTACATATTTCTTCATGTGAGATAATAGATTATATATATAATATATATACACACATATATATTTATATATATACACACACATCCATATATATATGTATTTCTTCCAAAGAAATAAATTCCACAGGAATATACTGTTATCTGGTGTCTGAAGAGAGGGGCTAAATTTAAATAAATAGCCGTTTGTCAAATATAATGGTTGTTTATTTGTAATCAGATTCACATATCAATATCAATATACTTATTGCACATCAAATGGCAGACTAAGTCTCATGAAGCTGTGGGAACTTCCTATACTTCAGAGTGTCCATTATTATAGACTGTTGAGACATTTGTATAACAAAGTGTTTTCCATTTTTGATTTCTCAACTATCTCTAATTTTGGATTATTTGGTGATGTCATAGCCCAGTGTCTGTGATATCTGAATTGATTACTGAGGAAAAACACCATGGTGAGAGTGTGCATACGAAACTGGAGGAACAGCCTGCTGATTACACAGAAGAGAATTTCTATTTACATGCAAATATCTTTGTAATCAGCAGTGAGAGGAAAGGAAACGTAAGAGAATCTAAAGCATTTAGTTTTGTAAGAGTTCCAACTTTCCCTAGACCCTACCTCAGAAGACATTCCCTGATATTAATGACATAGCTTAGCTCATCTAACACAATTTTATATTTTTTGAAAAAATACATATTAATGAATCTTCTCTCAGTTCTTAGTGAAGCTCTTATATTTTTGGATTATCTCTGGTTACATATTTTCTAGTCAATATTATAGTTTTAGATAAAGCTTTTTTAGAATGAATGCTTAAAGTCTTACCTTTGTTCTCTTAAAAGGGAAAACTACTGACTGCCCAAGTTATTCTCGGGTTTAATTAAAACAACACATCATGGGGCTGGCACTGTGGGGTAAGCCATCACTCGAGATGCCAACATTCCATATCAGAGTACTGGTTCTAGTCCCAGAAACTACACTACCCACCCAGATTCCTGTTGATGCATCTGTTCAAGGCAGCAGCAGATGGCCTAACTGCTAGGGCCCTGACACCCATGTGGGAGATCAGTTCCTGGCTTATGGCTTCAGCCTGACTCTGAAGTTGTGGCCATTTGAGGGAATGAACCAGTGGATGAAAGATCTCTTTCTCTCTCTTTCCATCTTTCCTTCTCTCTGTCACTGTGCTGTTCGAATAAATAATATTTAAATTAAATGTTGCATATTTTAGTACCTCTCTGAATGCTTGCTCTATCAAACACTCAAAAGTGATGGCATTCATGTCCTTTAATTATTTTAAGTTCTATAAACTTATTTATTTGAAAGTCAGAGAGAGGGAGAGGTTAGTTTCCCATTCATTGGTTCTTTCCTCCAAATGCCCAGAAAAGCTAGGGTTGGGCCAGGCCAAACTCAAAAGCCAAAAACTTGTGTTTCCAACATGGGTGGCAGGGACTCGAGTACTTGAGCCAACATCTGATGCTTCCTAGGGTGTACATTAGCAGGAATTTGGAAATGGGAATTGAACCTGGTCTTAAATTCATGCATTCTAATACGGAATATGGTGTCCCAAGTGGCATCTTCTTTACTGCTAACCCAAATGCTCAACCCTTTTTGTTTGCTTTTGAATAAGCCTGAAATGATGTCTCAGCTCATGTGATCGTAAGAAACTCTGTAAGGAAAATAATATTTCATGCCTATGATTTTATAAGCGGTTTAGTGCAATTGGTAATAAGCTATAATGTTAGCACAAATCTAAGATTTCAAAACCAGAGGTTCATAAACATTTAGAGGGAATGGATTTCTTACAAGTAATATTGTCACAGGAAAAAAATGCCAGTTGATCATAATTATAGTTTAAAAAATGAAATCCTAAGAAAAATTTCAGGTTCTATTTAGAAAATTAGCAGATTCATTCTTTTGTCAACTGTCATTACATGTGATCATTAGTCTACATTTCCTTGACTCAAAATAATATAAGATGGATATATTACTTATATGAGATTTGAAAAACTATGTGCTAAAGAAGATTAGAAAGGTAAGGTTTTCGATGAAAGCAGTTGCTGTAGTGTGGTGATACTTGGGGGTTATACAGAAGTTCTCAAAGAGTGGTTCAGGATACCATTCTGGGAGTCCATGGGATAAAACACATTTTCAATGTAATAGTAGATTCAACAAATGCTGCTGCCAATTTGATGCGCACATACAAAAAATATAAACACGGCACGTACCTTACACTAAGATTAATTCTAAGTGGGTCTTAGGGCTAAAAGCAAGCACTAAACTGTAAAACTCTTAAACAGAGAAGTAAATTGGAATGAGCATGAGTTAAGCAATGACTTCCTAGATACAATACCAAAAGCACAGAGAACAACGATTTCACAAGTTGAACTTAATCAAAAATTTTAAAAATTATGTTTCAAAGGACACTAAAAAGAAATTGAAAAGATAAAGTAACATAGGAAAAATGTGTACAAATCACATATCTGTTTTTAGAAAACTGCATTAGGACTTTCTAGTGAAGCAGAACAAGATATATAAATAAATATAGAGACAGAAATTTATTTTAAGGAATTGGTGCAAGTGATTATAGAGAATTGATGAGTCCAAAATCTGCAGAGTATGCTAGAAACCAGAGAATAGTTACAATCTGTATCCAAAGACAGGCTGCCAACAGAATTCCTTCTTAGTGGAGATTAATATTTGTTCAAACAAGACCTTCAATTAATTGGATGACTTTAGTTGACATGAAGGAGGGTAATGTTTATCTAGTTCCATCTATTTAAATGTTAATCTCATCTCAAAAATATCTTCACAGAAGCACTGAGAATAATGTTTGACCAGATATCTGGGAACCAGTTATCCTGCCTCATTCACACAAAAAAATTAGCCATCATGGCTTCTTTCCAAAATATTCAGAGTTCTTACAATTCAACAGTGTTGACACTTAACTCAATTGAAAAAGGGACAAAGGGTTTGAATACACAATTCTTTGAATGATATATATAAATGGATAACAAGTGCATGAAAAGATGCTCAACATTATCAATAATTATGAAAAGTAAGTCAAAACCATGAATTACTACTGCTTATCCACTGACTGTCTCAAATAAAGAAAAACGACAGTAGCAAGTATTGGTGAAAATCTGGATAAATTGGAACCCTTAGGCATTGCTGATGGAAATGCAAAATGGTTAAGCTGCTGTGGAGAACATTTTGCCACTCCGGGAGATGCTAAACATAAAGTAACCAGTGACTTGGCAATTCTCCTCTTATGCATCTAAGAGAAGTAAAACTACTCATGTGTCCAAACAATATCCTGTGTACTAATGTTCATATTAAAGTTATCCTTAATAGAGAAAAAGCACAGAAAACCCTAATGTCCAACAACTAATGATGAACAAACATGAGGTATAGCCACAAAGGGACACATTATTTTGCAAACAAACAAACTAAAATGAATTGAGACTGAAAGAATTCGGTCACGAATCAAATGTCTTAGAATATTATTTAAGTAAAATGATCAGAGTAGGAAAGTCTATATAGATAGGAAGAGAAATAGTAGTTTGAAGGTGCTGTACAAGGGAGATCAGAGCAACAGGTCACAAGTGTAGTTTCTTTTTTGCATTGATGAAGTGTTCTATAATTAGATTATAGTGATTATTAGATAACTTACTAAATATACAGAAAAGCAATGAATTTTATCCATAAACAAGTAAATTTGTGATTGTAAAGTTATAAAATTGATATTAGCATAGAAGTTAAATTTCCTCTTACTTCTTAAAAAATAGAATTTTCCAGAGACAACATAACATGTGATATCACAACAGATTAATGCTAGATCAGATATACAGATTCTAATGACTTCTAAATCAAATAATAGTGAGATTTGCAAAACATAAAACAATGATTTGGAAAATCTAAAAAAAATCTTGAGAAATGTTTTTCACAAAATATGTTACTTTTTTAATATCTATGTATATTTATTATGTTTAAATGCATCAATAAATGAGTATATTCGAAATGTTCTAAGTTTTAATTTCTAATACAAATAAATACCTAAAGTTATACTTTACATAAACAAAAACTCTTAGGATTCTTTAATAAATTTTAAGAATAGAAATAGATTCTGAAAGCAAAATGTCAGAAAACTGTGGGAGTAAGTTAATGAACACACATAACTGGTTGAGATATTGCACTAGAGTATCACCTTCCTATGTAGCATGCTGTGAGTGAAAACGGAGTATAAATTGCACTGTAGGGAAATCCTCTTTTTCTCATATATTATGATGAATAAATATTGCAATGAAATTTTTTGGTGATTACAGAAGCATAAATATAGGAAAGGGGAAATTATTATTTAGTTTACTTTAGCTTTTGTTTGGTTTTACTTTGTAAATGAACATAAGGCAACTGAGCAAAAAGATTGCCATTTTCAGAACTCTTTGTCTCTGTAAAATCTCTCCGTGAAATAGTTGATGGTAAGGAAGCACTTTGGAAATGAGCCCATGGTAGTTGTCTTTTGTGATCAAAGAGCATTTTACTCAGAGACATACAAAAGAGCATATTTCAAGGAGTATAACTCCAAACAAGAAGAGCGATATTTTCTGAGAAACAGAACTAAGTTTAGTCAAAACACACACACACAGGCACACACACATTCAACTAAGAAATACTCAGGAATACATCCATACATTGGCTGGAAATACATAGCAGAAGGAAGATACCTTATGGTGGTTCCTAGCATTTGTTGCTCTTTTCTATTATAAAATTCTAATAATGAAACTCTGATGAAATTTCAAATCTAGGTTTGGCTCTGTGACTTAAAATCTCAGATTTACATAAACTCTTTGTGTCACCATTTCCAAGTTTGTGAATTTATGAAAATAATGCAAATCTCATAAGGATGCTGAGAGAATTAAACAAAGTAACAGTAAAATAAATATAATTTAGCTCACTTTCCATTGCATAGATAAGACAATCAAGGCATGAAAGATTAGCAACTTGCTTCAGGTGACACAAGTACTGATAATAGGTCTCAGCTTAGTTACTGTTAGTTCAAATCTGAATTTTAAATACTCTGACTCATTTTTACAACAGTATGCTTTATTTGTGAAGTGGAAAGCACTACACAAATAAAAATTGTGCTGGTTTTAAAAGTAAACTAAAATTAATAGGCACTTTGTTAAATTTAAGAAACATAAAATTACAGGACTAAAAAGGTCTCCTAATGGCTGTTTCAGGACTGCACTCTAAATAACTTCTATAGCTATCTTTACAGTTGTTAACAATGTGTAATAATCTTTTAATATTTGATTTTTTTAACTGTTCAATAAAAATTGAGATTGTTGTTGCCAGGAATATATAGCATTCATAAGCCACATTTGCTTATGCTTGACCAACCTTATCCAATGTCCTTTCATTTTGCAATACTGTGCAAGTTGAGGTCCATCTCTCTCTTACATTATCTCAAGTTTCATTGCACTGTAAAAGGGAGCAATATTCACTATTCAATGAGGCAAAATCTCAGTCCCAAAGAAAGAAGTAATTATTCTCCACCAAGGCATTCTGTATACCTTGTTTCACCTAGTGGAACTAGAGGGCTGAATGTTTTTGGGACAATTATTAAGCATAAGGAGGAAGGGAGGGAGGAAGAAAGGTATGGGGGCACATTCTCTAATTTATTCTGTATTCTTTTTCATTCTACCTTATGTTTTGGCAATCTATTCATTTTAATGTATATAGTTCACTTCTTTTAATATTCCATTGGATAGATATATTACATTTACAGATTCCTCTACTAGAGAAAATTTTAGTTATTACCAACTTTTGTTGCTTCAATAAATATGCTTGTTCAAGTTACTGATCCAAATGTTTCTTTTATATTCCTGGAAGTCAAGATGCTGGATCATGAAGAAGACAAATTCCTAATTGAACCACATCCCAGAAGCACTATTTTTTCAGTTTACTGACAATATCACAATCATGTGCTTATTAGAAAGATATATATTTCTTTTATTTTTGACACATTAATTTCTTTCTGTGAGTTTAATGTATGTTGTTTAAATATTTTAATTGTCCTGTTATTAATTTGAAAATTTGATTTTCTTTTTTTTAAAGATTTATTTATTTATTTGAAAAGCAGAGTTACAGAGAGGCAGAGGCAGAGAGAGAGAGAGGGAGAGAGAGACAGAGAGACAGAGAGAGTCAGAAAGGTCTTCCATCTGCTGGTTCACTCCCCAGGTGGCCACAATGATCAGAGCTGTGCAGATCTGAAACAAGGAGCCAGGAGCTTCCTCTGGGACTCCCATGTGAGTGCAAGGTCCCAAGCTCTTGGGCCATCTTCTACTGCTTTCCTTGGCCATAGCAGAGAGCCTGATTAGAAGTGGAGCAGTTGGGACTCAAACTGGTGCCCATATGGGATGCTGGCATTGCAAGTGGCAGCTTTACCCACTATGCCACAGTGCCGGCCAATACAAAATTGATTTTCATGGTTAGTTTTATATGTGTTGTACACATCCTATAGAGGACTATTGCTAATATCTTAATTTTTCTCCCATTTTCTTATAATCATATTTATCTAATACATGTCGTTCCCATCTGCTAAGGAAGCCCAGCTTATCCCAAGTTGAAAATATTTTTATGTTTTCTTCTTTTAGCAAAAAAAAAAAAAAGTAAAGAAAAATATAGAGCAGGTTTATGTTTACGTCAAAAAGGAGTGGACTGTACAGAGATGTTCCCACCCATCCTGTGTCCCCAACATGCATATCCCCTATTATCAACATCCCTCCATACAGAGGTACATTTGTTCCACTTGATAAAACTACTCTGAAACATCACTATCATACAAAGTCCATAAGTAACATTCAGGTTTGCTCTTGGTGTTGTACATTCATTTTTGTTTAATAATTTTTGTGTGCTCATTAAATTCCTTTAGATAAACACAAACTATAATTGCAGGACTGAATTTTGTTTTATAAGAAAGTTCCAAGGTGTCTTCCAAAATCATGTTACATCCCATAAGCATGAATGAGAGTTCTATTTTGTTCATTTTTTTTTTTAACTTGACGGATAGATTAGACAGTGAGAGAGAGACAGAGAGAAAGGTCTTCCTTCTGTTGGTTCACTTCCCAAATGGCCGCTTCAGCAGGCGCTACGCTGATCTGAAGCCAGGAGGCAGGTGCCTCTTCCCGGTCTCCCATGCGGGCGCAGGCACACAAGCACTTTGGCTATCCTCCACTGCCCTTCCGGGCCACAGCTGGACAGAGCTGGACTGGAAGAGGAGCAACCAGGACTAGAACTCGTGCCCATATGGGATGCCGGCACTGCAGGCAGAAGGATTAGCCAAGTGAGCCACAGCGATTGGCCCCTTTTGTTCATTCTAATAGTAGTGCTATTTCATTATTTTCACTTACATTTCCCTGATGGCATGTACTGTGGGACATCTTTTCATGTATGCCTATTTGTTATCTCTAACATATCTGGCCTGTTCTTAAGTTCTGTTTTTGTTTTTTTTTTAACTGTTGAATTTAAGTGTTCTTGTGGCTAGTAAACCTTTATCAAATATATCTTTTGCAATAATATTTTTGTTTGGCTTATCTTCTCAAGCTGCAGTTGAATATTCCTATTCCCCCAGGTCGTCTTGGCTCTGTTAAAATCCCAGACTACACTGTGGTCAAATCATCTTTCCTGAGGTCACACCTTGTTAAGAAAAACAGAATGCTTGGTGCATTTCAGAAAGGTTCATTTCCTCTCTTTATAGAATGTACCAGATGTTTCCCCCATATTCTGTAGGAGAACATTGGGACATTCCAGGAGATAAAAGTCACAAATTGTTCCCCTTTCATCCTTCCATGACTAGGCCCCACAGAAATGTGTATCTCTCTAAATTATCCTGTCTGAGATTTCTCGATTTCTCAGTTACATTTCTGGGTTCCCTTCCCAAACTCTGGTAGGTTTCCTGCAGAAGTTTGTCCTAGTGAGTTTCTGCACAACCAGGTTGTGGCTATCTCACTTTGCTTGTTGGTCTTTCCAGTTTTCAGTACAGCATTTTGCCCCATATCTTTCTCTCCCATAAATCAAAGAATTGCTGAATTTTCCTTTTTTTAAACCTTTTTATTTGTTATTAACATGGAGTGGTGATTTCTTAAGTGCCATACTTTATAAAGTATACTTTTTACATATACTTTTTTTTTTTTTAATTTTTGACAGGCAGAGTGGACAGTGAGAGACAGAGACAGAGAGAAAGGTCTTCCTTTGCCGTTGGTTCACCCTCCAATGGCCGCCGCGGTAGCGCGCTGCGGCCGGCGCACCGCGCTGATCCGATGGCAGGAGCCAGGTGTTTATCCTGGTCTCCCATGGGGTGCAGGGCCCAAGGGCTTGGGCCATCCTCCACTGCACTCCCTGGCCACAGCAGAGAGCTGGCCTGGAAGAGGGGCAACCGGGACAGGATCGGTGCCCCGACCGGGACTAGAACCCGGTGTGCCGGCGCCGCAAGGCGGAGGATTAGCCTATTGAGCCGCGGCGCCGGCCCATATACATTTTTGACAGTAAGATTTCATTTTGGAATGAGATAAGCAAGACAGAATTAATTTCTTTTAAAAGTTCATTAACTTGTCTTCAGTCAATTCATTTCACAGTTCATTTCTTTCCAATATATCTAAGCCTCCACCTACATCAGATACAATGGCCAATATTTGTGTATATTTGCCTCCATATTTTGTTTTCCCACTGCAATTGTCTAGTCCTTCACAAAAGCCATAGTTGTAATTAACATGTATTTTAATATGACTTCATACTTAAGAAATATGATCTCCCTTACATTAGCTTTTCATGTTCTTGTTAAAATAACAAAAGTAACTAATCTTTGTAACCTGAAAATATTTGAATGTTCAGTGAACACTCTTAATTTTGTCTCTTTATTAAAAGAACCTTTTTTTTTTTTTTTGAGAGAGAGACAGACAGATAGATAGTGAACTCCCACATGAAGGTTCATTCCCCAGCTTCTCACAATGGACAAGAGTATGCCAGGAACTCAAAACATGTCTCTAGCAAGGGTGGCAGGAATCCTGATACTGGTTCCATTAACACTACCTCCCAGGGATTGCATTAACAGAAAACTGGAGACAGGAACTGAAGCCAGGCATTGAATCCAGGTACTATAACATAGGACGTAGGCCTTTCAAGGATTGTCTTAACTGCTAAGCCAAATGCTTGTCCAAATGAATACTCTGTTATTTTTATAGATTGCTTATAATTAGAAATAAACTTGAGAAAACTTATTGTATTTATGTTGAACCTATATAAACATATTACTAAACATTTATTGATATAGTCACTCTCATGCATGTTCTTCTGTAATTAATATTTTTTCTCAATAAAGTACTTACAATTTGTGCTATTTTTATTAAATTTGCTCTTCAGCATTCAGATTTGTGTCTTAATTTTTCTTATTCAATTTCATTTGCTAATTAGTTACTGTTGCTATATAAGAATTCTCTAAACTTTTAAATATTAACCTTGAATTCTGTTTTGATAACTTCTTCAAATGTCACATCATTTTACAAATGTCATATCATTTTATAAAATTAGGGAATCAGCATTTGTTATTTATTCAATAAATAACCTTTTGAATTTCATTTGTGCACATGGCACTTACTAGGTGCTGAAAGATATACACACATGGAATAGATACCTTTTTTAGAAATATTTTACTAGCTAAAGTAAATAAGCAAGTCTTATGAATGAAACGAGTGGAATTTCAAAACCACCCACGTGATCATATTTTATTTTCTAGTATGGAATGACTAAACAGTGAGTTGGATAGCAGTTGGCATTCATTCTTCTGGGGAGATGAAGAAGCAGCTAATCGCTGTTCTTGACTAGAACAGTCCCCTTGGTATAGGACCAGATCTTGTTAGCACAGAAGGAGTCATTAATTAAAAGCAGGAAAGATGTCTCCCTAATCCAAAGTCTTTCATTAGTATGTGCTAAACTTTTTCATTATTTCCAAAAAACATATGTTAAAGTAAATGGACAGGGCTTCAGCTCCTGTTGATGAAGAAAGTCAAATTGGAATGGAATATAAAATTAGGAGACCCAGATTTATTCTTACTTCTGGAATTAATTGATACGCTGCATTAGTGCACAGAGGGTCAAGATCTCTGGCATTTATAAATATTATTGGATCTAAATTTATGAAATTGAATGAGTATGGGAGCGGGCACTATGGTGTAGCCGGTAAAGCTGCCGCCTGCAGTGGGGGCATCCCATATGGGCACCAATTCTTTTCCTGGCTCCACTTCTGATCCAGCTCTCTGTTATGGCCTGGGAAAGCAGTGGAAGATGGCCCAGGTGCTTGGGCCCATGCATCCTCATGGGAGACCCAGAGGAAGCTCCTGGCTCCTGGCTCCTGGCTCCTGGCTCCTGGCTTCGGATCGGCGCAGCTTCAGCCATTGCAGTATCTGGGGAGTGGACCAGCGGATGGAAGACCTCTCTCTCTCTCTTGCTCTTGCTCTCGCTCTCCCTCTCTCTCTTTGCCTCTCCTTCTCTCTGTGTGTAACTCTGCCTTTCAAATAAATAAATAAATCTTTAAAATAAAATAAATTGAATGGATATGATGCCGAGATGGAGATGAGTAGAACCTAGTGATTGAGGACTATTCCTTTGCTAGTGAATTTTTTGTTTAAACTATGAAATAAATTGCTCAGTTGGGACACATGGAAAATAGTTATTAGAGTAGAAGGCTGCTAAGGAGATGTCCCATGCTTGAAAGACGGTAATGCTAAATTTTGTGATTTTTTTCCCTTATAAATTAGAGATCATCTGCCCATTAAAAAGTGAGTATTGATCTTATGCAAACTCTTGGGATTTACAGACAATAAGTGAATGTTTATTTGCTAGAAATTGTTGGACAAATTGTAACAGAGATGAAGAACCTAGATGCTGTCATTAAGGAGCTCAGTGAGAATCACAATATACAGAAGACAGTTTTCATAATACACGAAGCAAAAAGTGCTCTACTAAGTAAAAGTGCAAGGGATGCTCTAAGAACACAAAGGAGAGTAGATAACTCAGTCTTTTGCTTTATTCTAGTTTGGAATGATCTAAAATATGACTGTTGGGCTGCCTTGAATAGTTCACAGCAGAAAGGGTAAGTTGATGGGTGAAGTATGTCTGACGGAAAAAACAGGCTTGTTTTTTAACCTGCACTTGAAGGAAATGGAAGATATATTCAGAGAAACGCAACTGGTTAAGTGGGATAGATACAAGGGAAGCATCAAATATGAAAAATGAAAGATGACTGTTAGGCAGGTCATATCACTGGGGCCTGCTCAAAGAGATTTCCATATATTCCAAAGATACACAACATTCAATAGATATTTTATGAATTTTTATACTAAGCTTATTATAAAAATATAGTCCTCATTAATTTAACTTTTGTATATAGTCACAGAACTGGGTATTTAAAACATATGGTGAGCAAAGATTTTGCTTTAACAATGTCACTGATCACATATTTTATTACCTTTAGTTATTATGTTAAAACACCATACTGTGTTTGTACTGTTCAGATTTTTACAGAAGTTTTGCTTCATTTGCTTGAAGGTATGACTATGAATAACTCTCATTCATTCTTCTTCCTTGTGAATAGTTTTAGAAAGGTATCCCACTCACTCATGTTTCTGGTTCACTAACTACATCAACGAAAGATATTTTAAAGGCTGTATCTGTCTTTGAGATGCAATAGAACTATACATATGAAAATCATTCCAATGTCCTCATTTCCATTTAAACATTCTCTCTTATGAAGTAATCATGTGTCCCACTGCTTTGATCTTCAATAAGTTTCAACATGCTTAATTAAAAGAAATATAATTTTTAATCCCTATTTCTAATATTTTAAAATAATGAAAATGAAACATTAAAAAGCAATACACAAATACAAAAATAAAAATAAAACTTCAGCCTCTGCTTTTGAGTTCTTTATTTCTGAGAAGTAAAAGCTCCTTTTAAAGATTTATCTATTCCTCATTTTATTTGAAAAGCAGAGAAATAGAGATAAAGACACAGAGACAGAGAGAGAGAGCGTGAGATCATTATCTACTGGTTCACTGCTCAAGTACCCATAATAGCAGGCTGGGCCAAACCCAAGTTAGGAGCTGGGAAATCAATCTAATTCTTCTACGTGGTGACAAGGAGCCCATGGTGGGTTGGGTGGTAGGACCTCATGTTCCTGGGCCATCATCTGTTGCCTATCAGGCTATACATTAGGAGGAAGATGGAATGAAAAGTAGAGATGGGACTCAAAACTATGATCTACAACATAGAATACAGGTGTCCCTAGCAATGTCTCAACCACTGAGTCAAATATTCAACTCATTGCTTTTTAAAATTATATTTACAGAGACATTTGCAATCATGAACTTTAAAAATGGCCAGTCTATTGCAATTATAAATTTCATATATATGATCATCCATGCATTTTTTAAAACATTAATACTTGTTAGAATTAGAAGTAGAAAACTCCTGAATACTTTATAAAACTTCAATCTTTATGTGTAATACACTAACACAAAGGATAAATAAACTCATAAAAGTAAACATTCACATATTTGTTGGTACCTTCTTTCTTATTGTAAATTCTACATGAAATTTATATTTATAAATTAGAAGATCTAATATTTTGATCAGCTTGTTTAGATCAACATTTCACAATGAGCATGACTTATGCTCCAAAATTATTGAATAAAAATTTTCAATTGCAAATAATTTTAGAGTTTATTTCACCCATTTCTATTTTATAATAAAGGTTTAAAATGTTATAGCCTTGCATTCTGCTTATTTAGTTATCACATATGGAGATGTCTTCCATACAGTCCTCCATATGTGCAAGATTTTGCACATCTTACCCCTTTCCACATTATTTTTGATGTATCATTGTTTAAAGAAAGTTTTCTGAAATTTCATCTTAAAAAAGAAGGGATGATTTTGTATCACAATACCAGATTTAAAGACATGCTACATGGAAGTTATAGTCAAAAGAGTCTGGTACTGGCACAGAAATAGACATATAGACCATGGAAGAGAATACAATCCCCAGAAATCAATCCCCACTTTTATTTATTTTTTTTGACAGGCAGAGTTAGACAGTGAGAGAGAGAGAGAGAGAAAGGTCTTCCTTCTGTTGGTTCACCCCCCAAATGGCTGCTTAGGCCGGCTCACTGTGCTGATCCAAAGCCAGGAGCCAGGTGCTTCCTCCTGGTCTCCCGTGCGGGTGCAGGGCCCAAGGACTTGGGCCATCCTCCACTGCACTCCCGGGCCACAGCAGAGAGCTGGACTGGAAGAGGAGCAACCGGGACAGAACTGGCACCCCAACCAGGACTAGAAGCTGGTGTACCGGCGAACAGTGGGGAAACTTTCAAGACATTGGTATAGGCAAAGAGTTCTTGGCTCAGACTGCAGGATAAGACCCCAGGTACCCTAATCCACTGTTGGTGGGGATGTAAACTATTACAACCGTTGTGGAAGACAGTATGGAGATTCCTTAGCAAACTGAAAACAGATTTACCATATGACCTAGCCATCCCACTCTTGGGAATTTACTTATACGAAATGAAATCAGCATATAAAAGTGTTATCCATACCTCCATGTTTATTGTAACTCAAATCACAATAGCTAAGATATGGAATCAACACAGATACTCATCAACTGACTACTAGATTAAGAAAACGTGGTACATATTTACTATGGAATATTACTCAGATGTAAATATTACTCAGATGTAAATTCCTGTTTTTCATAATAAAATGGATGCAACTCGAAACCATTATACTTAGTGAAATAAGCCAGTATCAAAAAGACAATTATCATGTTTTCCCTGATCTGTAGTAACTGAGTACAAAAAACGTAAAATATAGTTATTTGCATTGTAATCTACATAAAATTATTCCTGCACATAAACTGTTGAGTGGGAATGGCTTAAAGTCTAAACTTAATTATTATCACCACACAGGAAATATTTAGATGTAATACATCATTCCTTACATTTCATTGAAAAAAATTATCAATGACTAATTAACCAAAAGACCTGTATATGGGTGAAATGGTCATTTATACATTCAATTATTATTTATTGTCAATGTCTATATTCCTACTAAAGTAGGGTGTTTTTGCTTTTTACTTGTTAAACTTCTTATTCAGTGAAGTATTAAGCTTTTTTGTGTAATGTAAATTTAAAATGTTATCTCACAAACCGAAAAAAAAAGATGAGTAAGGAGAAAGTAGGGTGAGAGGGAGAGAAGGAGGAGGAGAACATCATGTGCTTAGACTTGTATCTACAAATCGTACTGAATTTGTTAAAAAATAATTAAAATGAAAATAAAAATAAAAAAAGAATAAAAGTCCAATAGTGAAGGTTTTTTGTGATGGACCCCTTTCGATCTTATGGTATTTTAGGATATCATGAAGGGCTCAAGTCTACATCTTATAAATGCTTCAGAAAACTGAATTTTTAAAATATAGAACCCAAACATGTGCGACAGAATATCTAACTCCCCACATACATTAACCCCTCAGACATACGGTGACCTTCTGATGCTAGGTTTTATGGATATTTGTACCAAAGATGATTTTGACATAGAAAGTTCTACTGCAGTTAGTTACAAACTGTCCAGTCTGTCACATATAGTGAACTGTTCTCTACCAGATAGAATGCATGTTTACAATATTCAATTAATACATCTGGCTGACTTTAATTGCATTGGCTTTGTCACACCAGAGGTGGCATAACTTTCATGTGAGATAATTAGGTTTGCTCAATCTAAACAGACACATTAATGCAGCTCAGCAAGGCTCAATTAAATCTGTTTTCAAAGCAAAATCACAAGGTGAAGCATTGTGGGTAATGTTATGCAAATTGTCATATTGGCAGAGAAACTGAGTAAGGTTTCTGCAGTGCCTATTGGCACAAAATGAATTTTCCCGTTTGGATCATCAAGGCAAAAACAGCAAGATGCCTGTGCTGTGATTTCTCTCTTTTAGAGCTTATCAAAGTGATGCAGCTGTTGGCCTAGTCAAATGAATTGTTTTATCACTTTGGTTTCCTTTACATAATTTTTAGAAGATTTTATTATAACCAAAGTATCTATTGTTTAAAAATGTAAACACAATTTGTCTTCTTCTAGACAGAAGACATAATCACAGATTCATCTTCTTTATTGTATCTCAATAAATATATTTATCAAAAGCAAGATGGCTCACATCTAGCCATATTGAAACACTTACAGTTACCATTCTCAAATGGCGGCGTCTTCTTAGTTGTATCAATCTGTTTACATGTGTCACAACTTGGCATTTGAAGAATTACCTGAATTAAATATGTAAAATATGTCAACAATATTTGCAACAATAATGATTTCTGACTGGTTTCTTAGCTGAAATGACTATCCTGAAAGTTTATAGATTTTAATAAAAATTTTAAATTTTTCATGAAAAATTTAAATTCTTTGAAATCTGATATGATTATGAGGAGTTAATTATTCTTTCATTACATATAAACAAATATCTTGAAATAAATAGGTATAAAATATTTATAAGATACATTAAACATTGAATATATTAAACAAATTAAATAATATATACTAATATGTAACATATATGTATGTGTACATAAAAAATAGCTCTCTGGGTGAAATTATAAAATCCTCTGCAATCTTACACCATTAGGTAGAACTGTCCCTTCCTACTTGCCTTTAATTCTATTGTGAATTTAGATTACATTTGATATTCTTTTCTTCTGACTGTTAAAATATTAAAAATTAGATGATTCAAGTCTTTTCCTTTCTACTTTAGATAATACACAAAGATCTATCAAGAATAATTCATAACATTTAGTTATCCTCTGTAGTCTTCAAGGATCACCATTTACATTTTAAATTAAATAGAAAACATCAAGGCAGGGATGTTAGCAAATGTATACTACATTTATGTTAGCAAAGAAGATTGTTAGAAATAAGGAGATCAGTATGATATGAGAATATATGCAGTAGGGATGTTATATATAAGTAGGTACATATTGAATAATTTTATATTTTTCTTTTATAATTTTACTATAGAGTATATATTTTTATGTTAGGATCTCAGAAAAAAATCCTTGAAAAATAACTCTCCTTAATGTAGTATAATTTTTATTTATGTGAAATTGGAATGGTTAATAGATTTAGATAATATTTCTTTTAAAGAAATAAAGACCTTACAATAAAAAAGTTTTGTAGGGTACATGATCTGATTTCAGATATTAAAATTAGTGGAACTCATGCCTGATATTAATGTTTATTAATACTTTGATTGCATATAACATTGCAAAATTTTTGTGATGCTATAGAAAGCCAATTATTGTGCCAAAATTTTATATGATAAAATTTAATCCTGATCAAAAATAAATAATAGAATGACTATTAAGAGCTTCTCACTTTGTTCTACACAGAATCCTCATAAATATATCCACCACTGTTGAAAGTTAAGCTCTCTTCTATTAAACTGTAAAAGTGTAGAAAACATCATTCTGTATCCCATAAATTTATACAGTTATTACATGTCAATTGAAAACAAAATACAACTACAGAAATTGTTAGGATCTTAGGGTAGTTTTTGAAGGTAATTATGAGCACAAGTTTGTACAGTTGTTTTATTTTAGTTAAAACAGCATGTAGGTTTTGAACTACTAGTTATTGGTTACAATGTAACAGGCAGCTTGTTAGATTTTAGGATAATAGTGAATGAGATTGACTCCATTCCATTAATGAAATTATAGAGTGCAAGTGGGATTTGTTTTTAATTTTTAAAATTTTGAGATAAATGTAGATTCACACACAAATGTAAGGAATAATACAGAGAAAGTTCACACATTAATGGTAGTGTCTTATAAAACTATAGCACAATATCAGAATCACAAAAATTGACTTCGTCTTAGTTTTCACTAATGTTAACATGCAATGTATTTGTGTGTGTATGCAATTCTATGCAATCTTAGCACACATGGAGCTTCATATGACCACCTCCATCACAGTTAAGAAACAGAATAATTCCATTACAAGTGAAAGTGTTTTTTAGAAAAATATAGAACCATATTTTGTTGTTTAGACAATTTTTTTTTAGATTTTTATTTATTTATTTGAAAGGCAGAATTACAGAAAGACAGAGGCAGAGAGAGAGAAAGACAAGTCTTCCATCTGCTGGTTCACCCCCTAGAAGGCCACAGTGGCTAGAGCTGGGCCAATCTGAAGCCAGGAGCCAGGAGCTTCTTCTGGGTCTCCCACATGGATGCAGGGGCTCAAGTACTTGGGTCATTTTCTACTGCTTTCCCAGGTCACAGTAGAGAGCTGTACTGGAAGTAGAGCAGCTGGGATCTGAAAGGGCACCCATTTGGGATGCTGGCACTGCAGGTGGTAGCTTTACCTGCTATGCCAGAGTCCTGGCCCCTAGACAATTTTTTTAATTTCTAAAATATTTAACCCATATCTCTAGTTAAAGGTTATATACACACACATATCAAATAATTTTGTTTTGAATAAACTTTATAATTGCTTTATGTACAGGTATTTTCTGCTCCCTCAAAATGTCATTTCTTTTGTGGTTATGGTTTCCTTCCTAATTCAACACCTTCATTACTCTACCTGTTGAATACATGAATTCAGAAAGTCATAAATTGAATAACCAAAAGGTATTGAGTCACTGTTGTCCTCAAAGGTAACATGTCTGGCTGTGGTATGATTTTTTTTCACAAAAACCTTTTTGGTTACTATATTACTTTTTGTGAAAAGATGTTTAATCTTTTGATTTTTTTTTCAATATAGTAATAGGAACAAAAACCACCAGGGATTAACAACGTCTTCAAAGAGAATAGAGTAAAAAAAAATTAAAATTAGTCTGTTCTGGATGGACTAGGATGGACAGTAAAATTATATATTTATTAAATGTTCCCAATCCAATGGTTTTCAAGTGACCATTAAGTAATTTTTTATTAGTTTTCCTTTATGCAATATGTGCCAAGTAGTATACTAGGTACTTTGCAGAGAACTGGCAATTGTGAAATAAAGGGATAATTGAAATCACAAAGTACAGCTAGTGTCATAGTTAGAGACATGAGATTTTACAATGAGTGAGTTAACTTAATCTTGGGGTCCGATTTCCCAGGAGGAAACAATATCCATATTTGAGCTGAATAATAATGCATGAACCAAGTAAAGAAGGTGGAAAATACATTCAGACTGTGTGAAGGACATAATACGCTTATTCAGGATATGGTAAGAGCTCCCTTATATCCATATAGTAGAATAAAGATAGCAATTTACTATGTAAAAACGAATGGACACTCTGGAAGCATGTAAGAAGAAAATTGCCTCATACTTGGTTTACTGCTTACAAAGCAATTACCCAGCCATATCTCATTTGAACTCACATATTCAATAGATGGGCATACATTTGTGGAGAAGATACCATTTTATATTGTGTTAATATAGTAATATAGCTAGTACAGAATATTCTTTGTTAGCTGAATGTAAATTAGGTTTCAACTTAAGCCATTTTGAACTCTATTACAAGAATGTTTCAATTTCTGAGATTTCAGAAAAAAATACATTGTGATACAAGCAAATATTCTCTAAGGATTTACCTAGAGAATTCTCATTTAACATTTTGAGACTTAACAATTGTGGAAGCACCAATCTCCACTCAAGATTGTCCAAGACCGCACTGAAAGTTTTAATGTTAATTTGCTGTGTTTCTGATAATGTATTTTTAAGTTTTTATTTATTTATTTGAGAGGTAGACTTACAGAGAGAGGGAGAGACAGGAAGGTTTTCCATTCACTGGTTCACTCCCCAAATGGCCACAACATTCAGAACTAAGCCAATACGAAGCCAGGAGCCAGTAGCTTCTCCCAGGTCTTGCATGCAGGTACAGGGACCCAGGGACTTGGGCCATCTTCTACTGCTTTCTCTGGGGTCATAGCAGAGAGCTGGATCAGAAGAGGAGCAGCTGGGACTAGAACTGGCGCCCACACGAGATGCCAGCACTGCAGGAGAAAGCTTAGCCTACTGTGCCACAGCTCTGGCCCTTTCAATCATATTTTCCAAAAATTTCTCATCCACATAGTTATTACTCAAAAAAAAAAAAAAAACCCACAAAGAAACAAGCAAACCAAAAAAAAAAAACCTCGCCAGATGGCTGCAATGGCCAGATCTGAGATGATCGGAAGCCAGGAGCCAGGGCTTCTTCCAGGTCTCTTATACGGACTCAGGGACCTGAGGACTTGGGCCATCTTCTACGGCTTTCCCAGGCTATTGCAGAGAGCTGGATCAGAAGTGAAGCAGCCGCGAGTGGAACTGGTTACCCATTTGGGATGCCAGTGCTGCCGGCAGCGGCTTTACCTGCTGTTCTCTGCCGGTATTTATTTAAAAGGCAGTGTTACAGAGAGAGAAGGAGAGACAGAGATCTTTCCTGAGCTCGTTCACTTCCCAAATGGCCACAACGGCCTGGTGCTGGGCGGGGCTGAAGCCAGGAACTAGGAACTTCTTCCGGGTCTCTCACAGGAGTGCAGCGGCCCAAGCACTTGGGCCTCTTCCGCCGCTTTCCCAGGTGCCTTAGCAGTGGGCTGGACCAGAAGTGGAGCAGCCCGTTTGACTGGGCGCCTGAGATACCGGCGCCTCAGGCAGAGGATTAACCTGCTACACCACACACCAGTCCCAACTCCAACAGTGAGTTTTCTGCCCTTTATTGCATTTAATTTGTACTGACTTAAAAAATTTTTGTCAGGGTTACAGAAATTTACCTTAAACTTTAGATAGTTTAGATATCCCAAAAGATTAATTTTAGAAATGAAATATAAGCACATATTTACTAAGGGCAGAATTTTTCAATTTAATATGTGAGGCTGAGGTGTATTTCTTTTTTTTTTTTTCTTTTTTAAAAATTTATTTGACAGGTAGAGTTATAGACAGTGAGAGAGACAGAGAGAAAGGTCTTCCTTCCGTTGGTTTACTCCACAAATGGCCGCTACGGCCTCTGCTGCGCCAATCCGAAGCCTCCTGCGCCAACCCAGCGCCTATAATGGATGCTGATGCCACAGGCGGAGGATTAACCAAATGAGCCATGGTGCCGGTCCCTGAGGTGTATTTTTTTAATATTGAAAAATATAGCCGGTGCCGTGGCTCAAGAGGCTAATCTTCCGCCTGCGGCGCCGGCACACCAGGTTCTAGTCCCAGTCAGGGCACCGGATTCTGTCCCGGTTGCCCCTCTTCCTGTCCAGCTCTCTGCTGTGGCCCGGGAGTGCAGTGGAGGATGGCCCAGATTCTTGGGCCCTGCACCCCATGGAAGACCAGGAGAAGCACCTGGCTCCTGCCATCGGAACAGCGCGGTGCGCCGGCCGCAGCGCGCTACCGCAGCAGCCATTGGAGGGTGAACCAACGGCAAAAGGAAGACCTTTCTCTCTCTCTCTCACTGTCTACTCTGCCTGTCAAAAAAAAAATATATGTATATATATATTTGAGTACCAAAGTTTTATTTTGTTAAATATTAAAAGTATTGTTAAATATTAGAAGCAGGAGCCGGCACTGTGGCTGGAGCTCTGCTGACAGTGCTTGCATCCCGTGTGGGCCTTGGATCACGTCAGGCTGCTGCTCCTCCGACCTGGCCCGCTGCTTGTGGCCTGGAAAGGCGGTGGAGGATGGCCCAGGTGCTTACGTCCCTGCACCCACACTGGACCCTGGAGGAGGCTCCTGGCTCCTGGCTTGCAGCTTCTAATCAACGCAGCTCCAGCCCTTGAAGCCATTTGGGGGATGAGCCGGTGGGTGGAGGACCTTTCTCTCTGTCTCTTCCTCTGTCTGTAACTCTGCCTCTCAGAAGGAGTTTATCTCCAGCGCTGTGGCTCACCTGGTTAAAAGCGGCGCAGCTTGCAGCACCGGACTCCGTATGGGTGGCAGTTCAATCTCCGGCTGCTCCACCTCTCATCCAGCTCCCTACTTATGCGCCTGGGAAAGCAGTTGAGGATGGCCAAAGTGCTTGGAGCCCTGCACCCACCAGGAAGCTCCTGGCTCTTTGCTTCGGCTTGGCTCAGGGCCAGTCATTGTGGCCATTTGGTAGTGGACCAGCAGATGGAAGATCTCTTTCTCTATCTCCTCTCTCTCTCTGTAACACTGCCTCTCAAATCAATCAATCAATCTTTAAAAAAGAAGTAGTTTAAAATCCTTCAAAGTTGGGGCGGGCATTTGGCATAGCTGTTAAGATGCCATTCGGGATACTCATATCCTGTATCAGTGTACCTTTCCACCCAGCTTCCTGCTAAAGTACACTCTTAGAGGCAGCAGGTGATGCTTTAAGTACTTCGGTCCCTGTTAAAGTGCACTCAGAAAGGCAGAAAATGATGGTTCAAGTACTTAAGTCTCTGCCACCCACATGGGAGACCCAGATTCAGTGCCTCACTCCAGGTTTCACCCTGACACAGCCCTGGCTATTGCAGGCATTTGGAGAGTGAACCAGCAGAAGGAAATTCTCTTTCTGTCTTTGTCCCTGGCTATCAGACCAAATGAAAATAAACACAGAGTTTTAAAAAGAAATGTAAAATATGAAAGATATTTAGCAAGTCACTAAAATGGATTGATTTGAATCCTAGATATTTTCTAACTAGAGCAGTCTGATGGCCAGCATTTCCTTTTTTCTGGTAATCCATTTTTTTGTTAAGAAGATAAACATTTAATATTGCCTGTCCAGAAATCTATCCATTTCTTCTAGATTTCCCAATTTGTTAACATGTAGCTGTTTGTAGAATTTACTCATGATTCTTTTTATTTCTGTCATATCCATTGTAGCATCTCCTTTATCATCTCTGATTTTAGTGATTTGCTCCACCCCTCTTTTTTGTTGATTAGGCCAATGGTGTATCAGTTTCACTTATTTTTTCATGAAAGCAGCTCTTCATTTCACTGATTTTATGTATCACTTTTTGTTTCAATTTTGTTTACTTCTCTAATTTTTATTATTTATTTCTTCCTAGTAATTTTGGTTTGGTTCTTTTTTCCTAGGACTTTGAGATACATTGATAGCTCATTTATTTGGCACCTTTCCAATTTCTTCATGTAGGCACCAATTGCTATAAATGTCCCTTAACACTGCTTTTGCTATATCCCATAACTTTTGATATGTTGGATTTTTATTTTTAATTTGATGGCTTCTTTATTTTGAGAATCTGGACATATGAATGTATCATAATTTTCCAATAAATAATTTTAACCAAAATATTCAATAAGCACTAAACATTTAAAGTACATTAGGTATTGAATTTAAGAACTACTTTGATAGTATCAAATTACTAGTAAACAATGCTACCTATTGTTTTTGAAACTCAGAGTAGCTTTGTAATTTGACTTTTTCTTAAAGT
Source organism: Lepus europaeus (assembly GCF_033115175.1). Lineage (NCBI taxonomy): Eukaryota > Metazoa > Chordata > Mammalia > Lagomorpha > Leporidae > Lepus > Lepus europaeus. The sequence goes on along the minus strand of NC_084836.1, from coordinate 47,103,742 downwards.
ACTTAATTTTGATGTATTCCATCAAGTAAATGTCTTTTAATTTTGTAACTTTTATAATGATGAACTACCTATTATCTCGCAAATAAGCACTATTTCCTTTTTTTTTTTCTTTGTTTTGTTTGTTTTTGACAGGCAGAGTGGATAGTGAGAGAGAGAGAGAGAGAGAGAGAGAGAGAAAGGTCTTCCTTTTTGCCGCTGGTTCACCCTCCAATGGCCACTGCGGCCGGCGCATCGGCGCATCGTGCTGATCCGAAGCCAGGAGCCAGGTGCTTCTCCTGGTCTCCCATGCAGGTGCAGGGCCCAAGCACTTGGACCATCCTCCACTGCACTCTTGGGCCATAGCAGAGAGCTGGCCTGGAAGAGGGGCAACCGGGATAGAGTCCGGAGCCCCAACCGGGACTAGAACCCGGTGTGCCAGCGCCGCAAGGTGGAGGATTAGCCTGTTGAGCCACAGCACCGGCCAGCACTATTTCCAAAGAATGCATTTTGTTTTATGAATGTACACAGTGTGTATATCCATTAACCAAGGAAATGTATCTTGTTTGTTTCCATTTGTTGGTGGTTATGTATAATGCTGCTATGAAAAATCCTTTCTAATGAAGATTTAAAAACTATTTGACAAATATAAAGAAGTATGATTGTTGCATAACATGAGTAACTTTAGTCTTGTAAGAAATTATCAGTCTGTTTTCCCAAGTATGTGAACCATTTTACCTTCCTTCCAGCAATGAAAAAGTTTCTATTGCTGTATATTAAGTTTCTATTGCTGTATAATCAAAATTAAGTACCTTGTTCAAAATTGACGGTATCAGATTTTTTTAAGCGTCCCTTTTAGTAAGTGTATATGGGTGTCTATATCTTAATTTGTGATTACCTGAAAAGTGATATTGAGTATCTTTATTATTGTTATGATTTTTTTTTCATTTTATTTATTTATTTATTTTTTTAAACTTTTATTTAATGAATATAAATTTCCAGTGTACAGCTTATGGATTACAATGGCTTCCCCCTCCCATAACTTCACTCCCACCCAAAACCCTCCCCTCTCCCACTCCCTCTCCCCTTCCATTTGCATCAAGATTCATTTTCAATTCTCTTTATATACAGAAGATCAATTTAGTATAAAGATTTCAACAGTTTGCACCCACATAGAAACACAAAGTGAAACATACTGTTTGAGTACTAGTTATAGCATTAAATCACAATGTACAGCACATTGAGGACAGAGATCCCACATGAGGAGCAACTGCACAGTGGCTCCTGTTGTTGACCCAACAAATTGACACTCTAGTTTATGGTGCCAGTAACCATCCTAGGCTGTCGTCATGAGTTGCCAAGGCTATGGAAGCCTTCCAAGTTTGCTGACTCTGATCATATTTAGACAAGGTCATAAAAGACAGAGTGAGGATAGTAACCAATGATCCTAAGAGTGGCATTTACCAGGTTTGAACAATTATACAGCATTAAGTGGGGAAGAGGACCATCAGTACACACAGGTTGGGAGTAGAGCCATTGGTCGTAGCATAGAGGTTATAATTACAAAGGAATGAGGCCCAAGTGTGCTAGACAGGGTCTAGAACAAAGGACAGAGTCATTATTAGAGGAGCTAAGAAAGGTGCTGTCTAAGCTACAAGTAATTTTTCTGATTGAGAGGCAAATAGAACCTGATAGAAGGGGCTTGATAATAATCTGGTGGGCTTTAGGCCTTGTAAATTCAGAGGCCCAGGCCTATCTATCTCTTCACATGGGGTATATCCTAAGGGAGGTGTGAACCTCCTAGGGGAAGGCACTCTGTTGACTTTCATTACCTGACTGGCCTGGGAGGAGAGCTGTCCAGGTAAAGGCAGGGGGCATCTCTAACAATAAATTTACAGTTCTGCCTGCAATGTTGCTGACCCTACTTGACCATACCCTCAGCTGCTAATATTTATTTAGGAATTTCACCTGTATATATATACATACATAATATTTAATATTTATTTATTTTGAAGGTCAGAGTTTCAGAGAGAGAGAGGGAGAGACAGAGGTAGGGAGATCTTTTAACTGCTGGTTGACTTCCCAAATGATGCAATGGCCAATGCTGTGCTAGATTGAAGCCAGGAGCCAGGAGCTTCAGTCAATTCTCCCATGTGCGTGTCAGGGGCTCAGACACTAGGGCCATATTCTGCTGATTTTCCTAGGTGCATTAAACAAGGAGATGGATTGGAAGTGGAGTAACCAGGACATGAACCAGAGCCCATTTGGAATGCTCATGACACAGGTGGCAGCTTTACCCACTATGCCACAACACAGATCACTCCACTACATTTTCATGAAATATGATCTGTATTTCTTTTCTTGTAAAATCTTTATCTGGCTTTAGTATTAGGATAATGCTAATTTCCTATTCAAAAAGTGTTTTTTATTCTATTTTCTAAAAGAGATTGTGGAATATTGGAATACTTTTCTGTAGTATTTGGAATAATTCACAAATGAAGACTTCTGAGCCTGTTTCATATTTTGCAATTTATAAGTTATTGAATAATATTTTAGTCACTAGCGACCTATTTATAGGCTACAGGCCTTTCCAGATTGTCTATTTCTCCTTGTGTGGCTTTTGGTAATTTGTGTCTTTTAGAAAATTAGTCCATTTAGTGTAAGTTTTCAAGTTTGCCTCTATAAAATTATTCATAGTATTCCTTTATATTCCTTTTGATGTTGATAGTATGAATCGTGGAGATCTCTTTTATGTATGATGTTGGTTGTTTATGGATTCTGTATCCTTGGTTTTCTAGCCCCTAGATGTGTCTTTTTTTCCCCCTCACAAAGCTTTTTATTTCATTAATTTTCTCTGTTGTTTGCCTCTTTACAATTTTGTTGATTTCTGCTCTAGGTTTTCCTTTTTTTCTTCCTGTATTCTTCAGGCTTAAATTACTTTTTCTTTTGTTTCCTAAAGTGTGACACAGTGATTAATGATTGTAGACTTCTTTTTTCTAATATTAGTATTTAATGTTCTAAATTTTCCTCTAAACATGCTGTTTGCTAACTTCCACAAATTTTGATAAGTTGTATTTTAATTTTCATTGAGTTGAACACATTTTTTAAATTTCCTTTGAAACTTTTTCTTTGATATATGTACTTATTAGAAATATGTTTTGTGGAGGGTGTTGTGGGGTTAACCCACTTCCTGCAGTGCCAGCATCCCAAATGGGTGCTGGTTCAAGTCCTGGCTGGCTCCACTTCTGATCCAGCTCACTGCTAATTGCCTGGGAAAGCAGCAGAGGATGGCTCAAGTGTTTGTAGCCCTGCACCCAAGTGGGAGACCCAGATGAAGCTTCCAGCTCCTGGCTTTGGCCTGGCCCAGCTCTGACTGTTGCAGCATTTGAGGCGCAAAACCATGGATGGAAGATTTCTCTCTCTCTCTCTCTCTCTCTCTCTCTCTCTCTCTTTCCCCTTAGCTCTCTGTGTAACTCTACCTTTCAAATAAATAAGTCTTCAAAAAAGAAAAAAATGTTAACATCTAGACATTAGAGATTAAAAAGCTATTTAAAATTTTTTCTAGTTTAATTCCATTGTAATCTGATAGCATTCATAATGCAATCTCTGTTTTTTTTTTTAAAGATTTATATTTAATCGAGAGGCAGCGTTAGAGAGAGGGAGAGACAATGTCCTCCATCCACTGTTCACTCCCTAAATAGATGGAGCTTAGCTGATCTGAAGCCAGGAGCCAGGAGTTTTTTTTTTTTTTAATTTTTATTTAATGAATATAAATTTCCAGTGTACAGCTTATGGATTACAATGGCTTCCCCCTCCCATAACTTCACTCCCACCCGCAACCCCCCCCCCCCCGCTCCCTCTCCCCTCCCATTTGCATCAAGATTCATTTTCAATTCTCTTTATATACAGAAGATCAATTTAGTATAAAGATTTCAACAGTTTGCACCCACATAGAAACACAAAGTGAAACATACTGTTTGAGTACTAGTCATAGCATTAAATCAAAATGTACAGCACATTGAGGACAGAGATCCCACATGAGGAGCAACTGCACAGTGGCTCCTGTTGTTGACCCAACAAATTGACACTCTAGTTTATGGTGCCAGTAACCACCCTAGGCTGTCGTCATGAGTTGCCAAGGCTATGGAAGCCTTCCAAGTTTACCGACTCTGATCATATTTAGACAAGGTCATAAAAGACAGAGTGAGGATAGTAACCAATGATCCTAAGAGTGGCATTTACCAGGTTTGAACAATTATACAGCATTAAGTGGGGAAGAGGACCATCAGTACACACAGGTTGGGAGTAGAGCCATTGGTGGTAGAGTAGATGTTATGATTAAAAAAGGGATGAGGCCCAATTGCACTAGACAGGGCCTAGAACAAAGGACAGAGTCATTATTAGAGGAGCTAAGAAAGGTGCTGTCTAAGCTACAAGTAATTTTTCTGATTGAGAGGCAAATAGAACCTGATAGAAGGGGCTTGATAATAATCTGGTGGGCTTTAGGCCTTGTAAATTCAGAGGCCCAGACCTATCTATCTCTTCACATGGGGTATATCCTAAGGGAGGTGTGAACCTCCTAGGGGAAGGCACTCTGTTGACTTTCATTACCTGACTGGCCTGGGAGGAGAGCTGTCCAGGTAAAGGCAGGGGCATCTCTAACAATAAATTTACAGTTCTGCCTGCAATGTTGCTGACCCTACTTGATCATACCCTCAGCTGCAGTGGTCACTTTGGAAGTTGGGCTGAGTGAAGGGCTTTTCAGCTTAGAGCCAATAAGATCTGTGGCTCTGACCTGGGCATCCTTCGACTCCAGGGCAGGTCCATTTCCAGTGATCCAACTCTTGGCAGAGCTGCCAGGGCTCTTCACAAGCTGACTTCTGCTGAAGCCCAGGCTTACCACTTTGAAAGCCACTGCAGTGGACTGGCCTGTTGGGTCTCCTTGAGGGCAGATCACTGTACAGATCAGCCATTAATAGGCCTGCCACCCATTGCTTCTGATGCCTAACTTTCTTTTCCTCCTGGTTTGTGTTAAAGCAGACCAGAGGATGCAAGTCAAGGGAGTGCCCAAGTCCCATCTCTAATCTTCGGTGGCCTGAACTACAAGTCTATATTCACAGGCATGTTCTGTAGTAGTTTTTCTAAGGTAGACAATGCCCATGAGGAAAATTATATTCTCACTTTAAAACTTTCTTTCCCTTTGGTCTGAAAGGGAGGTTTTTTCTACTTACTGTATACTTCGCTGATGGCGAAGTAAATCTAGCTATGAGATTATTATTTAAGTTCTTATTTTGGCTATGCTATTACAGAAAAATGTTAGCCATCTCTTTTATAAGGTCTAAAGATTAAATTGTGTGTCCTACAGATTCCTTTATAATAGAATTAGTTTCCTACCTTGAAGAGAATAGAGAAATGAAAGAACAAGTTGGGCTTAGAATAGAGAAATGAGGGAGCAAGTCCTAGATCGCTTGCTGACAATAGCAATATTACATGAATACTTAGCAAACTGTTTCAACCATTAGATAACAACTTAAGAAAACATTTACCGGAAGGTCCAATGCCTTCTATAAATTTTAAGAATCATGTATTTGAAAACACCTCTTAAATATCTAACATGGTGTAGTTTGTTTAGCCAGTAAACTTAAGCACAACCATCTAAAATGTTTTTAGTTTCTTTCTACCAACAAGTCTAAAACATATGATACACAGATTCAGGTCACACAAATTAAAATGTATCTTTGATTGATTTTAGCAGCTTACATTTATGGACAATCTTATCTATAAGCCTTTTAAAAGAAAACTCTTAATAAAATTTCCCCATGTGGACATACAATATGTACACACATATAACATAGCATAATAGGCCAATATAACAATTTTAATAATAGCTTTTAAGATCTTTAACTCTTTTTGTAGATTGCCAATTGATTTGAATTGCTTTTTGTTTTTAGTAACCTCGGTTAACCATACTTTCTCTCAGTTGGTACTGTTAATACATTATTGGCTTCATCTGTTTACAGAGCCATCCCAAAGTACTGAATACAATAGAAGTGGCTGGAAAAAGTCCATAGGAACCTATAGGAGGACAGCTAAACACAGAACCAACAACGCTTTATTTTTATGAGCAGCACATCATATATAACTATGGATGACAAAAGACTTTAAGTCGCCATGTTTAAAATTATAAACTCATTAACCAACAAGAGGCACTTGCTTACTTCACAGTATTTTTGAAAGCACCTGTAGGATTTTACAAGTATTTAACCCTTTAGGCCTCTGGGGCTTTCTCATTAAGATAACTATCATGTCTAGTAACACAAGATCATTAGACTTTTTAATTCTCAAACATTTGTATTAATAGCATTTTCCATTATAGAAACTTAAAAGTCTGGTACCACATCAGATCTTGACAGTCCTTCTAATATAATCCAAATAGACTGATTAGTTGCTGTCTCTATAGGATGAGAGACATAGGTCCTTCGATTTTTTCAGTTGGGCCCAAACTGGAAAAACCAAAGTCCAGGATTTACTGGAAATTTTAGAGACCAGATTATTTGAAACTTTGATTTTTTGAATGCCTGTCAAGAATGCCAAGAAGGCTCAAAATCCAAAATATCTGGTTGAAATAAGATTCCTTAAAATCATGACATAACATAGACCAAATTTGATCATTGTTACAAGGTGATTATTCAAATCTTTGAAAATGAGCACATATTTAAATAACCCATAGCTCTTAATAAAAATTCAGCTGTTTTTGAACAATTAGAATTTAACAGACATCAAGAGAACATAATAGATTACTTTAATACATTGCTTTAACAGAGCATCAGAGTTTAATTCTATGTCAAAGAGAAATTGAGCTTCCTGTGATCTTTTGCTGTGAGGTTTCCTTCCTTTACCTTCTTTCATATTGGTGACCATGTTTCTGTGTTTCTGTGTGTAACACATCTTTAAGCATCTTTTGCAGGGCAGGATGAGTGGCAACAAATTCTTTCAGTTTCTGTTTGCTATGAAAAGTCTTCATTTCACCTTCATTCACAAATGAGAGCTTTGCAGGATATAGTATTCTGGGCTGGCAGTTTTTCTCTCTTAGTACCTGGGCTATGTCTCGCCATTCCCTTCTAGCTTGTGGGGTTTCTGATGAGAAGTCTGCTGTGAGTCTAATTGGAGATCCTCTAAGAGTAATCTGATGTTTCTCTCTTGCACATTTTAGGATCTTTTCTGTATGTTTCACTGTGATGAGTTTGATTACAACATGTCGTGGTGAGGATCTCTTTTGATCATGATTATTAGGGGTTCTATAAGCTTCCTGTACTAAGATGCCTCTGTCCTTCTCCAAACCTGGGGAATTTTGTGCTAGTATCTCACTGAAAATGCCTTCTAATCCTTTCTCCCTCTCCATGCCTTCAGGAACTCCTAGAACCCGAATGCTGGGTTTTTTAATAGTATCCTGTAGATTCCCAACAATATTTTTTAGATTTCTAATTTCTTCTTCTTTTCTTTGGTTTGCCTGTTTCCTTTCCTGTTCTCTGCCTTCTAAGTCTGATATTCTCTCTTCTGCTTCACCCATTCTGTGTTTAAGGCTCTCTAATGTGTTTGTCATTTGATCTATTGAATTTTTCATTTCATTATGATTTCTCGTCACTATCAGAGTTTCTTGTTCCACTAGTTGTTTCATTTCATTTTGATTCCTCCTTAATATTTCATTTTCATGAGAGAGATTTTCTATCTTGTCCATTAAGGATTTCTGTAGTTCAAGAATTTGTTTTTGAGAACTTCTTAATGTTCTTATCAATCAATATTTTGAGATCTGCTTCTTGCATTTCTTCTATCTCATCATCTTCATAATCTTGAATTGGGGTGTCTTTTTCATTTGGGGCATCATAGTGTCTTCCTTGTTCTTGTTAGCTTGGTTTTTGCGTTTGTTGTTTGTCATGTTGGAGATATTTGGTTTCTTCACTGTGGTTTTTTTTCTTGTTACACTATGGCTCTATATTAAGTGGACTGTCTGCTTTCAGTGGAGCCTTAGAGGCTTGAGATGAGTGTGGACTGAGAGCTGTGTTTGGTTCCTCAGGGTTGAGGGTGTGTCAAAGATGACACTCCCAGGTTAGGTGTGGTAAATCTCTCTTTCTTTTTTTGATTCAAAAGGGAAGTAATTCTGAACAGCTGAATGTAATTGGAGGTAGTTAGCAGGCAAATGATATACCCACAGGAGCCAGAGATCAGAAGCTCTTTCCCAAGGACCACACAGGGAATCTCTGCTGCCCTCAATGTGGGCTCCAATTCTCCTGCAGTCTCCCACTGGGTTGCCAAGTTAGATGCTAGCTCCTGTTATTTCACCCCTCCCCACAGAGTCAGGTTTTTCTGCTAGGCTCAGGGCTGGTGCAGACCTGAGGTCGCCCTGCTTATGACGTATGTCCAAAATGGCGCCTGCTCTGTCTTGCTCGCCTTTGAGAGGTGAGCAGAGAGAGAGAAACTTGTGTCTGTATCGGTCACTTTTTTTTTTAATTTTTTCCTCTCTCTCTTCTAGTTAGCCTGGTGAATTTTTCCCCACGGAGTTTCAAGCCTCGTTCCCTCTAGCCTCCTCTTTCCGCTTGCCCGCTGGTGTCTCGGGCTATTGAGGTTCGGCTCACCTCGCGTTCCAGCGCTGGTGTGTTGAGTCTGCCGCTGGTGTCCCGAACTTGGGCTCCCACGCTCTCCACGCAGTTACACTGTGAATCACTAGTTCCGGAAGAGTTTCCTCTGCTGTTTCATCCCCTACTCTTCCTTGACCCTGCAGTATCTCCACTTATATTAAACTGTCTTCTCCCCCAGACTAATAGTGTGTTCCCTCCCTATTCCGCCATCTGGCTGCTCTCCTAGGAGCCAGGAGTTTTTTCTGGGTCTTCCACATGGGTGCAGGGGTCTAAGCATTTGAACCATCTTCAAATACTTTCCCAGGCCATTAGCAGGTGCTGGATCAGAAGTGGAGCAGCCAGGACTCAAATGCATATCCCTATGGGATGCCATTGCTGCAGATGGAGGCTTAACCTAGGGTGCCACAGCACTGGCCTCAATTTCTATTCTTTTAAGTTTGATAAGGTATGTTCTGTGGCCTAGAGTAAGATCTATTTTACAGAAAATTTCACAGGAGTTTGAGAAGAATATATTTCTGCTAGTATTGGATGGGGTATTCTATAACTGTCAATTAGATGCAATTGAATGATAGAGTTGTTTAGGTCAATATATTCTTACTGACTTTTTTTTCCTGCTGGATCTTTCAATTACTGACAGAGGTGTGTTGAAGTTTCTAACTACAGTACTGAATTTTTCTGTTTCTCCCTGCAGCTCTGTGAGTTTTAACCACCTATTTTGATGCTAAGTTGGTAGGTGAAGACATGTTTAGGATTTTTATGTCTGTTGAACAGTAGTCCTTTTTTTAAAATATAATTTTATTTATTTGAAAGGCAGAGTTATATATAGAGAAATGGGGCAGAGAGCAACAGAGGTCTCCCATTCCCTGGTACTCTCCCCAAATGGCTGAAACAGCTGGGGCTGAGCCAGGCTGAAGCTGGTAGCCAGGAGCTTCTTTCAGGTCTCCTATGTGGGTGCAGTGGTCCAAGTTCTTGGGCCATCCTCCACTTTTTTTTCCCAGGAGCATTGGCAGGGAGTTGAATCCGGATTGGAGCAGCTGGGCCTTGAACCAGTTCCAATATGGTGGAGGCTTAAGCTTCTTTGACAGAGTGCCTGCCCCAAGACTAGATCTTTCCTTTTTTTTTTTTTTTTTAAAAAAAAGATTTATTTATTTATTTGCAAGTCAGAGTTACACAGAGAGTGGTGAGGCAGAGAGAGGGAGCCGTCTTCCATCCAATGGTTCACTCCCCAATTGGCCGCAATGGTTGGAGCTACACCCATCCGAAGCTAGGAGCCAGGAGCTTCTTCTGGGTCTCCCATGCGAGTTCAAGGGCCCAAGGACTTGGGCCATCTTCCACTGCTTTCCCAGGCCATAGCAGAGAGCTAGATGGGAAGTGGAGCAGCTGGGACTAGAACTGGCGCTATATGGGATGCTGGCGCTTCAGGCCAGGGTATTAACCCGTTGCACCACAGCACAGGCCCGAAGAATAGACCTTTTCATCAGTGTGCAGTTCTTAATTTAAGTGTGATAATCTTCCAAATTTGAATTTATTGAAATTAATAAAACTACTTTAAATTGCTTTTGATTAATGCTGTTAATCTTATAATTGTATATCTTTCTCAATTGCTAACTTTTAATTCTTGTGCATTTGTATATATAAAGTAGGAGTTTTTCAGAATAGATAAATTTGTGAATTTTTAAAATCTACTCTGAAAAATCTGCATTTTAAATGTGTTTAATACACTCATAACTAAAGTGACTTTTTCCAGTAGTGCTAGTCCATCCTCTTGTAATTCCTACATTTTTATGTATATTATTTTAATTCTCTTGAATAATTTCTTTTTAATATTTTTACATGGTAGATGCACTGATGGTGACTTCTCTAGGTTTTGTTTATTAGAGAAAGCTTACTTCTTCATTTCTGAGGAATAATGTTATTAAACAATTTTTTGTGTATGATTTCTCTCCTAAAAATTTAATAGTTTTACTTCTCTTTCTTGCTTACATAGTTTTTGAAGAGAAGGTCATTGTAATTCTTATCATTTCAAGCTGTTATATCAGAATATAATCTTATGGGAAATGGTGATTTTGTAAATATAAGAAGGTAAAGATGAAGATGAAAAAAATAATTAGTATGTGCACTAAGACTATCCTTATATGGGAGATAACAAGACATATAGACAAAAAAGACATTGTAAAGATTGAAGCAAAGATTAGGGATTTGCATTTAGAAGCCAAGGCATTCGAAGAGTTGCTACAAAAAACCAGAACCTACTTGAGAGTCATGGAATGGTTTCTCCTTCAGAGTTTCCAAAGAGAAATCAGCCCTGTAAACAAAAACACCTTGATTTCAGAATCCTGGTCTCCTGAATTGGGAGAGAATAAATTTCTGTTTAAGTAGCTAAGTAAATAGCATCTTGTTACGGAAGACCCTGGAATAAATACCTCTTAGAAGGCACTTTTTATTTCCATTACAGTACTCTTTATTTCCAAAATTTATACTTAATTCTTTATAGTGTTTCTATATCTCTCACCTCATATTACCCTTCTATTCTTACATGTTGTCTACATTTCTTGTGAAAATCTCTCATAGTTACTTTATTTTCCTATCTTATAATCCAACATCTTTATCATATGTGCATCTTGTACTAAAGCTGTCTTTGTCTCTTCTGGATATTTTTCTGTCCATGCTTTTTGTAATTCCTTGTAGTTCATTCTTTGTTTCTTAAAGCTGTATATATTTATTGAGTAATAGGAACTATGGTAAGTAGGTCTTAGGTGTGAAGACATATGCTACTCTGAGCAGGAATTGGGCTATGTTCTCTCCAAAACTGTAGGAATCATAGGTTTGTGACTTTCCAAGGTCATTGATTCTGTCACTCCTGTTAGCACTGGGTTCCCCTAAATCTACCTTCTAAGGGCCTTGTCTTCCTCTTCAAGGCCAATATGAGGTCTTTGTCTTCTGATCACCAGAAGACCTTGCTAGAGCTCCTAGAGGAATTTGCATCTGTTAGGGTTCCAGGGGATTTTACCTAGGCTTTAATATTGACACCTCCTCCCCCAATTTTCCATCTGGAACTGGCACATACCTAGCATCTTCACATTTGTCACATTACTATTTAATTGTTCCTATCGGTTTATAACTCAAGAAACTTCTGTTACAGGCCAAACAACAAACGTAGAAGCAGAGTTTCTACAGTGACTCTTAATTTGCCTTTCTGCTAGATTTTAGAGTGCTGATTTGCTTATGATTCTGTAATATGATAAGTCAAAGAAAATTTATTGATCTTCTTATACTATTTGTTTTTAAGAGTGAGAGGGATAACTTCAAAACCCTTCACATGTTTGATCTTAACCTGAAATTAAAATTGGGGATGGATGTTAGGTACAGTGATTAAGTTGACATCTGAGCTGTGTGCATCCTATATAGATGTGTCTGGTTCAAGTCTTGCCAACTTCACTGGTTTTGGCCTGGCCTAGTCTTGTTGTTGCAGACAATTGAGGAGAAACCAGTAGATGTAGAATCTCTCTCTCTTTTTGCCATTAAAATAAAAAGTTTAAAATGAAATTGGCCCTTAAATTTCACTAATTATTACATGTAAAATGCCTTTGTACTGATAATTTGTCAAAGCTTTTCATCAAGATTGCCTACATGTTCTCAGTAAGAGAATTATTCAAAATGAGTATTGCATAGGCTTTTTGTAGCCTTAATTTTTATTATTGTTTAGCTTCTAGAATTTGTTTTCTAATTTTGTTTAATTTTTATTTCCTTCTGACATTTTAAATTCTATATTTCATAACATGAAACCAAAACTCTTTGATCAAGGGATCTTTATTTGTTAGTTTATTTATTTGAAAGGTAGGGCAAGAGCAAGAGTGGGAGAGAGACAGTGAGACCTCCCATCCATTGACCTACTTGCCAAATGTCCATGACAGTCAGACTTAGGCCAGCCCAAAGCTGGAAGCCAAGAACTCAGTGGCAGCTTCCCATATGGGGGGCAGGAACTCAATCTCTTGAACTATCCCTGCTGACTCCCAAGATGCACATTATGTGCACTCCCAAGGTGCCTGTCTTAACCAATAAGACAAATGCCTGATGACTAAGTGATCTTTGAAATGAAAGGATTTATTGAGTTATTACTGATGCTAGCCAGAAAAAAAGGCCCAGGTTCTGGGGCAGTTTCCTAAATTTACCAACAACAGTTGGCAATTTGTCTGCAGGACCAGAGCTATGATTCATTATTTTTATAACAACAATTTATAGAAGAAGGCATAAGATGCTTTCATGGAAACCACATTGGCTACAGATAGGTAAGAGAGGCAGGATAATGACAAGTAAGGGAAGCACTGGGGCAGTAGAGCAACCCATTAGAGGTATTTGCTGTTTCTGGATTGGCTGGGGTTATAAACAAAATGTGGCAGCACTTATAGGGTCACGATGAGATTTCAGTTAAGGTTGTAACATACATTTAAAAATATGAAATTGTCTTTTGCTCTTGTCCTGTAGCTTTTTTACTGATTAATATTTAGCAACTCTCCTCTATGCTCTGAGACTTGTAATTAAATTTAGAACATATAAGAATTTTGTTCTTATCAAATATTTTAACATTTCAACTATGGTTACTTTATTTTTTTAAATTTATTTTTATTTATTTGAAAATCAGAGTTACACACAAAGAGAAGAGAGGCAGAGCGAGAGATAGAGAGGTTTTCCATCCGATGGTTCACTCCCCAGTTGGCAGCAAAGGCCGGAGCTGAGCCGATTCGAGGCCAGGAGCCAGGAGCTTCCTCTGGGTCTCCCATATGGGTGCAGGGGCTCAAGGACTTGGGCAATCTTCCACTGCTTTCTCAGGCCACAGCAGAGAGCTGGATCGGAAGTGGAGCAGCCGGGACTAGAACCAGTCCCCATATGGGATGCCGATGCTTCAGGCCAAGGCGTTGATCCGCTGAGCCACAACACCTGCTCCAGTTACTTTATTTCTTTTGTCTAATCATTTTATTATGGAACACCTTTAAATTTAATCCTGAAAATGGAGATTTTCATTGTTTTTGTTTTAAAATTTTTGGATTTGATGATGGATTCATTCTATCAGTCACAAAGGATTTCATTGAAGTTCTGTTATTCTAAAAATAAGTTGTGTGTTTTGTTTGTTTTGTGTTTGTTTTCCCAGCTCAAGAGCAAATTCATTCATTTATCCATCAAATATTTACTAAACACCTGATAAGTGTAACAGATTGTTTTATACTGCATCTTAAACATCAATAACATCAAAAAATCTTGCCATAATGAAGCTTAACTTTTAATAAATACTAATATTCTTTGAATGACATATTCTCTAAGAACTTCCCTCTTCAGTATAGATAATATTCAGTAAATCTCCAAAGCCACATGAAGGAGGCTTATATTTAATAGGAACTTTCTTTTAGCTGATGCAATGATAAGGCTGAAGCAGTTTTTTTCTCTTGCTATCTCCTTTTTGATGATTAAATCCTCCTATAGTTCACCCATATACCTGGAGTAAACTCTTTTGAGAAAATTGGCTTTATGTCACTTTCTAATTCCAACTTGAAACTTTTCATGGTTTCAAGGTCTTGTTCTCCATTCAAAAAGCAGTCTTTAAAAGCAAAGTTCCTTTATTATATATGTTTTGATAAACTTATGTCAGTTGTAATAATACTTTTCCGTTTTGAGTTCTTGCTCCTTTTAGCTGTATGTACCATTTTATTCAGATTTTTTATGTATTTTAGAGTTTAAAATTGTGATGAGAGAGTATTTAAAATATTTACTTATTTATTTCTGTCTCTTTTATTTACCTTTATATCCTTACTCATTGCTTTCTTCTAAATAGTTGTGTAAAGTTTCAATTATAGAAATTATTCTATGCCACATAACCATAAGAGCATTCAGAATGTGAGTGGGAATGCTATGAGAATATTCAGTTTCTATTTCCTGAACATAATATAATTTAAAGGTTGGAAATAGTGATGCTATAAATGTATATTTTAAAGTATATGATTGAGGCCACAGTTGTGGCATATGTGGGTTCAGCTGCTGCCTACAATGCTGGCCTACCATATGTGTGCCAGTTCAAGTCCTGGCTGTTCCACTTTCAATCTAACTCTCTGCCAGTGTCCAAGGAAAGCAGCAGATGATGGTCCAAGGGCTTTGCCCCTACCACCCACATGGGAAACCCAAATGGAGTTCTGGGCTCCCTGGCCATAAGGAATAATTGAGGAGTATACCAGAGAATAGAAAATTAGATGATTTCTCTCTCTCTCTCTCTGTCTCTCTCTGTCTCTCTCTCTCTCCCTCCCTGTGTCCCTCTTTCTTGGTAACTCTGCCTTTCAAGTAAATAAAAATATCTTTTCTAAAAAGTGGGTTGTTTTTACTTTACTTTAGCTAACAATCTTCATTTGCAAACTGCTCATCTTTTATTAAATTATTTTTGATAATGCTTTGTTAATTAATGCTTAAGTTTTATTTTGAAGGTATTTTAATGTGGTTCTAAAACTAAATACTAAGCAATATCTACATATATTATATCCAGAAAATAGTGTAGTTTTTAAAAGCAAATTTATAAATTCTAATAATTGTTCTTGTAAACAATTGAAACACAATATTTGCTTTGCTTGAAGAGCAGAAATTAAGTGGACAGTAGTAGTCTAAAGATAATTATGGTTTAAATGTTTTTTTAAATTTTATTCCAAACAAGTATAAATAATATATTTATTTGGTAATAATTATCTGATTTTCCAGTTACATCAAGAGTACATCTGTCTCTGAATTTTAATATAGTTGCATTAAAACTTAATAGAGGCAGTTTATTATTTGTATAAAATTTATTTGCACCTTAATGAGAACTGTGTGAAAATCTGATAAAGTATTGTGTTATGAATAAATATTTTCCACAGACACTGAGGCTGAATGTGCAAGCCAAAATACTATAGAGAACCCTACACAAGAACTTTTCCCTTTGCTATGCAAACATATAAAGTGCATGTGAGGTCTTAAAATGATGAGTCTACTCACTAGAAGAGAGATTATAAGACTTTTCTTTATATATCAGTGCATCAGCCTGAACAAACATCTTGTACCACTTTAAACTTGACTACAAAGTGTTTTATAAGCTTCTCTACAGCCTTTGCAAGTTATTGGGGTTAATGGTCAATGCAATTGCCATATCTTATGCAATAAACTACTTTATTTTGTCTGTGAGTTCTCTAAGGAGTAACACAAGCATAAAGGGTGTATTCAGCATACATGAAATATAACCCTATTAGAGTAGCCAACTAAATTACAGAATCTCTGAAGCAGAAAAGCTGCCAGCTCTGTAAAATGATGGTCTTTCTATTCTTGAATAAAACGAAATGATAAGGCTGCTGATTTCAATACAAGTATTTGAACCAAAAATCCAGAGTCATACAAAATGAACCTAATAAAATCAAAATAGTAGTACACATAATCTATTTGATGATTGCTTTGAAAAGAAAAAAAAGAGTTTGATAAGAATGGCTATGAATGTACTAGCTCCTTTTGAGAAAGAATAAATGATTGGAAAAAGAATAGTAGAGCAATACTACTTTGTCTCAGTGAATACTATCTCAATCTGCCTGTTAAAATACAGCATTATCATTGCACATATAACGTAGTCATAAACGTGACTAGTATGATGGTAATAATATATCTATATTCTAGAAACTGGATTTTAGCTAGAAACCTAAAACTGTGATGCTAAGTGATCTTACTAATCATATACATAAAAATGGTGATTTACTTTACACTGAATTCATTTGATGACTTGAATGGTCATCTGTATTGTAGTTGAAGTCTTTACAAATTTTATGTATTTGGTGTACTACAATATTTACTATTTAATCATCATAAGTTCCTTCATTCTATTCTAAAATCTTTTATTGACTTTTTTCTCATTCTTTCAAACTATACATCACAACTAGCCTGAAACATAATCTGCGAAATACTAAGACAAAATAATATATAAAAGCAAGTAAGTCAAGAAAAAAAAGAGAGGAGATCCAAGATGGCCAGAGTTCTCTTGCTCTTCCACTGGGGAAGACCTGAATCAGCTCCCTCTGGAAGTGAGCGCCTAAGGAAGAGCACGTAAATGCAGTAAGAGACCAATGGGAACACAACAGGAAACTGAGACCAGGTTTAGCAGAGTAGAGAGAAGCAGAGTCAACCTGCAACTGAATCCCTGGTCCCAAGGCAACAGGGGTTTTCTATTTCAGGGGCAAGGGTGAGCAGGAGAACCTGAGGGGAGCCAATTTTCATAATCTTTTATGTGGGAAATCCTCTCTAGAGGAATTCAGTCACTGCAGAAGAGCAGCTCAGTATGGAGAGCTTCCTATAAAACTGAAGGCCCCTTTGCTTTAGAGGAGGAATTCATGCTGTTCTCTCCACCAGCTATAAGAGCATAAATGACACCATCTTGAAAAAGACTCACTGTCAGAAGCTATGCTGTCCTAGGAGAGACAGTATTCACATGTTGCCTTCCCAGGAATCCCTTGGGTATTCCTGCATGTTAGCAAAGAAGATTGAGCCCCATAGTTCCAACTGGTCTCAGCAGAGCATGGGTAAACCCAGGAAGGCAACCACACAGAGCTCTGTATTTCAGGGGACAGTGGGAGCAGAGAAGCTGTGATATTCAGCTCCCTATTCAGAAGTGAGAGTGCATTCTCTTTTAGTCTTGAGGATAAACCTCCCCTGCTGCCCCTCCTTCCATGACTGCTTCAAACATTAGTCATTGTTGCCAGACATGTGCACAAAGGGTCTAGATCAGGATTCTTGTGCCCCACCTAGTCTGACCAAAGAGGTTCAGTGATTCTTGCACACAAGTCACAATTTTTGGAATAGGATGAGCATACAATAGGGAGTGTGCCCATGCTCTAGCTGATTTGCACATCTTGGAGGGGAGAGCTCACCTGGAACGGTGTGCTTGCTTTGTACAGTGAACCAGCCTGCTCCCAACACCAGCACAGCAAAGGGTTCTGCACTCAATACCACTTGACTGCACCCCTCTGACTGCAGTAGCTGTGGTTTCTGGAACCCATCCATCCTGGGAATCACTCTGAATTCTTGTCCCTCCCATGAGAAACCACCTGAATTTTCTGTTTTTGGCATGAGGGTTCTGTGTCCCATCTAGCATAGCACATAGCTTGCTTGCTGGGGTTTTGAACTGTGATTTCTATTCCAAACGCAGACCAGCACACTACTAGCTTCCTAGGAGCTCTGGACCAGGCTTTCCTTGCTCTGTCTAGCCCAGCACACAAGGCACTAACTCTAGGTTCTGGAGTTGGCTTTTCATGCCTCTCTTAGCTCAGCATACAGCATGTTCATTTGGAGTACTGACTTGGAGCTTGTGTAGAAAGCCCAGCACAGCACACCATTTACTTGCTGGGGGGGTTGGCCCAGGGTTTCTGTACTCTTCCTAGGCCCAATGTGGGGATCACAGCTCCAGTCTTATCCATGAAAACTGCCAGATTTCTATGCCTTCTCAAGGATAACCCATTGCTGCTCACTTGCAGCTCTGGATTGGGGTTCCTATACCCTATTAGGCTCAGCAATCAGCCTACAGAGACTGGAAGACTGCATTTTCTGCTTCTCCAGAGCCACAATCACTATCAGATGCAGCCACGGTCCCAGAGAGCATGTGGGGAAACCACCTCCTCTGCTTAGTTTTGGTGTTACTTGCGACTCTGAATTTGGGCAGAGGCTTGCAGTCTAAGAGATTGTCCTTATTTCAGAGCCAGTGTTGATCTCATAACTCCAGATTGTAACATGTGTATCGACTGAGAGTCTGTGTGCCAAGCCCATTAACAACATGAGCAGGGTGAGCACCCAAAGGCTGAGAAGCTACTGACTGTAGTCTCTTCCAGTGATGATTGTTGGGGACCTCCATGACAGGATTTCCCATGGCCATACAAAGCCATGGTAGGGCACAGATCCCTACTAATGTTGCCATCAACTACAGCAAATGAAGGTATAAGGAGACTATACTATGAAGTCCAACTGGGACTGAAGCCAAAATAGTTTACTAAAGAAATACTCAAAAGCACATTTCTAAGAAAAAGACTTCAACCAACAAATCCTCCAAAAATAATAAATAATGGATCCCCCAGATGTATTAAAATCTACATAGAAACATAAGACATGAATAAGGAAGATAGTATGATTCCTGAAAGCACTAAAGTAATACATTAGTATCAGATATGAAGAAAAGGAGATTAATGAAATGCCTGAGAAATAATTTCAAAGAATGATTTTAGGGTTACTTAAGTAAATACAAGAGAATAGTGAATAATAATTAAATTAGGAAATCAGAACATGACATGAATAAGAAATTCAGATATCAATAAAGAATCAAATATTAGAGTAAAATAAATGAAATACAAATATAATTTAAATATATAAATCAATAGACTAGTTCAAGCAAACAAAGAATAGCTGATCTTGAAGTCTTTTGAAATATCTGTCATACAAAAAATAGATGAGAATCTTAAAAAAGAAATGAAAACAATGTCATGAATCTATGAGAAACTATCATATAAATATTAAAGCTTTTGGAATTTTTGAGGAATGGAATAAAAGAGTCACTTAGATAGATTATTCAAGGAAATAGCAGAAAATTTCCCCAGTATGGAAAAAAAAGATCCATATTTCCTAAATACAGGAAGCTCATAAGATCCTAAATATACATGCTCAGATAAGAACCTCACCACCACACACTATAGTCATACTTTCAAAAGTATAACACAAAGAAAATTCTAACATTTGCAAGAGAAAAGTAACAGGTCCCCTTTAAATAAACTCCACTAAATTGACAGCAGATTTCTCAACAGAATCTTAACAGATTCAGAAAGATGGAGAGATACAAAGTTTTAAAAGAAAACAGCTGCCAACCAGGAATACTTTATTCAGAGAAATTATCTTTCATAAACAAAGGTGAAATAAAGATCTCCCAAGACAAGCAAATACTGAAAGAATTCATTGTCATTTGAGCAGCCTTACAAATGAGACTTAAACAATGTACATAAACAATAAAAGGTAACCTGCATTGTGAAAGAGCATGAAAAAAATGACAGTGTGACACTGACTAGAAAAATAACTAAGAGTATTTAAAACAAGCAAAAGAAATGTCCAAAGAAATATAGCAGGACCAAGTCATTACTTACTAATAATAACCTTGAATATTAATGAACTAAAATCCTTCAATTAAAAGACACAGGAGGGTAAAATGGACTTTAAAAAAAATAACCAACAATAAAACACACACAGATGGAAATGAGAGGATACAAAAAGATATTCCATGGGCATAGAAATCAAATATGAGTGGGAATAGCTATACTTAATATTGAAAAAAATAGACTTTAGGACAAAAACTTTTAAAATAAACAAAGAACTCATTATTTACTAGTCAAAGGATAAATTCAACAAGAAAATATGACCACTGTAAATCTATATGAACCTAATGCTGGAGAACCTAGTTGTATGGAACAAAATGTAATGTACCTAAAAACATAAATAAGCCCAAATAAACTGATATTGGGAGACTTCAGGATAACACATTCATCAATGGACATATCAACCAAACAAAAAGCCAACAATCAACAGAGTTAAATGTATTCTGTAGACCAAATGGACCTAACAGACACTTAGAGTGCATTTCATCCAAAGTGGCAGAATATATTTTCATCAGAATATGGAACATTTTCTAGGAGGGAGTATATATTAATTGATAAAATGAATATCAACAAATTAAAAAAAATTAAAGCTCAGTTTTCCCATTCCCATCCACTCACCATACACATAATGGAAATAGATTACGAGGAGAGATTTACTTAGTGGCTTCACCCTACCGTATTTCAACTCAGTTATTAATAATAACTGTTTAGTCAGTTCACACATCTTGCAAAGCAATGATAATGTATAAGGGAAGAAAATTCCTGCTGTTTACCAGGATTCTTTTTTCATCATGTAACTTCATTTTTAAGATGTTTTCCTCATGTTTACATGGCTACTCTTTGAAGATGCCACTTGTTAGTGGCAATTGACTGTTTATATCTACTATTTATGGTGCAGGGACTGCTAGTACAATAAATGCTGAATCTTTGTTCTCTGAAATTGACTGCAACAGTAGAGCCTCCTATGATTTGTTTTAGAGTTTTAGGAGAGGCAGATAATCTCCTTTCTAGACCTTAAAGTCATAACTCTATGAGGAAGTGGGGAATAGAAGAAACAGGGGTAGCAATCTCTCCGGGGCAGCATAGAGACAATAGCAGCTTGCGGCCTTGTTTTAACAACAGGTGATGGAGGTGATAATCACAGATGGAGTTTTAGTGCTGATCTTAATCCTGAAAAGTCTCCAGAGGCCACTGGAATTGTATCTAGTTCATTTTTTTTTTCATTAATTTTGAATCTTGTCCTTTAAACTATGGCCTTAATCTGTCACATAGTAGCATGTATAAAAAAAGAGAGAAAAAAATAAATAGAAATGAAAATATTGTGACAGCACTTCTCTGTTCACTTTTCTGGAATAAAAGTAGAAAAGATGCAAACTGGCTGCAGTTTACATAGACAAACAGCCTTTCCCTTGATGTGATGAATATACTGGCTGTGTTTTGTTAGGAAGAGGAAAGATGTCTACTTGATTTCTTGCCCTCCCATATCATCCCCGCCATTTCATGTATAACTGATAATTTTTTTTTCTGATTTTCTCAGAGCCTTATTCTGTAACTGTGAAATCAAAAAGAGAGGGGGAATGAAATCAGTAATTCATTTTTTTTCTATTTAAAAGTCCATCTGCAGGCATCTCCTCATTATCATCTAACATGCAAAAGAAGTGGTTATAAATTACAATCTGGAGTCAGATTTTGCAGGTTTGACTCCTACTTTGCCACTTTCCGGCTGCATGGCATGCAGCAAATGACTTATCTGTTCTGTTAACCTTCCCTCCTTTGGAAATGTAGATATTAATAATAACTGTCTCAAGGGGTTACGTATGTGATGAGACAGTAAGTGAACACCCTGCCCAGAAAAATGAACAAAAGTAAATGGTATTTATTGGTTATTTTCATAATTGTTTTATATGTACCTGCCACATCCTGTCTACTTTCCTAATACACTAACTTTTGTGTATTCATTCAACTTTCATTGAGCCAAAATGATATTGAATGGAAATCATATCAATCACATTCTTTATTTGTAACTTATTGCCTGTGTTCGGGATTTCATGAATTTATTTTTATGTATTTTAGCACTTTCATGCCTCATAATTTTATCCTTATCAACATTTACTACTTTATTTTACCTTAATGTGTAAACTCTAATTTACTCCATAAATTCTCATTGATCATGAATAATGTAGAAAATTTAAATTCAAGTGCCGATAATTTAAACATTTTTAAAGTCTTCAGGCTGTTAATGTTATTTTGATTCTAATAAGTCTTCTATTTTCATGGTATTCTTAATTTAATTGGTAGATTGTTTGATATCCCTAAATTATTTTTGGAAAGAATGATTTTCTTTCATATTGGTTTTTATTTTTTATTGGGCATCTTTCATTATATTTTCTGCTTAAAGACCATATTTACTTTGAATATCTTATATAATTAATTCTTCCCTGGGCTTGATTTTACTCTTAATTCTTTATTCTCTAGGTTTCCTCATTATTGTTTTACTAGGTTTTCTACTTCAAATTTTATCTCACATAGATAATAATTTCCTATAAAGCATACAAAGCCAGAAATTTCTATGAAAATAGCTCTTTAGATGTATTTCACGTATTTACTATATTTTTTTTTCCATTGCCGCTTAGCTCTAAGGATTCTATAACTTTCAGTTCTTTTTAGAGAATCTGATTGAAAGAATCTTTGTCTAAGTCCTTGATGTTTAAGTCAAATTGTGTCTCTTCTTAGAAACCTGGATTCCATCTCCAAGGAACACCTTACTCATTGTAGTTCTTAATATCCACAAACTCCTTTTTATTTACTTCTAGGTCTTTGAGTGCTAATTGCTTTCCAAAATTTCTATTTTGTATTCATAGTGCTGACACTACTGAATATCAGGTACTACATTCAATTGTATGTGTTGCAGAGATGTGATATAAACTGAACTCCCAAGGTTGTCAATTATCTCATATGGTAACAAGAGTTTTTAATTGAGAGGAAGTATGACCCTGAGACATGGAAGAGCAATATTTGTATAAACTCAAATGGAGCTGAAAATGTTGAAACCTCACGTCACTTTGAGCTTCTGCTTGGAAGCAGCCTACCCTTTAGGTGGAAGGATGCAAACTTAGCTAAGTTAAAAACTTCATGGGGTAATCACTTGGGAACAGTGATCTCATGAGAACATATTTACTCTCCTCAAAATGCACCATAGCAACCATGTGCTGCCTCTGTATCCATAACTAAGATTATGTCATTTTTTATTGGTCATTGTGAAAATTTTATTAAATGAATATCATAGAGTTATTCATTTAACAACTATAAGTAAAACAAAAATAACTTTCCCTTCATTTTCTCTCAAGAAAGGCAGTGGAAAAATTACCCCCAATAGGATGTTTTTTTCTAACCTAGAAACATTTTCTTAAAGGTATACCAATTTCGTGCATGTCATATATACAAATTTAGGAACATAGTGATTCTTTCCTCACAAGCCACTCTCCCAACAGCACTCATTCCTTTCTTCCTCCTCCCTCTCCTATTCCCAGTATTATTTTTTACTAAGATCTATTTTCAATTAATTTTATTATTTTTAAAAGAGATTTATTTTATTTACTTGAAAGACTTGAAAGAGGTAGACACAGAGAGAAAGAGAGATCTTCCAACTGTTGGTTCACTCTCCAAATAGCCCCAATGGCTAGAGATGAGCCAGTCCAAAGCCAGGAGCCAGGAGCTTCCTCCAGGTCTTCCACATGGGTTTAGGGGCCCAAGCACTTGGGCCATGTTCTGCTGCTTTCCTAGGTGCATGAGCAGGGAGCTGGACCAGAAGTGAAGCAGCCAGGACTTGAATTGGCTTCCATATGGGATGCTGGTGCTGCAAGCCAGGGCTGTAGCCTACTGCGCCACAGCACTGGCCCTTCAGTTAGTTTTATACACATAAGATTAACTTTACCCTAAATAAAGAGTTCAACAAATAGTATGAGGAAAAAAAAAAAAAGCTGTTCCTCAACAGTTGAGACAAGGGCTATTCAAAGCCAATGCATCTCAAAGTGTCAATTTCACTTGTATAGACAACCTTTTAGGTACTCTGTAAGCTACTACAGATCAGGGAGAACATTTGTGTTTTTGGAACTGGCTTATTTCACTAAGTATAATGTTTTCCATGTGCATCCTGCATTTTTCCATAAATATTCCTATTGTTTACTTTGGATTTCCTTTGTACCTTTACTGGGAGATTTTCTGCCTTCACATTCTTTCATAATTACGACTATCTTTGTGTTTCTGTGTGCAGCACTTCCTTAAGCATCTTTTGTAAGGCTGATGAGTAGTGACAAATTCTTTCAATTTCCATTTGTTATGGAAGATCTTTATTTCACCTTCTTTTATAAATGAGAAATTTTCAGGGTGCTGTATTCTGGGTTGACAGTTTTTTTCTCTTAAGATTTGGACTATATCATGCCATTCTCTCCTAGCCTGTAGGGTGTCTGATGAGAACTCAGCTGTCAGTCTAATTGAGATCCTCTGAAATTAATCTGGCCTTTCTCTCCTGCGCATCTTAGAATCTTTTGTTTTACTGTGGAAAGTTTGACTACAATGTGTCATGATGACCTTTCCTGGTCACATCTATTAGGACTTCTATGTGCTTCCTGTACTTGGATGTCCCTTTCTTTCTCCAAATTGGGGAAGTTTTCTGTAATTACTTCACTAAAAAGGCCTTCTAATCTATTCTCTCTTTCCACGCCCTCAGGAGCTCCTGAGACCCATATGTTGGGTTGTCTGGTAGAATCCCATGAATCTCCAAATCTTATTAACTTTTCTAATTTCTTATTTTTTGGGAGGTCTTACTGTAAAGTTTCTAGAGATTTATCCTCTTCTTTTGATATTCTTTTTTCTGCCTCACATTTTTATTTGATCTATTGGATTCTTCATTCTAATATTTCATTTTGATTTCTCTTTAAAATCTCTTTCATGGGCAGAAATCCCATTGATGTCACATATGGATTTCTTTAATTTGTTGATTTGCTTCTGAATAATCATATGATTTTTTTTTGACTCCCATATCTGGCAATTCACCAATCTCTTCATTTTCACATTCTAGTATTAAGGTGTTGCTGTGTTCCTTTGGGGATATCATGTTGTCTTCTTTCTTCTTGTTTTTTGTATTACTCTATCTTTAGGCATTTGTGGAAATAGTTTTATTTTTCCTTTGATGGCTTTTATCTTTGGACCATGCCTCTGTGGCTTAGTAGAGTGTTCATTCCATAAATATCCCGAAGCATGTGCTGGTGTGGCCAGGGAGCTCTGTTCAGTGCTCCAGGGTAAGGGGATTATCCAAAGTGACCCCTAAATTTGGCATAGTAGACCATTTTTTTTTTCCAGAGTGGAGGGTTTGATCAGCTCTGTTGTTGTACTTTCACCCTCACCTCCTCTCCTCCAAGGCGACCAATGCCCGGGCACTAGCCTCAGTGGTCAATATTCACTCAGTAGCAATATTCATCCATGCTGCTACGAAATGCACACGAAGGATCTATGCAATCCTCAGTGTGAGCATGGATTCCACAGCAGTGTCCCACCCCAGGTAATCAGGAAGCCCCAAGCCATGTGGTGCCACCCACAGCAACTGCCCAGAGACCTAGCCATGCCTTGTGCCCTCACACGCAGCTGTAGTGTTTTCATGTCCCAGCATACAAGGTTCCCACCATTGCCCCACTCTGCCCTGCCAGTCCTTCCCATTGATGTAGAGGCAGAGAGACTCCCAGAGCCAGCCGCCTGTGGGTACTCCGCTCAGGCAACCTATACCCCAGAGCTTGTGACATGCTGAGAGAGCTTGGGGGCACCGCAGAGTCCCATGTAGGTGCCCAGCCCACTGTCAGTCCTCCCAGACAAACTCAGGTTTCTCCTTTTGGCTGATTGCTGGGTGCACAGACACAGGCTAGCACAGCTGTTATATATTTCCAAAATGGTGCCTACCCTCTCTCAGCTACTTGTAGGGTGCTGTTATCCGGAAGTCGGGGAGAGAGAAACATGGCCCTTTTTTCCTTCTAGGTTGGAAGGTGCACTGCCTCCCCCCCCCCCCCCCCCAAGGGCTCCGGGCCAGACTCGTGCCAGGCTTTTCCTGCAGCTTGAGCTGCTGCAGTCTGGTCACCTCACTCTCCAAAGCTGGTGCTGAGGCTCTCAGCTCTGGGGTCATGCGTTGTGTCCATGCTCATGTTTTGTATCCATACGCTCTATGTAGATACACAACATCCCTGTAACTTTCGTGGAGTTTCCGCTGCAGTTTCTTCCCTAACTTTTCCCTGAGATTACACCCTCTCCTCCTTTTGTAAACTGTCTTCCTCTAGACTAGAGCAACGAGCCCCCTCCCTATTCTGCCATCTTGGGATCTCTCCAAAATTATGTTTTACTAGGATCCAGGAGAGGAGTAAAAGGTCATGCATAGGAAGAAACAGTTTTGCTCTAAAAGAACTGCAAGCTTTTGCAAACTCATATTAGCAGAACCTTGGGAAATATATGTACAAATTGATGCAAAAGGACTTATACCAAAGATAATAGAATATATTACAGGATGAGGACAAATATATTGACAAAAGTAAGCTTACCTCATGCTGGATTTAGTGTGTTTAATTCAGCTGGAAGTGGCTTTAACAGATGACTTGATTGAAAACAAATTTGGCTCAGTGATGGTCTACATTATTCAATGATTTGAGAAGGCATAATTTTCACGTATAAAGGTAGAAGAAGGAATACAAACTATTAGATATAGGAATTTGGAGCAGGCTTCTGTGTTACCTGCATACCAACTACAAAAGTGCTAAAAGGATACTTAATTCACCAAGCTATTAAGAGATGTATTAGAGAAGGGAGCTCTGGAGCTGGCACTGTGGCACAGTTGATTAAACTTCTACTTGTGACCACAGAATCCCATATCTGAGTGGCAGCTCAAGCCCCAGCTACTCTACTTGTTTTTTTTTTTCAATTTTATTTAAATTATACAAGTTTCATGTATTTTATATTTACAGATTTACTACATTTCCACTTCTAATTTAGCTTCTTGCTAATAAACCTGAGAAGGCAGTAGAAGATAGCCAAAATGTTTACTTCCCTGCCACCCTTGTAGAACACAGGATGGGGTTCCTGGATCCTGGCTGAGCCTGACTCAGAATTGGCCATTTAGGGAGTGAATCTGTAGATGGAACGGTTCTTTGTTTATTTGTTTCTCTCTCTCTCACTCTCACTCTATCTATATGGCTGATATTTTATTAGAATCACTATGAGAACGTGTATTGAATTTTTAAATTATGAATAATAACCAAATTTTCAGGAAAATAATTTCTTGAAATATAATCATATATTGCTTTATGATGGGGATGTGCTTGAGAAATGTGCTACCAGGTGATTTCATTGATGTGTAAATTCCATGAAGTATACTTACACAAACTAACTAGCTTGCCTCTAGATTTCATGTTGACTGTTTGCCCTGTGAACTCAGTTCGATGATGAGCCCAAGATTGTTTTTTATTTGCCTATATTTTTCCTGTAATAAGGGCAGGAGTGATGACTCCCAAATTTTTTATATGTTGAAGGAGA
Organism: Lepus europaeus; assembly: GCF_033115175.1. NCBI lineage: Eukaryota > Metazoa > Chordata > Mammalia > Lagomorpha > Leporidae > Lepus > Lepus europaeus. The sequence goes on along the minus strand of NC_084836.1, from coordinate 47,076,384 downwards.
AACTACTAACTACCCATCATTTGAATGTAGCTTAAAAATACGTTTTCAATTGTGTTGATTTTAAGAATGAAAATTGCTTGTTTTATGAGTTTGCCAGATACTTTTCTCAAATTTAATTTAAATATTTTAAAGTATTAATCCCCTTTTTTACCCTCTCCTTAAACTTAAAGTGAGTAAATGAGAGATGGTTGTGTTGTTAAATCTTTTTAGCCAACAAGTTTTAGTACTGACTTTTATCTTGCCTTAGAATATCCAGCAGAAATGGTATTAGGAGTTATAAGGATTAATAGACAGTTAGGAAAGGGCTCTGTGGAAAGAAGGAACCAGATATTTGTATGAAACCTGACATCAGCTGATGAGACACAAGACATTGACCTGAGACAATGTAAAGATTGGTAGTTAGGGAACACAATGGATCCCATACCTATAGGTAACTATATGAGAAACTAGACTCTGGTACCCTACCAGAACACACCATAAAACAATATGTCTCAAGTGCTGAGTTGGTCAAGTCAACGAAATTTCTCAACTGTCCCATCTTCCAAGCGGTCAATAAGGTAATGTTTGTTAACTGATCAGGAACCATGACTGCTAAATGAGAGGCATAGTAAAACAAAACAAAACAAAACAAAAACAAAGCCGACTCCTGAGGTATTGAAACTATGCAGAAGAACTGATCAACTGATATGCAGTCCCTATATAAGCTCCCTATGACGCTTCCTTTAAGGACTCCTGGCAAGCAGGAGTATCTGTTTCTCCAAACATGCTTTCACTTGCTTTGTTCACCCCCACCTTTGTTGTCCACATCATAATTCTTCATCACTGTGAGACAAAGAACTGACTCCAAACTCCTGTAACACTATCATTCCTTGGTCTTTTTAATGCCTTGGTTGAAACTATTAAAAACAATAATAGATAATCTGATAATAGATTAGAATCATCAAAAGTCAATAAGCCTTTTGAACATACTCCTTCCAATGTCACTTCCTCATTGGAGTTTTGGGTGCTTGTATTAGAAATTCATTATTTCAACTAAAATAATTGCATGGAGCTTATTAAGAAGGAAGAAGTTTTATTTTGGCTAATGGTTTTGGAGTTTCATACTCCAATGTTAGGTAACCCTATTATCCTGGTATCTGAAGAGAGCAATGGATGGTAGAACAAATGCAGATGGAGGATCAGAATGTGAGCCAGAAATCAGAGCAAGGAAGCACCCTCTTCATTTACCCTCTCTTTAATCTCTCCTGATAAAGTCATTATGATTTTGTCAGAGGGCTCCCTCTTGACATCCTAATTCAATCTAGCCATTTCCCACAGGCCCCACATTCGGGTACCATATAGATCATGTCGCCATTCTAATCCATCAGCTATTAGTCCATTAACCATTAGCATAACACATTGGGATTTAAATGTGACAAAGTCTGAGGAGCCAAAGCTCAACGCATAACAAGTACATTTAAGATTCTTCTGACTACAAGTATTTCTTATATACATTTACTTTTTGTTTTGTTATCAAACAGTGTGTCAGCATTTCTTTTTATTTGATCAGCAAAATGCCTACCTTTCTACAAGAACTCTGTAAATAATTCTTGATTTCATGGAAATACAGTATATTTATGCTACTTGCTGTGAATTTGAATGTGGAACTATGAATTGTGGCTAATAGAATTTAAAGTATAAATTAATTAGTTTTAGTTGGCATGGTAAAGTAGACAAGCTCTGGTATCCAAATCCAGGAGACTGTGTTTCCTTGAATAAGACAATCTACTCCTCTGAAACTGTATCCCTTTACACCAATGGATGTGTTCAGGGTAGAAGTATCCTACAGTCTTTTTAAAAGTGTATGTTCAGAACCAACTTTCTGCAATAGTACTGGAAAAATCATGATGAATAGCTAAGGTAAGCCTTCTGATTTCATGGAGATTATTTCTATGGGGAGGAGGTTAACAATAAATAAGGAAAATAAATGAGAACAGGAAACTATTATATGGTGATGAGTATTATAAAAAAGATTACAGTAAAGCTGGATGCTACTTTAGATCAGGTGATGGGGAATACTCATATGGAAATGATCAGGAGTCAGCCGTGCAAAGACAGAAGAAATATAAGTAGCAAATGGGAATGGAAGTGGTAAAATTTGGAACAATGAAGAAAACTAGTTTGATGTAGGTTAGCAGACAAGAAGGAAAACATTACAAATTGAAGACTGCGGTGTGATTACGTAAAAATCTGTGTTAGTAAGTTTAAATTTTGTCACAAGTAAGGTTGCAAGCCATTGTCAAATCTTATTCCAGTTTCATGATTCAGTATTACTTCTTCAAATATACCTCATTTTCATTCTTTGGAAATTTAGGGATTAAATATATTTACATGATAGCAAAAAAACAAAGCTACATATGTGAAATGATTTATAAAAGAAAAAAGACTTTAAATAAATTATCTCATTTGCAATTATAATTTTAGTTAATCTGCAAATGAGATAATAGATTTGAAAGTATTTATTGTCTTGTGTAATAAATTGCATTGGTATTATCTTGTGTAGAAATTATATTGTTTTACTTTATATTTAAGAAAACTCCAGCTTATGATTTTTAAATTATGTACTGTGTATTATTGAGTCAGGCAATATCAAAGGTGGAAGCTGAAAGTAGATTTTAAGACACTAAGTACTCAGTTCTTCATAGCAAATATATATTTCGTTTGTGTAGATGTGAATCATAGGTACACAAATATATTTTTATGTGAAAAGTTGATCTTTCAACTTTTCCTCATTTTTATGGATTGAAACAACTCACAAAGTTGTTTTCTTTGCTTTTGAGATATTTTTCTTTATTATTGATTTTTTTATAAAAGAGATCTGTTTTTTTCTTCATTTGGAGCTTACTTTTTAGTTATTATATATGACAGTGCTATCTGAGCTATATGTTTTATATCTTTTTCAAAGGTTAGAAAATAATCATGTTTTTCCTTTTATGGAAATTGCTTATTTCTTTTGCCTTACTTGAAAATTCTATTTTTCATATCTCATTTTTTGCAATCCCTGATAACTTCTACCATCTGAATATTCGTGTCTCTCTAAAATATGTTGAAGTCTTAACCCTCAAGGTTGTTGGGAGATGGAGGACTTGAGAGTTGATCAGATCAAGAAGATAGAGTCCTCATGAATGGAATTCACACCCTTATGAAAGATGCATGAGGGAGAGTCCTTGTGCATTCTACTGTGTAGGGAAGGTGCCATTGAGAGGAGTCAGAGTGACACTGGTAAAAAGGAGAGAGAACAAAGGGGCTGCTTGGTAACCTGAAACATTTTCCTAACCCAGCTGGGAAACAGGCCTGTGCTAAAGAGCCAGTGCGATAATAAAGGAGTCGTAAAGAATTCGTTGATTAGTTGGTAAAAAAGCAGGTTCTTGTGGCAAAGCCATGCTGGAGGCCAGGTGGCTAGAATGGTCTGTGACCCATCTTGGGATAATGGTAAAGATAACCAACTCCCCTTGACAGCTCCCAAGATCAAACTTTTTCTCTGTCTGTAGATGTCTCAACCAAATGGGAGAAATAGGAGATAAGAAGGCTGGAGGAGCTCACCACACAGACTCACTTTTCTTAAAGGACCTTATGCTAACTTTAAGAGGGTTATGAAACCCTCAAATCATTTCCTTTCAACAGCTTTCCCCAGAGATTTCCCTCTGTTTTTTTCAATAAAACTTGGGTAAAAGTTGCCATCTCGTCTTCTTCTTAGACCTAGTGCTTCTTCATTGAAAGAGCAAGTTCTCTGGGTTCGTATCAGCTGTAAAATCATATATGAGGGGCCAGAGCTGTAGCACAGTGGGTAAAGCTGCAGCCTGCAGAGCCAGCATCCCATATGGGTGCTGGTTCAAGACCTGGCTGCTTCTCTTCTGATCCAGCTCTCAGCTATGGCTTTGGAAAGCAGAAGTTGGCTCAAGTCCTTGGGCCCCTGCACCCATGTGAGAGACCTGAGTGAAGAAGCTCCTGGCTCCTGGCTCCTGACTTCAGATTGGTGCAGCTCCAACCATTACGACCATTTGAGGGTGAACCAGTGGTTGAAAGACCTTTCTCTCTCTGCCTCTGATTCTCTGTAACTCTGCCTTTTAAATAAATAAATAAATAAATCTTTAATATATATATATATATATATATTATGATTCATATATATATATGAACCAGGTACCTGGTGTTGCATCTACCAAAACCTTGACTCTTAATTTCTCAGATCTACAAGAAATATGGATTTTCTGTTTTTATTTATTTATTTATTTTATTTGACAGATAGAGTTAGACAGTGAGAGAGAGAGACAGAGAGAAAGGTCTTCCTTCTGTTGGTTCACCCCCCAAATGGCCGCTACGGCCGGTGCTGCGCCGATCCAAAGCCAGGAGCCAGGTGCTTCTCCCTGGTCTCCCATGCGAGTACAGGCACACAAGCACTTGGGCCATCCTCCACTGCCTTCCTGGGCCACAGCAGAGAGCTGGACTGGAAGAGGAGCAGCTGGAACTAGAACCCGGCGCCCATAAGGGATGCCGGTGCCGCAGGTGGAGGATTAACCTAGTGAGCCACAGCACCGGCCTGGATTTTCTGTTTTTAATCTACTCAATTTACAAAATTTTGTTATAGCAGCCCAAACAAACCAAGACAACAATTAATAGAAAATTTGAAATTTGAAATAAAGCATTTTCTTTATATGTTTTTCTCTCATAAGAGCACAAAATGAATAATTTCCACCAAATTTGTATTCATTCTTTATTCCTTGTGAAAACTTCACATAAGGTGATTGATAGAGTTCATTAAATATTTATAACTGCTTAACAGATATCAGACACCTGCTAGATACTATGAAAGCAATGGAGAATAGAACATACCTGATCCTTCAAATCGCAGATTTAACTACAATGAGAAAAACGTTTAATCAGTTTTTATTTATGAATTATATACAATTTGTAGCAGAGCCATAGCTATGCCATGATAATACCTTTGCCTCAAATATGAGGGAAAGAAAAATTTAAAATGAAGAAATTGAAAGTTTGTGCAAAATATAAACCTTGTTTCATTCTACCTCCAGTCACAGTTGCAAACTGACCTCATGTACTGGTCAATACCCTTGGCAGCCATTTTAACTGCTATGTGCCTGTAAAAAGCACAAGTAGGAACAGGAAATAAAGTTGTTTAGGGCCCTTTCTGTCTCTTGATTTAATGATACTCATAGTTATTTATTTGTGGTTGAATCAGGACCTTTCTATTTTTGCTACTTTTAAAAATAATTTGCTTTATTTAAAAATTTTGTGTTTTCTCTAGCCTGAAAAAATATGTATCAAATATAGCTCAGTAAGTTTTGCCAAATAATTGCTAAGAAAAGGATGAGAGCCAGAACATAACTTTTTTTGCAATCTTAAATTTAATGTTTGGGTAGATAAAATCATTTTGATTATAAAGAAAAAGAAAATATCATTTTACTATCTAACTCCTAGACACAACTTTCATAATGATAACACTCTAGAAGATTGGAGTGCTTTTATTCTGTAAACTTTCAGACTTCTTAAATGAGACATTGGGTAGAATACAGATTTGTCAGTGATTTTGTTAAAGAATTTGAATGTAAATGTGACAACATCATCAATCACAGTTGACTATAAGAATCATCATCAAATTTATAAAGTGGCGTTTCATTAGTAGCATGAGTACATATTTGTCACTACGTGTGCAATTGTTACTTAAATTTAAGTTATTTATACTATCCTGTATTCCACAGTTTGTTTTGTTTTAATAGGTGATGAAGACACTATTATGTAGTAGAGAAAGCAAGGTGGAAGACATGGTTAGAAGCAAAAGAGTGGTGAGTTCCAATGACTTTTCAAATATAACCATGTATGTATATTCAATACAAAACTGAATAAATATAAATATACATATTCAGAAATAATTTTATCAATGGTGGATAGATTGTTTGGCAGACACAAGTGTTGACTCCAATTTTCTCTGCTTAGCTTTGGTCTTACCATTTAAGCCTTTTGACTGATGATATATCGGGAGGCATAACAAGAATGCTTATTCTGGTCCTAGTCCTAGATGTGTTACCAGTTTCCACTGTTTCTCTTCCACAACTGCCACTGACCCAAAAGCACCACTCTGGCTTGTCTGCTTGTCTCATTCAGTTTAGAGGATTAAGGATAACTTCTAGATTTTGGTCTAAGCAATGGTGTAGGTACAGGGCCAAGCCAGAGCCAGGACCCCAGAAGTCAATCTGAGTCTCCTACCTGGGTAGTAGAGACCCAAGTACTTGAGCCATCATTTACGGTGCCCTGAGCTTACAAATCAGCAGAAAGCTAACCAGTTGTGGAGCAGGGACTGGAACCCATAAACTCTGTTATGGGATGCCAGCATCTTAACCACTGTGCAAAATGGCCACCCTGAGTGTAAACATCTAGGGAAACTCTATATCCATTTGAATGCTCATGGGAAATATTCAGGATGGAAACAGAAACTTGGCACTCCACATTTCATAAATACATTGAAGTACAGGACTGGAACACATCATCTAGAAGAGAAAACAGGAAAGAATACAAGGAACTGAGTAAAGACAGCAATTCAGAAGGCTAAGGTCATGATGTTCTTGAAGATAAACTTTAAAAGGTATTTCTGAAGGGAAGGGAGAAGTGAACAAATACGTAAAATCCAATGCAGAGCTTGGCTGGGTGAGTGAGTTGAGGACCGAACTGTTGATGAAATTCCTTGGCAAACTTGTCTGGAGATGTGTAGGTGAACTGAAGGTATCAATTATTTTAGGAATCTTACTAAAAAGGTAAGGATGAAAAGAGGAAGAAGGGCCAGCTCCGCGGCTCACTAGGCTAATCCTCCGCCTGCAGCACCGGCACACCGAGTTCTAGTTCTGGTCAGGGCGCCGGATTCTGTCCCAGTTGCTCCTCTTCCATTCCAGCTCTCTGCTGTAGCCCAGGAAGGCAGTGGAGGATGGCCCGAGTCCTTGGGTCCTGCACCTGCATGGGGGACCAGGAGGAAGCACCTGGCTCCTGGCTTCAGATAAGCGCAGCGCCACCTGTGGTGGCCATTTGGGGAGTGAACCAATGGAAAAGGAAGACCGGAAGACCTTTCTTTCTGTCTCTCTGTCTCACTGTCCACTCTGCCTGTACAAAAAAAAAAACAAAAACAAAAACAAAACAAAACAAAAAAACAACAACAACACAAAAAAACAAAAAAACAAACAAAAAAAGAGGATGAAGGAGTCAAGAGGTATTTGTTAAATTTTTAAGCAAATACATAATCAAGTCTATGTGTTGTTGAGAGGGAGTCAATAAAAATAAATAATGCAAACAGGTAATTTAAGATAAAGTCTTTTTGTTAGGAAAGAGAAGATTCAAATAAAATTTTGTTGCTTTCTTGAAGACGACAAAGAACAGGTGTTCTATTTTTTGTTTGTATTTTTAAGATTTATTTGTTTATTTGAAAGAGCTAGAGGGGGGGGTGGGGAGTTTGTATCTGCTGGTTCACTTCCCAAGTGGCCATAATGTCCAGGGCTGAGCCAGGAGGAAGCCGGGAGTCAAGACCTTCATCTGTGGGGCTGGCACTGTGACATAGCAGGTAAGGCCGCTGACTACAGTGTGGACTGCTCCACTTCCGATTCAGCTCTCTGCTATGGCCTGGGAAAGCAGTAGAAAATGGCCCAAATCCTTGGGCTCCTGCCGCACTCCATGGGAAACCGAAAGGAAGCTCCTGGCTCCTGGGTTTGGATTGGTGCAGCTCCGGCTGTTGCGGCTGTCTGGGGAGTGAACCAGTGGATGGAAGACCTCTCTCTCTCTCTATGTCTCTCCTACTCTCTGTGTGTAACTCTGACTTTCAAATAAATAAATAAATCTTAAAAAAAAAAAAGAGCTTCATCTGGTCTCTCTCTTCAGTGCCAGGGGCCCAAGTACTTGAGCCATCTTCCACTGCTTTTCCCAGACCATTACTAGGGAGCGGGATTGGAAATGGAGCAACCAGGATACAAACTGATAACCATATGGAATGTTGGCAGCTTTACTCAGTGTGCCACAATGCCAGAATGCAGTTGTTCAAAATTTTTAAAAGACTTATTTATTTATTTAAAAGGCAGAGTTACAGAGAGAAAGAGAGACTGGTTCACTCCAGGCCACAGCCAGAGGCAGGAGATCTTCCAGGTCTCCCATGTGGGTACAGGGGACCAAGAACCTGCTTTCCCAGGCACATTAGCAGGGAGCTGGATCTGAAGTAAAGCAGTGGGAACTTGAACCTGCGCCTATATTGGATGCCAGTGCTGCAGGCCCTGGCTGTGTCATAGTGCTAGCCCCCATTATATTTTTATAACAGTTAAATCATATGTAGATACAAATTTAGATAGATTCTGGGTAAGATTGATTCTGGGAGTGCCAGAATCTTTGTATGCCTTTTAAATCCTCAGTAAACAAAACCAATATGCTGTAAACTGAGAATGCAGTAAAACTGGATGAGTTGAGGGGAGGAGGAAATGGAATTTGTGAATTGCTGATCTTGAGTTGTAGAGGTGAAATAGTATGAAAGATAGAAAGGACCACTGGTCAAAAATTAAATTTATAAGTATGACCAAATAAAGAAGTTATGCAGTTTCTCCTGATGATAAACTGACAAATAAACTGACAGTTAATTTTAATCAATGTTTGAGATTTTCCAGATATTATTTGGGTTGGTTTCAGTATTTTAGTGTCTTAACAGAATGAAAGTGTTTTTAATTATCACAAAAGCTGATATGGTTCTAGAAAAATGCTCCAAGGAGTCATCTGCCTTGTATTAATTATGTATTCTGCATTTTTTGTTGACATTTTGGTATCTGTATGCCAACACATGATTTAGTAAAAGCTCAGAAAAAAAAAGAGTGAGAGAAAACAGACAGAATTGCCAACTGATGCTATAATATTTGTACCAAAAAGTAGTATATGATGCATTCATATTTTGCTGTCACAGCTGTCCAGTGCAAAGCAGTGTAATATTCCTTTGGCCCAGTGTGTACAGCAGGTCAGAAATATTGGTGAGAATCGATAGTATCAGGTGGATCAGATGAATGTAAGGAGGGGGAAATTAATTAATTCAGTGAGTGGGATATTCAAAAGAGTTTTTTAATTCTTATGGACTTATGGACTGTAAATTGTAAAACAAGCAAAATAAGGGAAAGTGAAGATGATGAGTTATGAAAAATACCAAGAGGTTCCAATGAAATCAAAGTCTCCAGCTGTCCAAAGCTTTGTTGGCAGTGAGATAGTATGCTAAATGAGATGGAAAAATGGAAGTGGGGTCAAAGAATGACCACTGAGAAACATTTCAATACTGTTTGAATATGGCATACATTTTCAATGGCAATAATTAGGAGGAATAGGTAATTCAAGTAATTTAGAAGAATGTGTCATTGGAAGTCAATAAGTCATTGCACCGAGAAGCTGAAACATTTGAACATTCATCTATGTGGATGTTGAGGACTGATGGGGCAATGTGTATAGAACTTTCCTTACATAAAAGAAAGGCAATGGTGGTCTAAATCAAAAAGAATTAATTGAGGTTTTGAAGGTGAAGGAACCTTTAAGGAGTAGTAAATCCATTCCACTTCCTTCAGATTCAACCACAGCAGCTAAAGAATTAAAAATCATGGGAACAAAACAACACAAACAACAGACTCAGCCACCACTTGAAAGGACATCAGGCAAAGAAGATACTGTGGTTGCCCTGAAAGAGTAAGAATCAAATTGGAACATCAAGAAGAACTGGGAGAGACAGTTCTGTTGACAGAGGGCATGATGATTGCATTTCAGGCGTCAAAGAACGATAGGACATTGGTCTAATTAGGGAAGGTATAGAGCCATATGGGCGACTGTGGAAGTTTTGAAACTTTAGTTGTTTCTGAAATAAACAGGGATATAAAACGATTAGATTAGTACTGATGGTTTATTAAGGGGTAATGGGTAATCAATTCTAATTATAGCTTCCTTTTTAGGATTAATCTGGTAAGCAGTTTGTAAGCAGACCACATATAGGGCAAGGGAGAAGTAATCATACAAGAGTATGAGATGCCCTGAGGACCCCTGTAAGTCTTGTTTGGCAGTATCCCCATCAAGGGGAATGATGACACGGAAAGACAGAGCTTCGCATATCTCCTTTAAGTATTAGAACAGGATGAATGAGGTCAGAAAAGGAGCAGTAATAATAAGAGCACTTCCTCCTCTGAATGGTTTTCTAGCTGAGAAACCCACAAATAATGACGATTTCTAAATTAACTTCCTGCTGTTAACATTACTATTTATGGTGTGTTGTGATAAGCACAAATCCGAAGTCAGACTGCATGCGTGTGTGTCCAGGCGTTCCCAAGCTGTGTTCTCAGACAAGTCACTAAACCATTCTAGACTTCAGTATCCATATGTGGGAATCTACCACACAGAATTATTATCAGGATTAGATGGGGTAATACATAGGAATACTTAGGAAAATGCCTGACACATAAAATTTCATTGAATAAATCATCCTATGTATGATCAAATCATTTTTTTGTTTTTTGTATACTACATTGAGTCATGGTGTACAAGTAATCATTTAGAGAGATTGACAAAAATGATACCAGGGTTTTTTTTTTTTCTCTTTGCTTGTTTGTTTTTGTATCATAAAGGAGAAAATGTCTTTGGGCTGGGACTGTGGCACAGCAGGTTAAAGCCCCAGTCTGCAGTGCCAGCATTCCATATGGGAGCTGGTTCCTGGCTGTTCCACTTCCAAGCCAGCTCTTTGCTATGGCCTGGGAAAGCCTGCGGCACTGGCATCCCATATGGGCGCCGGGTTCTAGTACCGGTTGCTCCTCTTCCAGTCCAGCTCTCTGCTATGGCCCGGAGTGCAGTGGAAGATGGACCAAATCCTTGGGCCCCTGCACCGGCATGGGAGACCTGGAAGAAGCTCTTGGCTCCTGGCTTCGGATCAGTGCAGCTCCTGCTGTTGCGGCCAATTGAGAGTGAACCAGTGGATGGAAGACCGTTCTCTCTCTGCCTCTGCCTCTCTGTAACTCTGCCTTTCAAATAAATAAATAAATATTTTTTTTTAAAAAAAGTATTTGTCTTGATGGTAGTTATTAGTGGTAGATCTAATACTCTTAGAGATCATGTTATATTTATCAGTAAATATTAAAAAGATGATATTTTAGTGGTTTGTGATTCTACCCTTACCTGGAAAGCAAAATAACTAGAACCATCATATGGTCCTCTTCAAAGTGATTTAGAAGTGATACACCAGTTAACAATTCCATCTTACACCAATAGAAATCATTTTTAAAATATTGGGATTCAGTCAATAGTTCTTTCATACTTCTAATGGCAAAATATAAATCATTGCTTAAACATCATGCAGAATAGAAAATTAATTAATTTAAAAAAATATGTGGGATCTCTGTCTTTAATGTGCTGTACACTGTTATTTAATGCTATAACTAGTACTCCAACAGTATTTTTTTTCACTTTGTGTTGCTATATGGGGGCAAACTGTTGAAATCTTTACCTAATATCTACTAAACTGATCTTCTGTATATAAAGAGAATTGAAAATGAATCTTGATGTGAATGGAAGGGGAGAGGGAGCAGGAAAGGGGAGGGTTGCGGGTGGGAGGGAAGTTATGGGAGGGGGGAAGAAATTATATACTGCGTGGCAAATTTTGATTCTAAAGCCAGATAAAGAAACTTGTAACACTTTTATTATTTTTGCTGATTTACTCTCATTTTTTCTTATTTTTATTACTATCAATTTTCATTTATTTTTAAAACAAATTGGGAACATAATATTGCAGAATCATTCTTGGTACAAATGATGACTTCCCTTAATAATTATGTGAACTTGAACCATTTACTTTCTTTCCATGGGAAGAAAAGCCTACATAATGTTTTATATGTCCAAGTGTCCAATTCATTAGAATTTTTATTGTTTTAAATAGACTTATGAGGTCTTTACCAGTTCATGGAAAGTGCATATTTTGAGAAAAGCATTCGAGGCTGCTTGAGATATCTGCATATCATCTCCCGGTGCCTGCGTTTGAGTCCCAACTCAGTTTCCAATTCCAGTTCCTGCTATTGCACACAAGGAGACAGAAGATGATGGTTCAAAGGTTCCTGCCATCCATGTGGGAGACCTGGATCAAGTTCCTGGCTCCTGGCTTTGGCCTAGCTGAGCCACAGCTGTTGAGGATGTTTGATAAATGAACCAGCAGATGGAAGATTTCTTTTTCTCTCTCTCTCCCTCTCTCTTTGCTTTTCAAATAAATGGGAAAAAATGAAAAGAAAATGAATATTATGAGAAAACTGCATGTAGATTTCATCTACTTTTGCACCAAAATATAATTTTTAATTTCACTTTATAAAAAACTTAAAAATATCCATGTGCTTGTAATATACTCTTTCTTTTTTCTTTTTAAATCACTCTTTCTTCTGAGGTTAAATGTGTGCTTTACTTCTTCCTTTCCGTATGTCTTTATTTTCTGGCTTTTTTCACCAATGTTTTTCTTGTACAGCTAGATCAGATTAATAGATCTTGAATATACTCAATTGTGTCTTTTAACTTCAATCTAATGAATTTTAGCTTTAATACAATTATTAGTTTTGTTATCCTTTTATAAATTACTTAAACTTAAATCCTCATTATATTTATTTCATTTCCTATTACTTCATAATTAAATGACTTTATTCATTTTTATTATTTATTCATAATTAAATAACTTTAAACTGCAATTTCATTTGAAAAGATTTTGATGCATTATGTAAGTTTTCATAGTATATGATTGTTCATGTTTAAAAAGTCTGGAACTACTGTGTAATCTCCTTTCCTCAAGGAAGATATCTGTTTTTATGAAAGAGAATTGATTAAAAATATCTGTAGTCATTTCACAAGTGACATATTCAACTTCAATACATAAAGTATTTTGAGCTCTAATGAGCTATTTCTGACATTTGAAATAATTTATGGTCACTGAAAAAGAAAGGGTGATGTTTGGTGCAAAGTTGAATGTATAAAACTATATCTTTGAAATTGTTTTAAAGCAGCTTCATGTATAAAATATATCTTCAAAATAGTCATTATTTGATTAGGACATAGTACATTATTATTTTGATTATCTCATGACTATTTACATGTTTTCAAAGATGTGTTGAAGTGTAAAAGAGGTACTTTGCTTTTTCTATGTCACTTTTTTTGTCAATTAATTATTTCCCATACTGTATGATTAAGAAACATAAGTTTTATGACAATTTTATCTTCTTAGAGAAGAACTGAACTTTAAAAAATATATTTCTTTTAATTTTTACTTGAAAGGCAAACGCATACAAACAAGCAGATCTATATGCTAGTTCATTGTCCAAATGCCTACAATTTCTGACACCGGAGAAATTGGAAGCCAGGAGCATTGAACTAAGCCTGGTCCTCTCACGTATGTGACAGGGACCCAGTTTGAGACATCAGCGGTTGCCTCTTAGGGTGCACATTAGTAGGAAGCTAGGATTGTAAGTGGAGTCAAGACTCTAACTCACACACTTCAATATGAAAGCCAACCTAGTAGCTGTACTTTAAATCTTTAACTCTGAATTCAGCTGGCCTGGGTTTCAGTTTGGGCTCTATTATTTTCAATTGCATGATCTTGGAGAAAACTAAACTCCTCTATTTATCTTTTGAAAATCATACAATAAGTTCCTGGTTCAGATAGTAATTTAGAGCAGTATATGGGGAAATACATATAAGAGTGTAGAAGAATGTCTGACATAATATAGCAACTGATTATAGATAATTACTATTAATAGCATACAGACTCCTTTGTGGAAAATATTAAAAAATTTATTCTGTAAAATGATCATTCATAATCTTTAATATATTTATATTTATATTTTTATGTTTAATACCACATAATTTCACCTATTATTTTGAATATTATGTGGTTAGATTCTACTTTTTGTCACATGAAAAATTTGTCTTAAAGTATGTTAAATTTAATCATTTAGCTGATATAAATTGTTTGCATCTATTTTGTCAACTTGCTTTATGCTTCACTTTTTAAAATTTTCTTGCTTTCTCTATTATTTTTATATGTTAGTCTATACATTGCTGTCACCTATGGTTTAATTTCTAGAAAGTTGTGTTTAAGGTTGAAGATGTATTTTTCCAGTTGATAAAATTGGCATAAAATGTATTTTTGAGTAATCTTTATCAACAAAAATTTTAACACTTTATTTTTTTAGATTTATTAATTTGAAAAGCAGAGAGACAGAGAATGTGTGGGACGAGACATAGAGAGAGAGAGATCTTCCTTCCACTGGTTCATTCCCCTAAATTTCTGAAAGATCAAGGCATAGGCCATATTGAAGAAGAAGCAGGCACTCTGATGTTGAATGACAGTATCCCAAGAGATGGCTTAACCTGCTTCACAACAATGTCCGATCTACCCATAGCCTAATTTTTGTTCCGTGCAATCAGCTTAATGATTTTCTTTGTGCTCTGCCATTTTAAATGAAGATGATTTTTCATTATTTTTATGATTTGATATTTGCCATCTTCTTTTTAAATAAAATAAAATAAAAAAACCTAAAAGGTTGTTCCATCTACCTTTTTTTAGTGCTTACCTGTAATCATTTAAATTGTAATTGTCCTTTGAATCTTTGTTTTATCTCTTCTTTTTCTATGCTATACATCTTAAATTTAGGAATGAAAGACTAGATAGCTTTTTTTTAAAGGTATATATTTTATTTATTTGAAAGAGAATTACAGAGAGAGGTAGAGACAGAGAGAGGGTCTCCCATCTGCTTTTTCACTCCCCAGATGGCCGCAACGTCAAGAGCTGTGCCAATCCAAAGGCAGGAGCCACGAGTTTCTTCTGAGTCTCCCGTGTGGGTGCAAGGGCCCAAGCCTTGGGCCATCTTCCACTGCTTTCCCAGGCCATAGCAGAGAGCTGGATCAGAAGAGGAGCAGCTGGGACTAGAACTGGCACCTGCAAGGGATACTGGCACTTCAGGCCAGGACTTTAACTTTGCTGTGCCACAGCACCAGCCCTAAGACTCAATAGCTTTTTAACAGTATGCATCTGAGCATATTTTTTTTTTCTGTTGAACTCAAACATGAAAGACCACTTTGCAAGTCCTGACATTTTGAGGTCATATCTTTTTCACTCAATATTCCAAAAATTGCCTTGTGAATTCTGGCATTTAGTTTGTGCTACTAAATATCACAAGAACAACTCATTTTTCTTCATTCATTAGTATATATTCATTTGTTTATTTTTCTGCTTTTGCATTTCTGATTTTTCAAATGATTTTCTTAACATTACAATTCAAGAGTGTATCATGATAGATGCCTTTTATTGATATCCTTGAGAAAACCATGTAATCATTATCAACTTTCTTCAAACTTGAAATCTTACAGTATTTAGTTATGGGCTTCTGGTTAAGTAATTATTAGCATCTTTTTACTTTATTATTTAACTTTGGTATTTATTATTCTCCTTTCCCAACATTTCAAATTCCTTACCCTTCATATTCTGCAGTCTAAGAAAGTTTCTTACTTTTGTTTTTCAATTTACAGTTTCAATTTTCTGTGGCATCAAATTCTCTTTCTCATCTGCAATGTGAGCTTTTTTTTTCTTTTAATAGTCATCATTAGGTTAAGTCATTACACTTTAATCTCTTCTGGATCATTCCTTATGATTTTGATTTTCTCATTTACAAGAATAAGTTTCTTGAAAATCATATGGATGCAAGCGGCGTTCTAAATTTACTCCTTTGATTCTTTCATTATATCATTTCAGAAGAATGTGCCTCTTGTGTCTTCTACATACAAATACGTCCCCTTCTAATGTAAAAAAAATTGCATCTGTGCGCTTTCTGTTCTTATGTTACTGCTACTACACATGTGTAACTTTGTATGGGTTACAGGTTATAGAAATAGAACCAAACAATAGTGACAAATGTCAGCCTGGCAGATGATCTCTGCTCTGTAGGTTGATTTTGTGTCCCAGGTTCTCGTTTCCTGTGCTCATACCAATGCATGAGTCTTTTTTCTTGTTTTCTGTATGTACCTGCCAAAAGGAGAAAGAACAATGAATACAGTAGATAAACAGTTTTCATAGGCCAGGAGTGGGAATGGCATACGTCATTTTTGCTCATGTGCTCTTGGTGAGAAGTCAGTCACATGACAACATCTGTGAATAATCCTGAGAGAGGAGGTCATAGTGTGCCAAACAAGAGAAAATGGGTTTTGGCTAGCAGACTCCAAGAGATTCAACAAAAGCAATATATGACTTGTTCAAGCAAGGATGAAATAGACTCAGTAATATGTCACTAGGAAAAAAATACTGATTTTCAACACTGTTCCTTTAAACTTTCTTGGTAGCATCATTCTTGCATCATATATGCATAAAATCTAAAAATCTATCCCATTGTGTTTCCAATAATTTGAATATATTAGGAAATAATATTTCAGTTTTCAATTATTAAAAAATTCTTGTCCAAGCTAATACCAGAAGGTGAAGTCTTTCATCCAGTTTAAACTTCTTCCCTATTCAACTTCAGTAGAACTTTGGTTTGGAAATCTACATTGGAGGGAGGGACAGCTTGTTTTTTTCACTGTTTCCCAGGCTTGTGGTAACATTCACAGTTAAATAACTATTAGTTCTAAGGAAATAAGAAGTCACTTTCTTGGTCTTATAAATAAAGGACAAGGTGATAATATACAGCTTGAAGCCAATTTCTGATTTACAATCAATGTCAGGCTTTTGAATTTGAGCCCTCCTAGGCATGGTATGTAGAAGGTTTACATGTACCTTGCAAAGGTTCTTACTGGGGGAAGCTTGGTCCCCAGGGTGGCACTGTTGGAGATGGTGGAACCTTTAAGAGAGGGGTCTGGAGGGGACAGATTGTTTCATTGCATGTACTGCCTTGGAAGGAATTGATGTTGATCATATACAGTGATTTAGTTCTCAGGAGTGTGAGTTGTCACAAAAGAGTTAATCTCATGATTCCCAAATCTCTCCTGGATTCCTGTTTCTACACATGATCTTTCCTCAACATGCTTCTATCGGGATCCTCCACATTCTGATGCACTCAAGGCAGCCTGCATCAGGGCCGAGATACCTGCACCATGCTCTTTGAATCTCTAAAGTTGTGAGTTCAGTGAACCTATTTTCTTGTTAGTGATAGGTATTTTGTCAATAGAAAATGCACTAATAGACTCCTAAAGTACAATCTTTTAACTTATCTTGATTGTTCTATGTATTTTCTGGATAAATATCAACCATGGAGAAAAACACATTAGATTCTTAATAGAATTGTCTGAGCTTTTCAAATTTCCAGTTAGTCTATGAGATTTAGTTAAGATACTACTTCTATAAAACATAAATTCTCATAAGTACTTCCATTCCTCAAAGAACACTGGCTTCTCATCAGAAGCTCACCACTATGTCCCCTTTCTTCTCCAGGAAATGTAAATACACAGATACGTCTAACTACACAGATACAGCAACTGAAGTGCTATTCATTCCTGAGGAAGTAATGTTTCTCATTTCTGAAATCCACATATCTGGATCAGGTGATAGATATTAGAAGTCTTATGAAGCATAGCATTAATATAATCAGAATGAAATGTTATGACTGGTTCTTGACTATTTTATGAAATGAATTCAGATTCATCTGCCTTATCTTTAATAGCAATCTCATTTTCCATTAAAATTTTTGACATCCTTAGTTCTCATTATGATTTATTTTTTCTTAAATGATTTTCTACATATATTTAAAGGGAATACCTTAGTCTTTTTTGTTTAAATGTTATTCTTATATGTCAGCAGAGTAGAGTTAGAATATAATTTATAAGAAAATATAAAATTTCTTACTGAATAAGTACATTATAATTTATCTAAATTTTAATGTATTAAACCACTTTTCTAAATTGCATATGTTTAAAACAGTCTTATTCAATGTATGTTTCACAAACCAGCATCTATTGGAAAAATTTTGTTGCTAGCCTCTGAATAATTACTACAGAAATCGGATTAAGTATTTACAAACACTTATCAAAACTTACATGGCAGTAATATCTCAGTATGTGATCATTTTTCTAGAAATTTGTTTTTTAGATAATTATTTTTCTATGAAAAAAATTTTTACCACAGATGCTTTAAGGAAAAATGTCTGAGAGAATTTCAGTACTACCCCCATCCTGCTTCACTACCCATTTCCTGAGTCTGTGGCTATGCCTGGGGCTCCCAGGTCATCCATCACTAGCCAGAATTTTATCTCAAAGCTAGTCTGTCTATCATTTGGTCTAATCCCAACTGCCAGCATGTTGCATCATCCTCAGTTCTCTCACTGAGCTATTGGAAGCATACTATGTTCTCAGCATTTTTTCTAATTATTGCCAGCACCATAGGCATCTACCTCTCTATTATTATTTTGTAAACTGCTTTGTTTTGTTATTTTTTTTATTTTTTAAAGATTTATTTATCCATTTGAAAGAGTTACACAGGGAGAGAAGGAGAGAAAGAGAGAGAGAGAGGTCTTCCATCCGCTGGTTCACTCCCCAGTTGGCTGCAGCAGCCAGAATTGCACAGATCCAAAGCCAGGAGTCAGGAGCTTCTTCCGGGTCTCCCATGTGGGTGCAGGGGCCCAAGGGCTTGGGTCATCTTCTACTGCTTTCCCAGGCCATAGCAGAGAGCTGGATCAGAAGTAGAGCAGCTGGGACATGAACCAGCAACCAGCGCCCACATGGGATACCAACACAGCAGGCAGCAGCCTCACCTGCTATGCTACAGCACCCGTGCCTGTTTTGTTATTTTTACATTCATATTCATTAATATTCTCTATTATTCCCACCAATGAACAGACTTGCTCTAGTTTTATCCATCTGAAATGTCTGTTTCCCATTTATTTATCATCTGTTTAAACTTTAATTTCCATTCACCATTTATTCTGATATATTCTTCTCCAAATGCTGTGTCATTACACCCTTCCCCTTCATAAGAATAACTAAATAAATACATTTTGACAAAAGAGTCCATCAGCACTTCTGTACCTCCTCACTTACCCCTCTTCCAATTCACTTCATCCCTGTTACTGAAAGGCATGCTTTGTACAAGGAAACCTGTAATTTCCATCTGGGCAAATGTTGCTTTTTTTGCTCTGAAGTTAATTGATGCCTCTGCAGCATTTAGTGTGCCATACCACTTCCTGTTCTTAAATCATGTTATTTCTTTATGTTCTGTTTTCTTGACTGTACTCTATTTTCTCCTTCATTATTGTCTGTTCCATCTCAGTGTTTGGTGCCTGATCTTCTTTTATGCCATTTGACTCAGAATCAATGGTCACTCATCAAACTCACTTATTCCCTCTAAATATACCATCTTCCTTAATAACCTCAGCTCTTCCATAACTACAAACTGAATCAATAAGCTGAGACTTCCAAATGTCTATGTCCAGCCCTAATTTTCCACCCAAAATTCAGGCTAAAAAATGCAACAGCTTACTTGACACCTCTACTTAGATATCTAACAGGTATGCCCAGTTTAAGACATCCAACACAACTCGGCATTTTCTTGCTTGAACACATTGTTTCTCAGTGTTTCTCTCTCTGTAAATGACATTCAGTCACTTAAACTTAACGCTGGTGTATCATTGTTGATTTTCAACTATTCCTTCACTTTTCCCTTTGCAATCATTTTCATATTTATCTCCTAAATATATCACAGAACCTTCTACTTATCTCCATTGTACCATTGGCCAGACCATGAATACCTGTAGATTTTTGATCTTTGTATAATAAGTTATGTATTCACCATTTTCTGAATATTTCAAGCACCCATTGTTAAAGAATATATAATCTCCTAGTAACTTTTCTTTGCAGTTATAACATTCAGAATCCTTACATTTGTTTAGTATCCGAGTATTTGTTCCTCCACCAAATGTCAACTGATTAGTTCTTGCCCTTGTTCAAGATAACCTAGTCACATTGGTTATTTTACAGATAGTTCATGAATGTTGTATTTGTTGTTTCTTCTACAAATAACACTCCCTCACAGTATTTCAATAGCTGGCTTCTTAGTATCCATGTCTATGTCTTGTCTGAAAGCGTGCCCTTGACAGGATGCCTTCAATCCAATGTAAAGGTTTTATCCCTTACTCAGTATCACAAAATTCTCTTCTACTTTTACTATAGCCTGTATCATTAGCTAACATTACTTAGTTGACATATGACTATATTTTTTAATCATCTGTCCACCCTCTTCTGAAACAAAATATACATTTATTGAGTACAAAAACAGTTTGTCTTGTACTTTCACTTGGAATGGGGCTTTGTAAATAATTGGTAAATATTTTTTAAATGAATGAGCATTAGCAGCAACTGAATTAACTGCTATTGACCAGATGACATTCTAAGCAAAAGTCACTTTTGTCGTATTTTACCACTGAAGTTCATTTTAGTATCTGCATATACATTGAAACAGTTATGCTAAGCTAAAATGGTCTCTAATCTTTTTACTCAGACAAAAGATGGTAGGTGTAGGGGAAACGGTGTTACATAAGATAAAATATCCAGCAGGTAGAGACACAAAATATATAAGATATTAAAAGTTCATTTTAAAATATAGTTAGTATAAATAGGTAAAACCTGATTAAGTACACTATAATTTCAAAGGGTTAAAAGAAAAAATTTCATCATCTGGTTTTACAAATTGTCAACTCTAAGGATATGGGGACGGATTAAGTTTCCTGACAAAGCAAAAAAAAAAAAAAAGTAACTTCATTAGCGATGCTAATTTAGATTGCTCTAAAAAAATGCCAAACTGTATTTTATTACTTTTTCAATTACAATTAATCTATTTTTTGAAGTTCTAATTAAATGCCTGAATGATAAAAAATGTTCTTGTGTTAGTATTTTTAAAGAATTAGTAGTTGTTTCATTGATTAGAACCTGAAATACGTTTCATTGATTAGAACCTGAAATACAAGTTTACAAAGTCATTCCTGGATTCAGTAATAAAGTACTAGATTTAGAGGGCTAATACCTTGAAAATTTTAGAATTCTTGCGTGCAATGTGATATTTTGATACAGATGCACAATGATTGCCTGAGGGCAATTGACAAACTCATCACCTCAAACATTTGCTACTTATTAGTATTGGCAACATTCAAAGTACTTTCTTGTAGCTATTTAAAAATATACAATAAGCTATCTCAAACTATAGCCAAAATGTAGTATTTCTGTTAAATGTATCTCTGTAATAACTAACCTTTGCTTATTCTTTCTTCTCGCCTTTGTTTCCCAAACTCCACTACCCCTTATTCTGCTCTTTCTATGAAATGAACTTTTTTTAGCTTCCACATGAATGAGAACATGTGAGAACACTGTCTTTTATACTTAATATAATTCCCTCCATCAGCCTCCATTTTGCTGCAAATGATATATCTCATATTTTTCTATGGCTGAGTCATATTCATTTTTGTATATTTGCCACATTTTCTTTATTCTTTCATTCATTAATGAACACTTCAGTTGATTCTATATCTTGGCTATTGTGAATAGTGTTGTAATATACATGGTAATGAATATATAGTTCTTTTAAAGATTTATTTATGTATTTGAAAGTCAGAGTTACACAGAGAAAGAGTAGAAGCATAGAGAGAGAGAGAGAGAGAGAGAGAGAGTCTTCCATGCGATGGTTCACTCCCCAGCTGGCCTCAATGGCTAGAGCTGTGCTGATCTGAAGCCAGGAGCCAGGAGCTTCCTCTGGGTCTCCCATGTGGGTGCAGGGGCCCAAGGACTTGGGCCATCCTCCACTGCTTTCCCAGGTCATGGCAGATAGCCGGGTCAGAAGTGGAGCAGCCAGGTCTCTAACCGGTGCATATATGGGATGCTGGTGCCACAGGACAGCATGTTAACCTGCTGCGTCACATCACCAGCCCCTGAAAGTATATTTTTGAAATCCTGATTTTTTCTGTTCCTTTGGATATATACCTAGTTGTGGGATAGTTGAATCGTTTGGTCAATCCATTTTTAGCTTGTTGAGGAATCTCCACAATGTTTTCCACAATAACTGTATTAATTTGCAGTCCCACACACTTCATCAGAGTTCCCCTTTCTTTACATCTTTGACAGCGTTTTGGTTTTTCTGATTGTTTGTCATTCTTTCCTTCATAATTACATTGTCTCTATCTTTCCTTTGACAGCAGTAGAATAATTCAGAAATCTCATTTTGGAATTTGGACATATTGCAACAGATGAAAAAGATTTCTCTGGACTCAACTAGTGTTAGGAAACTTGATGTGTTGGTTATACATTGTATTTTGATAGTGTTGGGAGTTAGATCCTGAGTAACATGGGCACCCATATGTTCTTTCATATATTTATTTAATTTTACTCTTTAACTGCTATTGATATGTGTAACTCTATAAATTCAAAGCCCAAGACAATTATGTTGATAATTCTTTTTACCTTTTCCAGAAATACCACGTTATCATTTAATGATTTGGACCAGGTATTTTCCCAAGTCTATTTATAGTAATTGCCCCATGCTCAAATTTTGAGAGCCCACTGGCTGAGCTCATCATCTGCAATATCTTGGCCTTGACATCAACTTTGTTGTCTGACATAGGTTCGATACCTTGACAACACCTTCTGTCAAACTTGCTTCTACAACAAAAACTATCATGTGTAACTCTTACTCCTCTGGTCTCTTTGCCAAGCAAATAGAAACTGCAGCTAAAATAAGCTACTATTTCCTAGAACATAGAGTACATAGGAATCCGCTTATTATTTTTTTACTGCCTAGTGAAGGAATAAATGAATATTTAGTTAATTATCCAGATATTTCTATGCCTCATTTCTTATTTTTCATTATGAAGCAAAATCAAAATATGATCATTTAAATAGAGTCAGTATTATTTTACTTTGTAAAAATAAAAAAAGATACCTTTTAAAATGCAGATCAGAGTTAATAAAGTCCAAACAATGAAATAATATAAAATAAAGATTTTTGAAGACAGAATTTTCACTGCCAAAAGTATAAAATGAAGTTAAGTCTTAAAATGAAACTCTTTTATTGAGTAAGATGGTCGTATAGTTGCAACGAAAGGAAATTTTTCCTATGTGTCTGGAATTAATAATATATTGAAAACTAAATTTAATATAAAATGATTTTGCTACTGGCAAAATGGGCATAGGTACATTAGCTACCTTGAGACAAAGATACCACCCAGAAGCAAAGTACACTACATGAAACAATGGTGAGTTAGATAACTATTGTGAGTTACTGAAGAAAGAACAAAAGTTGGAATGCATTTATATGAAGTTAGGTATCTCAGCAAGATTGCTGACATGTGCCATATACAGCAAATTTAAGAATGCTCTGAGCTAGCTACCATCTTATTGACCTTAAGGAATTTCTTTAGAATAGACTGGGTTACAGACTTGATGGTATTTTCAAGAGAAAAATGAATGCCATGAAAATATAGAGACCCAGAAAATGTCAAGAAAAATGAAAACCTTTCTTGGTAAGCTCTTTGGCCACTGCAGGAAAATAGGAATTAAAAAAATAATGAAAAACACGCACAAAGCGAAATAAAATAAGAGGACAGGATCATGGAATCTTTATAAGGAAGGAGGTGCAGAGGATAGTTTATGTATCTCCCAAATATTCAACATCATTCTATAGAAATGTGTGAATATTTATTTTGAGGATATTATAATTTTTAAGTATCTGATTATATTGCAAGACTGATGTTTTCATAGGTCACAATTAAACATTACTCGATTTTCACCTATTTTTAAAGTTTTCATGCTAAAAATGTATAACTTTAGGGATCTTTATCAACTATTTCTTGATGCTGTTGTTAAAATACTAATTACTTTAGCTGAATCAATTTGCTTCTTACCAGAATTTTTGCAGGGAAAGCTGAATTTAAGTAATTAACCTTGACAGTTCAACATTACATGTAATTTGGTACCAATGGATTTTGTGTATCAAATCTCCATTCAGAATCTAGGGTAGAAATATGGTTTAACTGATAATATCTTTTTCATGATGAAGAGGCATCAAAAAACAATTTTCATAAATATAGAACTCTAATCATCTCTAGAATGTTTACTCTATAAATATTTATTAATCTTACAGTGAATTTATAGTCTAAGTTTTACAAGGAATATCATTTTTAAAATTTTTGCCTTACATTTTAGAAGCCCTGATATGAAGGGTTAATAAAAATGTGTCTGCAGGGGCCAGCACCATGGCTCACTTGTCTAATCCTCCACCTGCAGCACTGGCATCCCATATGGGCACCTGGTTCTGGTCCCAGTTGCTCCTCTTTCAGTCCAACTCTCTGCTGTGGCCTGGGAGGGCAGTGGAGGATGGCCCAAGTGCTTGGGCCCCTGCACCTGCATGGGAGACCAGGAGGAGACTCCTGGCTCCTGGCTTCAGATCGGCATAGCTCCGGCCATACCAGCCATTTGAGGGCGTGAACCAATGGAAGGAAGACCTTTCTCTCTGTCTCTCTCTCTCTCACTGTCTAACTCTATATGTCAAAAAATAAATGATAAAAATGTGCCTACAATGACAAAGTACTTTTTAATGCATTCATTTTGTGACTTCTGTCAAATTTGCATACTAAGAAATGTGTTAGTATTAAATGTGGTTTTGTCATTCAATATTACAATTACTCTTTTTCTTTTTCAGATTTATTTATTTGAAAGATAGATTTAGAGTTAGAGAGAGAGAGAGAGGGAGAGAGGGAATCTTTTATCCACTGGTTCATTCCTGAAATGGCTGCATCTGCTGGGGCTGGGCCAGGCCAAAGCTTGGAACCAGGAGCTTAATCTGGGTTTCCCACATGGGTACATGGGCCCAAGGACTTGGACCATCTTCTGCTGCTTTCCCAGGTGCATTATTAGGGAGCTGGTTTGGAAGTAAAGTAGTTGGGAACTAAAACTGATACCCATATGGGATACCAGCACTACAGGCAGGGGTTTAACCTGCTGTGCCACACTGCTGTCTCCACAAATTTTTTAATCAATTTGGTTATCCATTCATGGACACAAAATTTCATGTGATACTTTTACTTACAAAACAATTAATTTTAGTAATTTTTATCATTTTGCTTTGAAACATAAGTTAATATGATTTTATCAATCTGGGAATTTCTCAATAGTATAATATGTCTAAATGTTTTTTAGGATTCTCTTTCTGTGTGTTTATTCTGTAACTCTTGGAATGTTTTGTGGGGCAAATGTAAACTAAGTTCAATGCTAAAAAATTTTGAGACAGTTTCCAGGAAATAATGCACAGAAACAAAGATAAAACTGAATAGATATTCTTTTTTTTTTTTTTTTGACAGGCAGAGTGGACAGTGAGAGAGAGAAAGGTCTTCCTTTGCCATTGGTTCACCCTCCAATGGCCGCCGCAGTCGGCGCACCGCGCTGATCTGATGGCAGGAGCCAGGTGCTTATCCTGGTCTTCCATGGGGTGCAGGGCCCAAGGACTTGGGCCATCCTCCACTGCACTCCCGGGCCATAGCAGAGAGCTGGCCTGGAAGAGGGGCAACTGGGACAGAACCGGAACCCTGACTGGGGCTAGAACTTGGTGTGCCGGTGCCACAAGGCGGAGGATTAGCCTGTTGAGCCACGGTGCCGGCTGAATAGATATTCTTGATGAAATTCCGTGTTTAATTCTACAAATGTGTTCCATCACAGGGTAATTGCCAGGTTCTTTAGCATGACGTTCATTGTTCTCAAACCTAAGCCTCCCTCTCTATGCACGACATTAAAATTAAAATTCCATCTATCTATCTATATACCATCTTGTTCACATGGGTGAAGTATTCTTCAAAGGTACATCTGCCTTGCCTAGAATATTCGTTTTTTGAAAAAGATTTACTTTATTTTATTTTAAAGAATTACAGAGGGAGAAGGAGAGAGAGGGATCTTCCATCAGCTGGTTCACTCCCTAGACGGCCTCTTAGGCCTGTGCTGAGCCAGGCTAAAGCCAAGAACCAGGAACTTATCTGAGTTTTCCACATGGGTGGCAGGGGCTCAAGCACTTGGTCCATCTTCTGCTGTTTTTTCCAGGCCATTAGCAGGGAGCAGAATCAGAAGTATGAGAAGCAGCCAGATCACAAACTGGTGCCCATATGAGGTATTGGCATTCCAGTTGGTGGATTTATCTGCTGCACACAATGCCGGCCTTTTTATCTCTTTTGAGAATATTCTATTCAAGTCCTTTGCCTATTTGTTTATCTGGATTGGTTCACCTTTGTTGATTAGTTGCAGATATATTCTGGATATTAATCCTTTGTTGAATAAAGATTATACTAATATTTTTCCTGGTCTGTTGAATGTCTCCTCAACCTATTGTTTCCTTTGCTTTTCAGAAATATTTGATATAAATTTAGTTATCTAGTTTTGCTTTTAATGCCTACTATTTGGGATCATCTTCAAAAATCATTGCTTACACCAATGTCTTGAAGTGTTGCCCAATGTTTTCAAAATTCATAGTCTTATATTTAAAGTCATTGATCCATCATTAGTTGATTTTTATATGTGGTGATAGGTGATTTAATTTCATTTTTCTACATATGTATATCCAGTTTTGCCAGCACCATTTATGGATTAGATTTTCCTTTCTTCAATTGTTGCCACTTTTTTCAAAATCAGTTGCCTTTATATACATGGATTAATTTTGGGGCCCTGTATTCTCTTCCATTGATCTATGTGTCAGTTTTATGCCAGTACTTCCTGTTTTAATCTATATAGTAATATGCCTTGAAATCAGATATTGTGATGCCTCCAGCTTTTTTTTTCTTTCAGTTCTTCTGGGTCTTTGTGGTTTCATATTAATTTTAGGATTACTATTTATGATCCTGTAAAGAATATTGTTGGTATTTTTGATAAGGATGGCAATGAATCTATAGATTGCTTTAGGTCGTATGGACATTTTTAACAATACTGATTCTTTCAATCCATGAGGAAGATATTGTTACATTTTTTGTGTGTCTTTGATTAGTTCTTTCATCAGTGTTTTAATTTAAGATTTATTTATCTATTTGACAGGCAATTACAGAGGGAAACACACACATACACAGAGAGAGAGAGAGAGAGTGAGAGAAAGAATCTTCTGTCAAATGGCTCACTCCTCAAATGGCTACAACCGTTGGGGCTGGGCCAAGTCAAAGCTAGGAACTTGGAGTTCCATCTAGGTCTCCCATGTAAGTGGCAGGTCCTCAAGTTCTTGGGTCATCTTCCACTGCTTTCCCAGGCACCATAGCAGGAGGTGGATCAGAAGAAGAGCAGGCCACACAGCAGACTCATAGAATCACAAATGCCCTAAACAGCACGCTGGCCTCAGAATCAGCCTTTAAGGCATTAAGATCTGGCTAAAAAGCCCATGAGAGCATTTCAGGCATGGAAAGCCAAGACGCTGTGGCAAAAAATGATGATCTCTGTGAGTGAGATCTCAGTGGAAAGAAGGGGCCATCACAAAAGGAGGTACCTTTCTCTGAAGGGAGGAGAGAACTTCTACTTTGATTATGGCTTTATCTAAATAAAGTTGGAGTTTGTGAACTCAAGAGGCTTCTATAGCCTTGGCAGCTCATGACAAGAGCTTCAGGTGATTACTGACATCATAAATAAAAGAGTGTCAATTGTTAAATCAACAACAGAAGTCACTGTGCACTTTCTCCCCATGTGGGATCTCTGTCCTTAATTTGTTGTACTATGAGAATTAACGGTAAAACTAGTCTTCAAACAGTACTTTATATGTTGTGTATCTGTGGGGGTGCAAACTGTGGAAATCTTTACTTAGTATAGAATTGATCTATACTAAAAGATAAAATATAAAGATAATTAAAAATGAATGTTAATGAAGAACGAGATGGGAGAGGGAATAGAAGGTGGGATGGTTTGGGGGTGGGAGGGTGAGCATGGGGGGAAGAACTGCTATAATCCAAAAGTTGTACCTATGAAATTTATATTTACTAAATAAATGCTTTCTATAAAATAAAAACAAAAAAAGATGGAGAGCAGTAAGTACTTGAACTGGTGCTCTCATATGGGGTGCCTGTATTGCAGGTGATGGCTTAATTTGCTGCACCACAACACTGACCCGTCATCAGTATATTATAATTTTCATTGTAAGGCTCTTTATTATTGGAATATAAAAATGTTACTATTTATGTATGTATGTATGTTTTGAGACAGAAAAATGGAGAGATAGAAAAAGAGAGATTTTCCATTCACTGGCTCACTCCCAAAATGCCCACAACAACAGGGTCTGGGCCAAACCAAAGCCAGAATTCAAGAAATTTATCCAGGACTCTAATATGGATGGCAAGGGCCCAAGAACTTGAGCCTCTTCTGTTGCCTTCCCAGGAGAAATGGTAAGAATCTGGATTGGAAGCAAAGACTCTGGGATTTGAATTAGAACTTCCATATAGGATGCCAGTGGCATCACAAGCAGTGGTTTAAACCACTATGCCACGATGTCAGTCCCACTGCTGCTATTTTGTATGCTGTGTTCATATCTTTTCACTTTATTGGATTGGTGTCTCACTTCTAGAGCTTTTTGATGGAGTGTTCACAGTCTTCTTTGGACAAAATCATGTATTTTGTAAACAGGGATGTTTTCATTTCTTCTTTCTTAATTTGAATGCTCTTTATTTTTTAATTCCCTAATTACACTTGCTAATACTTTAAAACTATATTGAATAAGAGTGGTAAAAGTGGTCATCCTTATTTTGTTCTAAAGTCTGAAGTGAAAAACTTTCAGTTTTTCCTTATTTAACATAATATTTACTGTTGATTTGTTGACAATAAGTAGCCTTTATCATTTGAAATATGTTCCTTCTATTCATAATTTGATGAGAGAATTTATCATGAAGAGATATTGCACTTTATCAATGTTTTTATGTATCTATTGTGATGATCATATGATTTTGGATTTTTATTCTATTGGTGGGATTTATGATATTTGTTGATTTGTGAGTGTTGAACCACCTGTACATCCCTGGGATAAATCGCACATGATTATGATATATGAACTTTTTTATGTAGTATTGGAATCAGTTTGATTATATTTTGTTGTTAATTTTTGCATCCATATTCATCAAGGATATTGACCTGTAGTTTTCTTTTTGTGTTGTGTCTGGTTTTGGTATCAAAGTAATGCTGGCCTCATAAAAACATTTTAGAAAAGTTCTATTCTTTTAGATATTTTACATTAGTTTGAAAAGTATTTGAGTTAATTCCTCTTTAAATATTCTATAGAATTTAGTTCCAAAGCCATCAGGTCCTGAATTTTTCTTTGATGGGAGTTTAATTACACTTTCAATCTCGTTAATTGCTACTGGTCTGTTCAGATTTTCTGTGTTATTTTTTTTTTTTTTAATACTGGGAGGTTATATGTATCCAGGAATTCATCTGTCTCTTCAAGGTTTTCCAACACATTATCATATAGTCATTGATTGCAGTTTCTTATAACCCTTTGTATTTTTCTGAAATGAGTTGTAATATCTTTTTTTCATATCTAATTTTAATTCACTATTGGAGACAAAAACCTTATATGTTGACTTGGTAGTTTGCTTTATAAAATTTGCATTTGCAATAACTGTGTTAAAAATGAGAAGTCCCCAGTGCTGGCGCTGTGGCACAACAGGTAGAGCAGCTGCCTGTGACTCTGACATCTATTCTGGGCACCAATCCCAGTTCTGGCTGCTCAACTTCTTCTTCTTTTTAAATTTGTTTACTTAAAAGTCAGCATTACAGAGAGAGAGAGAGAGAGAGAGAGAGAGAGAGAGAGAGAGAGAGAGAGAGGTCTTCCATCTGCTGGTTCACTCCCTAGATGGCTGCAACAGCTGGAGCTATTCTGATCTGAAGCCAGGAACCAGGAGCTTCTTCTGGGTCTCCCACGTGGGTGCAGGGGCCCAAGGACTTGGACCATCTTCTACTGCTTTCCCAGGCTATAGCAGAGGGATGGATCAGAAGTGGAGCAGCCGGGACACAAACAGGCACCCATTAGCTCTGTGCTAATGTGCCTGAGAAAGCAGTGGAGGGTGGTCCAAGTCCTTAGGTCCCTATTCCATGTGGGATACATGGATGAAGCTCCTGGATCCTAGCTTCAGCTTGGCTTAGTCCTGGCTATTGTAGTTATTTTGTGAGTGAGCCAGTGGTTGGAAGATCTCTATCTGTCTCTCTCCCTCTCTCTGTCTTTTAAAAAGTAAATAAATCTTTTTTTTTCCCAAGGAATGAGATTTCCATTGGAAAATTTAAAAGTAGTTAAGTATAAGGGAAAACAATCATGGAAAAAATGAAATTTGACATGACTTCTGATTTCAGTGGAAGAATGATTTCTATAATCACAATATGGGAGTAAGAAGTCATTGTATTATTTATTGATACATTTTTTAAAGATTCATTTATCTATTTGAAAGTCAGAGTTACACAGAGAGAGGAGAGGCAGAGAGAGAGGTCTTCCATCCAATAGTTTACTCCTCAACTGGCTGCAATGGCCGGAGCTGTGCGGATCCTAAGCCAGGAGCCACGAGCCTCTTCTGGGTCTCCCACGTGGGTGCAGGGGCCCAAGGAGTTGGGCCATCTTCTACTGCTATCCCAGGCCATAACAGAGAGCTGCATTGGAACTGGAGCAGCCAGTACTAGAACCGGCGCCCATATGGGAAGCCGGCTCTTCAAGCCAAAGCGTTAACCCGCTGCACCAGAACTCTGGCCCTGGAACATGTTTTAAGTCTAGTTTAAAAATTTTAATTTTATCAGTAAGTTGATGCTTTTTTGATATTTCCACTATCATCGTAGAGCTTTGCCTTAAAATTTTTTTTGGTTATTTCTTTTGTTTGTTATAGAGGTAAGATAGTGTATCCTTTTAGTGAGATCAAGGGACATATCACTCAAAAATGTTCTAGCACACCAAACATAAAGTACATCTTTTCTCCTGTCAGAGATGTATTTACATTCTAGGGTAATGAGTCTTTCTTCTTCCAGGGGGAATGAAGGGTGGGTTTTGGAGGAGCCACATAAAGGCTCAACGTCCCTCAGAGGTTAGGATTCCTTTGCTGTGGTGATCCCTACTGTCTTTGTAGGTAATATCTGGCCCACATTGTGTTGTTATATTTAAATTGGGCCAGAAGAACTAATATAAAATTTTTCCCTGAAGGATATTTTTGACAGACTGATCCAGGGAAATTTTGCCATTATGCATGTTTACTTTGTCAAGTTAACTTATTATCTCACAAGTTGGGTTAATGTACAAGGGAATTCCTTTTACATGTCAGACTTAGTAGGGATGGCACTGTGGCATAGTGGGCTAAACTTCTGCCTGCAGCACAGGCCTTCCATATGGGCACCAGTTGTGTCCTGGCTGATCATGGCTTCGGATGGGCCCAGTTGCAGCCATTGCGGCCATGTGGGGAGTGAACCAGAGGATGGAAGACTTTCTCTGTCTCTCCCTCTCTCAGTCTATAACTCTACCTCTAAAATAAATAAATAAAATCTTTTAGAAAAAATCAGAGTTAGGGTCTAATCAATTATTATTCTCTACAGATAGTCCAAGAGAGTCTTTATGATACCCAGTTGGCAGAATTTTATAATTGGTACTAACTACACTGTTACTTGTTTACCACTTTTTTCTTCTCTTGAATAGGATTTTTTTGTAATTATTTCAATGAATTTTCATTATTGTATTGTTGGTGTGGATAAGAAATATTTCTTATTGTTATATTTATATGTCTGTGGGCTCTATATATCTGCTTCATATTGATAACTGATAGATTTTGAACTTGATCTAGTTACTGGATGAGTTTTAATGTTGTCTTGTAGCACAGAGATTTCAGGGCATTATAGGCATTGGAAGAAAATTTCAAGTGCATATATTGAGGTAAGTGTTCTAGACTACGTATCATTAATTCTTCATTTAAAAATAATTTCTTCCTTGTAAACTCATAGTATGTAAAACCCAGCTTTCCTTTCAGTTAAGTGAAGTACCTGTGATCACATTTTAACATTCTAAGCTAAGGCTTTTAAGATGAAGATGTACTCCTATTACTATTCTGCACACAAACTCTCCAACCAATAGGTGCAGATAACTGTGTAATCCTAACAGATGGTGGAACTACAAGATGAAGTAGGTTTGGTATTTGAATCACAACATAAAATGAAAGCTGTCAGATATCCAGAAGCCTGTACTTTTTACAATTATATGGATAGGAAATAACAGTCTTTAATGTTGAAGCCTTGATTCATTTCTTTTTGTTGTTGTTATTGTTAAGCTTAAGTTACTTGAATGCTGCAGACAACTTATAAAAAACAGCAGACCAGTAAAATGTGTCTTTAGTTTTAAACTGCTTGCTTTGGGTTCCTTCTGTATCTAATGGGAATTAATATAACAAATCATCTTAATTATAGAAAGATTATAAGCCCTATAATGTAGTTTATTTTAATAGAAACATTGAAATGGATGAGACTTTATCTTATGTATACTAAACTGTCTTCTTACAATTAAATTCAATGTAGACGACATTTTAAGAGCATCTTAGGTAGCCTATATTTTCCCTTCTGTCAAAAATAGCATCATTTTTGGAATAGGGTTTGGATTTAATGCAGAAAATAGTTTTGTATAGCCTGAGCAAAATATAGGTTTTCCTACCTAGGAGAGTAGCTTTCTCCTAAGAAGTCTACACATTGAAGAAATAAATACATGGAATGTTGAAGGAAAATTCAGATACAGTAATCCCTCCTGCGGATACTACATATCTCTAGAGAATACGTTCCAACTCCCTGTGGATGTCTAAAACCACGCATAATAACAGATTCTATAATTTAATACTTTTCCATCTTAACTAAGCACTTATGCACTGTGGCTATGACTTTTGCAGTTTGAGGTGTGATAACAAAGATTTAACAGATTTATTTTTCTTTTTTCAAAACTTCATGGATATGAGATATATACTTGCCAGGAATCTGAGCAAACTTATTTATGATTTTCTTGTCTTTACAGTTTCTCTTTAGCATATCTTTTTTAAAAAAGATTTATTTACTTATTTGAAAGAGTTAAAGAGAGAGAAGGAGAGGAAGGGAGGGAAAGAGAGAGAGAGACAGAGAGAGAGAGGGAGAGAGAGAGAGGTCTTCCATCCGCTAGTTCACTCCCCACTTGGCCACAATGGCCAGAGCTGCGCTAATCTGAAGCCAGGAGCCGGGAGCTTCATCCGGGTCTCCCACATGGGTGCAGGGGCCCAAGCAGGACTCAAACCATCTCTCACATGGGATGCCAGCACTACAGGCAGCGGCTCCACCCACTACACCACAGAGCCGTCCCCTTCATTAGCATATCTTAATAGTCAGTGGTACTACTCATGTATTTTGAGGTCATTATTAAATGAAATATGAGATAACTGAACCGAAGTATCAGGATACTGATAGTTAATCTACCAAGACAGCCACTGGGTGACAAACAGATAGGTGGTACATGCTGCTTGGATAGTCTGGACAAAGAGTTGATTCTCATTTTGGGATGGAGTAAGCTAGTACAAGGCTCCGTCATGGTAATGGGAATGACATGCAACATAAAATTTAGGAATTATTTCTGGAATTTTCCATTTAATATTTAAATGCTTTGCACTTCAGTAGAACACAAGCAGCTGAAATCATGGAATGTGAACCTGTGGAAAAAGAGGGACTACTCATGGGAAGTTTAACTCTATAAACTCAAATGACTAATATCACAGATTAAATTGTCTTTGTATGCAATATTAACTCTAAGAAATCATCATGAAGCCATCTAATCTTTTATTTTTGTGTGTGTGTTTTAGGAAACTATATGGCCTATGAAAATCTCTTTTAAGAGTTTATATTACCTATAAACTTGTTAGCTTCACTTATTAAAATTTAGATCCTATATGGCCTTTGTTTTTCCTTCACGTTGTACAAGACACTAGGGGTGTCATGGTACTAATACATGTGTAAATATTCTTCTACAATTCACTGTATGTTAAGTGAAAAAATATAATAATAAAACCAAGAGAAGTAAGTTTATAAGACTTTAGGAAAGTTAGGCAATTGAAAGTTTAGAGAACAAGCATCCCCAGTTTTGACCATCACTAATCTCAAATAAGGTGTCAGAGCTATGGAAAGCTAACATCAACCACTCATATTTTCAGATAGAAAAGCATCCAGTCCACAGGCAGAGAGAACAGGAAATTTCTTTCATATAACAAGTGATACATCACTGTCTTCAGCAGAGAAAGAAGCAATTGTAAAACATTTCTTAAAGTCTGGAGTTGTCCTTTAATCCATTTCAGTCACTCTTACGTTAGAAAAATGAGTGACTCATGGTTAGACCTCAAACATAACAGAAGTAATTTTTCATTATTACCAATAATGTTCAAGTAGAAAACTACCTTGTGTACACATCAAATAAGCTGGATACTGTCAATGAGAAATACGAAGTGATAATCATATAAAAGCAGGGCGACGGCCGGTTTACGGCCCAACATCCTCAGGAGGTGGGTTGAGGTTTATTAGCCTCGGGGGAGGTATCACCCGTTGATGACGAGGGTGGCTCCTCCGGCGGTCGGTCTTGTGGCGAGGGTGTTGGTTCTTCTGTCGGTGGATCCGCTTTCCTCACCAATCGCTCCGGGACCCAAAGGGGTTCTCTTCCCGTCTCCTGTGGGAAAACACAAACTGCGCCTCGGTTCCAGCATAGTACTGGGTCCGGGCCGTGCCATAATCCCGTAAGGATATCTTTCCAGCGGACAAATCCTCGTGCAGGGGGTTCCTTTATCATGTGTCTTTCAGCGGGGGGCATAGACTGATCCGTCAAATTTAAAAAATTTAAGGTAAATAATGCGAGGGAGAGGCGCATGCGGGGTGTCTTGCCCGCTGCAATTCCCTCCTTCTGCTTAGAAAGGAAAGCCTTGAGCGTTCTGTGCGCTCTTTCGATAATACCCTGACCTTGGGGGTTGTAGGGGATTCCGGTCTTATGTTGGACTTGCATGCGTGAGCAAAATTGTTGGAATGAAGTGGAAGTATAGGCAGGTCCGTTGTCGGTCTTTATAATTTTGGGTTTGCCCCATGCCGCCCAAGCCGCAAGACAATGGCCGATGACATGGGAGACACGCTCGCCGGTCTCCAGAGAGGCATAAATAATTTGGGAGCACGTGTCGACAGACACGTGGACATATTTTATCTTTCCAAACTCTGGAATATGAGTGACGTCCATTTGCCACACATGTCCTGGCAGGAGTCCTCGGGGGTTAACTCCTAAAGATGGGACAGCGGTTAAGGTAGGACAAGCTGCGCAACGACGAACAATATCACGAGCGATTGCACGGGGGAGGTTAAATTTGGCGGCAAGTGTTTTGGCATTGACATGAAATTCCGAATGAAAGTAGGTGGCTTGTTGTTCAGGGGAGGCTAAGTGGAATATCCACACCGGGCGTGTGGCCAGATCTGCCATGGAATTGCCCAATGCCATAGGCCCCGGCAGGGAAGAATGGGCCCTTATGTGGGTAATGTGAAAGGCAGCGGGCCGATTCCAAATGGCTTGCTGGAGGGTGAGGAAAACATTACTCACAGGGGATGATGTACTAACACTGCCCACGGTTTCTAATATGGAAACCGCATTCACCACATAGTGGGAATCGGAAACAATGTTTACAGGCTCCGGGAAATCTAAAAGTACCTGATTAACTATGAGGAGCTCAGTTATTTGGGGAGAGTCAGTCGCAAACTGAAAGGCTTTCGGCTTGCTTCCGGTAGCAACATAAGCACCGACTCCGGTATTGGAACCGTCGGTGTACACCACTACGGCTTTGGGGAGCGGTTTGGAGGATGTAATTTTGGGGAAAATTACGGGGTGAGACTGTATGAAGGTTAACAGAGGGTCGCGAGGGGTTCTGTTGGTAATTGTAGCGGAAACTGAGCAGGCCAGGATTGACCAAGAATCAGTGCAAGCAGTGAGAACACGCACCTGCTCTGCAGAATATGGCACAACAATAGTAGATGGCTCGCGACCAAAATGCTGGATAGCCTTCTGGTTTGCCATAAGCGCAACGTCCGCCACCATGGAGGGATAATGGGCGAGGGATCTAGTGGGTGACACCGAGGGGTGGATCCAAAGAAGGGGGCCGTCTTGCCAGAGAACGCCCGTGGGCTGTTTGGGCGTGGAGAGGACCCACAGGGTGAGGTCTCCAGACGGGTCCCACCGCTTAAGTGCGGCCTCGCTGAGCGCTTCGTTAACGGCCAGCAATGCTTGTTTTGCTTCAGAAGTAAGTTCTCGTGGAGAAGTGAGACTAGGATCCCCCTTTAGGACGTCAAAAAGAGGCTGCAGGGTGGCGTTGGGGATGCGAAGGAAAGGCCTAATCCAATTGATATCCCCCAGAAGTTTTTGTAAATCGTTGAGCGTGGAAACATTCGGATATTTAATATGCAACTTTACAGGTTTGGTGTGGGTGGGTGTGACCGTGGTTCCAAGGTATGTGACCACGGAGGACACCTGCACCTTTTCAGGGGAGATAGACAATCCTGAGTCTTGCAGCGCTCGTTGCAACCCGCCGTACAGGGCCCGAAGCCTGTCCTTTGTAGGAGCAGCGCATAACAGGTCGTCCATGTAATGGAGACACTTGCAGTCAGGAAACAGGTCTCTAATTGGGTCAAGCACACGAGCAACATAGATTTGGCACATGGTAGGACTGTTTGTCATTCCTTGAGGTAGGACCACCCATTCCCAGCGTTTATCTGGTTCCTCTTGGTTAGTAGTAGGGA
The DNA here is from genome assembly GCF_033115175.1 of Lepus europaeus. Lineage (NCBI taxonomy): Eukaryota > Metazoa > Chordata > Mammalia > Lagomorpha > Leporidae > Lepus > Lepus europaeus. Next base: position 47,039,580 of record NC_084836.1, on the reverse strand, counting down.
CAGTAAAGGCAAAACGGGGAGTGTCCTCTTTACATAAAGGAATGGAAAAAAAGCAGTCCTTGAGGTCGATGACAATCACGGGCCAATTTTTTGGGAGTGCAGAAAGTAGCGGAAGGCCTCTCTGCACCGGGCCCATGGGCTGCATTTGCGCATTGACTGCTCTAAGATCGTGTAAAAGTCTCCATTTTCCTGTTCTTTTTCGAATTGCGAAAATAGGCGTGTTCCATGGGGAGGTAGATGGGATCAGATGTCCCGCCTGAGCCTGCTCGTGAACGAGCTTTTTGACTGCCTCCAATTTTTCCTGTGACAGGGGCCACTGCGGAATCCAAACTGGTGTGTCTACCAACCAGGATATTGCTAGGGGCTTTATAGATGCAGGAGGCAGCGCAGTGGCCCCTAAGAAAAACCCAAACCATTTCTATTGTGTTTATGTTCGGGCTGGACAGGAGAGGGCGTGCCCTGTAACTGAATGCCGAGGCCTCTTCCCGGGACATACCCCATCTTTTGAAGCATGGAACGCACCGCGGGGGAAGTGGTGGTTAGGGCAACGTCCATTTCCGTTAACACGTCCCGTCCCCAAAGTGAAACCGGAAGGGGCAAAACGAAAGGGGCAAAATGTCCTGAGTGACCCTCGTCGTCCTGCCAGGGTAGAAGGGCCGCGCTTTTCTTTGGAAAGCTGGCGAAGCCAAGCCCCTGTAGGGTCTGTTCAGCGACGTCAGTGGGCCATGTTTTGGGCCAGTCCTTTTCAGCTATAATTGACTTATCGGCCCCCGTATCTAAGAGACCTTTAACACTTTTACCATTAATCCACAGGGTAAGCATGGGGCGTTCGTTCAAAAGCATGTGCAGGCCAGTGAAATTGGTTCCGGAGAACCCGAAACCACTCGTGCCGCGGGCGGGGCCTCTTGCAGGGAATAGGGAGTGAAGACTGGGTAACAACAAAAGTTGAGCTATGCAATCTCCAGTATTAATTAAAACGGTTCCTTGAAATGTTTGTACCATGATTTTTATCTTACCGGTAAAATCAGAGTCTATCACACCGGGAATTACCGTCAGGCCCCGAAGGGCAACAGAAGATCGGCCTAGCAAAAGCCCAACCGAATTCGGTGGCAAGGGGCCTGAGTAATCACTTTCTACCAGCTGAACTCCCATCTCCGGTGTTAGGAGGAGTGGGGAGGCGGCACAGAGGTCCAGGCCTGCGGAGCCACTGGTGGCGCGGCCTGAGGGGGTTGAGGGTATGGCAACAGCGGAGGGGGGGGCACTGAGGTGTAGGCGTTCACCTGGGGGCCCCTCGCCGGAGCGGGGAGCCCCCTCTGGCCGTTTTTTGTCCCCTGTCTGTTACCGGTGAGGGGATTGCCATCGGCATCAAAGGCGGAACGGCAGTCTTCCGCTTTGTGAGGGCCCTTGCGGCACCTGCGGCAGAGCTCTGCACTTGTGGAGTGCGCTGGGGAATGCCCAGATGCAAACGCAGGGCAGTCACGCTTTCTGTGACCAGGTTGGTGGCACTGGAAGCAAAGGCCAGAAGAGATCGTGGGCCGCGGGCGCCCCTGGCTCTGACCTCCTCCCTGTTTTTGTGTGGAGTTATAGGTGGCCAACATGGCGGCAAGGCCTGCGTTAGTAAGCGGGCCGCCGGCGTCCCTACAATACTTCAGCCAAGAATCCACAGATTTGTTTCTATGTTGCCGGAGGATGCCTTTACACTCACTATTAGCCTGCTCATATATGATTTGTTTGATCAATGGTTTTACGTCTGCGTCCGACGGAAATATCCGTGACGCGGCCTCGAGTATCCGAGCTACAAAGTCAGCAAACGGTTCGGTCAGGCCTTGGACAATCTTGGTAAGGTGGCTAGAGGATCCACCCGAAGTGGCCGCCTGTCTCCACGCCCGTCGGGCGCACTCGGAGATTTGTCTGTACACTTGTCTTGGGTATTGTGTTTGATCGGCCTGATGGGGTCCTCGCCCTAATAGCATGTCGGCGTTCCACGCGGGGTTGCCGTCCTCAGCGTTTTCGTCCGCCTGATCGTGGCAACACTCGGCATTCATAGACTGCCATAGAAGAAATGTGCCGGGACTTAAGCAGGCGCGAGCCAACTGAGTCCAGTCACTGGGTGTTAAGACCTCTTGACCGACTGACTCAAGCAGGGAGATAGTAAATGGGGCGGTGGCACCGTAGTCAGAAACTGCCTGCTTGAGGCTTTTTAGGACCGCCATGTCCAACGGTGCGTATCTGACCTCTCGGGTGCCCAGGCCCAAGACCGGGTAAGCATGGGCTGAGCCGGGGGCGTCAGCTTTTAGTTGTTTCCAGGCTTGCCGATGAAATTGCCTCCCTGTTACGGGTGGGGCAGTAGCGACAAGCGGGGCGGCAGGCGGCCACGGCGGTGCGGGTGGAGCTTGGGTTGGCTGCCTAACATCAAAAGTGCTGCCGCCTGGGGGCGCTATGATTTCAGACTGATAATCAAGTGGGTAGCCACCAGGGGGAGCCGCGGGGGCGGCATCAGTGGCTCTCAACCTTCGACGCAACCGCGAATATAAAGGGGGGGGTGATTTATGCGGGCTGTCGCCCTCCCCCTCCGCGTCAGAGGAGGAGGCGCCGGACTCAGAGTCCGGGGCCGCCAGGGAAGTCTGACACCCAATTTCCTTAAACTCTATCAGGTCCTGAGCGCTCTCGGACTTCTGAGAACGGACTTCCTCAAAGGTATCACGAGCGGCTGCGAGCGCCGGGTCGCTCGTCCGAGTCGACCCCTCCTCCCGAAGGCATGCTCGAACCAAGTCCCACAGGGGAATTACCATGGGATTGAGATCAGGTTCTTTAGGGTCCTCGGCCGTGCGCCGGAGGTCCTGTCCAAGTTTCTCCCAACAGCTAAGAGTGATCTGGCCTGTATGAGCGAACCACGGAGCAAAGAAGTCAATGCTCCCGAGGAATTCAGCAATCGTGGATCGAGAGACTTTAATTCCCTTGTTGCGCAGTAGCGCCTTTAACGGGGCAATCAAATTTGACTGGCTCGGGGCATTGCCCATCATGAATAAAAGAGGGAAAACACTTCCTCAACAAAGAGGGAAAACACTTCCTCGAAAATAGGGTGCGTCCACCCCTTACCCGTGAGACCTACCTCGCTCACGGGGCCACGCCGGTAAGACTTACCTCGCTTACCTTCCACGCCGAGAGTCAAGCTCTTTCGTTTCCCCGTACGGGCCACCAGCTGCTCGGCGCCGCTCTCGTCCAGCAAGAAACCGACACCGGGCGTCTCGTAGAAGAGCTCTTTATTACTCAGGGCGCGGGAGATCAGACCTCGATCTCTGGCGGGCAGGAACTACTCGCACATCCGGTGGTCGGGGCATATATACGCAGTACACGTCACGAATCATATGATTACAAGGCTGTGTCAGGATAGGACAGCTCAGGGGTAGCGCGGGAAACTTTGCCGGGGAAGAAGAACCCGGAAGCAGGAAATCAGCGCCATCTTAGCGCTGCGGTTCCTCGGGTTTGGTCCCCTACAGAAAACTACCTTGTGTACACATCAAATAAGCTGGATACTGTCAATGAGAAATACGAAGTGATAATCATATAAAAGCAGGGCTAATGCTGTACCTTATCTGAATTTAGGATACTTAAAATCTGTTTAGTACAATGTGAAAAAAAAAGCATTAAAGTACAATGTGATTGAAAAGTTTAGGGAACCAATGATGTACTTATTCATGTGTTAACAACATTATTTTCTTTCATTCTCAATGGTTTGGCTAATCTACACTAGACAAACAATGGGGACTTAATTGTACAGTTGGCCATTTACCCTGGACAAATAAGACAACATATATGAGGGTCTTCAAAAATTCCTGGAAAATGCATATTATGAAATCTATGCACAAATTTCAGCAGCTTCTTACACCAAAATAGACTTACATTTTTGTTCACTTATTGAAAATAAGTTCTTCTAAGATCACACGTCAGTGGTTTGAGTTCCATCTATACATTAGTACCTGTTTCCAAAATATGGTATTTTTAAGCAGTAACATGACATGAGCACAAGTAGAAAGAAACACAAGGATTAGTAGCTGTGATGTCCAGGGAGGTGCAGCAGATGAACTTTGGAGGCCTGGCCTGAATCCTATCTCTGTTACTTGTTATATGTGACACAGGTTAGAGAAATAGCATTAAAATAAAAAAATCTCTTTATATTGAGTGGAAGGGAGATATACTATCCTCCTAGACATGTGCCTAGGTTCTTGCCTCCACTTGTGAAAGAATTCATGGAGGAGACAAAGATAATGGGCAGCAGAAAGTGGGATTTACTTAAAGGCAAAAGGAAAGTATGCATTTAGATAGAAGTAGGAGTGTGGGCAAAGCACAGGATAAGAGGAGTGTTGCAATTTATAGGATTTGGAGTATACTTTTATTGGATAGTGGTGGTGCCTGGGGTAGAATGTAACTGAATATTTATTTATTTTATTATTTTTTAAGGTGAACAAATTTTATGTATTTCATATATACAGATTTAGGAGTATAGTGGTACTTGCCGCCCTACCCTCCCTACCACCATGCTCACACACTCCTTACTCCTTCATTTCCTATTTCTTCTTTTAATTTTTACAATGACACACTTTTGGTTTATTTTATACTCATAAGATTGACCCTACACTAACTAAAGATTTCAAGAACAAATAATAAGAAAAAATATGTTATTCAAGTGTAGAGACAAGGGCTGTAAACAATCATCAAATCATAAAATATTAATTTTGCTCATATATCTTACAATTTTTGGTACTCTGTTACCACAGATCAGGATACATATATGATATCTGTCTTTTGGGACTGATTTATTTCACAAAGTAGAATGGCTTCTAGTTGCATCCATTTTGTTGCAAATGACAGAATTTCATTCTTTTTCACAGTTGATTATTCCATGGTGTATATATACCATACTTTCCTTATCTGATCATCAGTTGATGGACATCTGAGTTGATTCCACATCTTAGCTATTGTGAATTGAGGTGCATTAAACATAGAGGTACAGATAATTCACATGCTGATTTCATTTCATTTGGTCGAATGCCCTGGAGAGGGATCACTGGGTTATATGGAATATCTATTTTCAGATTTCTGCAGTATCTCCGTACTGTCTTCCACAACGTCAATATTAGTTTACATTCCCACCAACACTGGATTAGGGTAGCTTTTTTCCCCCACTTTTTTTTTTACCAGCATTTATTGTTTGTTGATTTCTATATGAGAGTAATTCTAATTGGGGTGAGGTGAAACCTCATTGTGGTTTTTATTTGCATTTCTCTGATGGATAGCAATCCTGAGCATTTTTTTTTCATGTGTTTGTTGGCCATTTTAATTTCCTCTTTTGTAAAAATGCCTGTTCAAGTTGTTTTCTTATTTCTTAACTGGCTTGTTGGTTTTGTTGTTCTTGAGTTTCTTGAGCTCCTTATAGATTCTGTATTTTATTCTTTTATGAATTGCATAGTTTGCAGATATTCTCTCCCATCTGTCAGTTGCCTCTTCACTTTATTGAGTGCTTCCTTTTCAGCACAGAAGCTTCTCAGTTTTATGTAATCAAATTTGTCTATTTTTGTTTTTGCTGTCTGTGCTTCTGAAGACTTTTCCAAGAAGTCTTTGCCTATCGAATGTCTTGCAGAGTTTCCCCAAAGTTCTCCTCCAGTAATTTGATGGTATCAAGTAGTAGATTTAGATCTCCAATCCATTTTGAGTTGGTTTTAGAATAAGGTATAAGGTAGGGGTCTTGTTTCATACATCTGCATGAGGAGATCCAAATTTTCCCAGCACTGTTTGTTGAAGAGACTGTCCTTTATTCAGTGATTGATTTTAGCTTCTTTGTCAATGATTACTTGGTTGTAGACACGTGGATTGATTTCTGGGGTTTCTATTCTGTCCCATTCATCTACATGTCTATTTTTGTGCCAGTATGTGGCTGTTTTGATTATAACTGTTCTGTGCTATGTCTTGAAATCTGGTATTGTGATACCTCTAGCTCTGTTTTCGTTGTATAAATTTGCTTTAGCTATTCGCAGTCTCTTGTGTTTCCACATCAATGTTATCATCTTGTTAGATCTGAAAAGAGTGTTGTTTGTCTTTTGATTTGGATCATATTGAATTTGTAAATTGCTTTTGGTAGTATGGACATTTTGATATCAATTTTTCCATCCATGAACATTGAAGATTTTTCACTTTTGTGTCTTCTATTATTTTATTTAATGTATTTTTAATTTTCATTGTAGATAACTTTCACCTCCTTAGTTAAATTCATTCCAAGGTATTTAAATGTTTTGTGAATGGGCTTGATCTTAGAAATTATTTCTCAGCCACGACATGGTCCATGTATACAAAGGATACTGATTTTTGTGTTTAATTTTATAATAACCGCACTGTGAGAATTAGTTTCAGACAGCCTACCCTCCAAGGCCTCCTGCTGCTCCCCCCTCCTTTTTAGAAATCATAATTGGATTTACTTCCTATTATCTTGCTACTGCTTAACTTATGATGTTGAGGTTTTAGAGTCCTGCGAGAGTATGGGGCAAATTATATTGAAACTAGAGCAACGCTCCATTGATGGATTCTTTCTAAGTAAGAGTCAGGATTGGCATTTTCCAGATCATTAATACTGCATACTTTTTCAAAAGTAAAGGAATGAAAGGGAGAGAAGAAGAGAGAGGAGAGAAAAGGAGAAGAGAAGAAAGAAAGAGGAGCGGACAGAAGGGGAAGGCAGGGGAAGGGAGATGATGGAAGAGAACAGAAAAGGAAAAGAAAGGGAAAGGAAGGAAAGAAATGGAAGGGAAGGGAAAGGATGTGAAGGGAAGAGAAGAAGGGAAGGGAAGGGAAAATGTATTGTTGAGGCTCCTTAAGTCTTTGAGCTATTCCAATTCCCCCTCCCCTTAGTTCTGCCACCTGTGGACTTTCCAAGTGGTTTCTATCACTTCTCAAAGATTTTGGTAACTTGTTTAAAATTCTTTTCTTTATCTTAAACTCTGACTTCATATGGATTGACATAAATATTAATGTTCAAAAGATGTCCAACTCTAGACATCATCAGTTTTTAAAATTCCTTGAGGATTCATTTCAAATTGTTTATTTGAGAGGTAGTCAGGGAGGGAGAGAGGGAGAGAGAGAAAGAGAGAGAGAATGAGTTTGTGTTTTGTGTTCCCATTCACTGATTCACTCTTCAATTATCAGCAATGGCTAAGGCTGGGCCTCAGCAGAATCCAAGAGTCATTAACTCAATCTAAGTCACCAGTTATTTACATGTCATTAAATAAATTACTGCTGGGCATTCCCTCCCTCTGGAGCCATTGTCTTTATATTTTCTTTTTTAGATTTCCAGATTTTACTCATAACGCCTATCTTCTAGAATCTGCAATGAGATATTAGATATTCTGAGGACTCAGTCGCAGGATTTCAAGTTGTATTCTCCTAGGCAATTGCTTCCATACAAATATCTTTTAGATTATGCAAACAATAATATGTGGCGGTATTATCAGAATTGCTTTTTAGCTTCGAATACATATATCTAGTTAGCTAACTGACACCCAATTTGTACATGTAAATAGTCCTCTTACACAATAAGGACAAAAACTTTACCTATGATCTTTATTTCCATACCTAGTCCTTTACCACTGTCTGTCTTTATGACCATAATCATTTTTCATTCAGCTATATAAACCCAAAGCCTGAGGATCATCTGGAACATCTGCTTCTTCTGAACCCCAAATCAAATCACTAGAAAAATCTGTAGATTTGAGCACTAAGCCCCACAAGCTTGACCCAGTTCATAGTCATACTCATTCCAACTTAACCATCATTTCTTCCCATGCCTAACAACATTGATTCTATTTTGCTCCCTCATGTTCACCATGCCTTCCATCAAAATATGTGTTTACCTAGGCTGTTCCCTCTGATGGATTATGATTTTCTCTTTCTTTTCTCATTATACTTGATTCTTTTTTTCCTATGAATCATCACATTAAAGGTGGTACTTTCCCACAAACTAGTAATTAAATGATAGATTAGTAATCAAATGACTTATTATAAACATTTATAGCTCCATGTTTCTATTCATTTTGGCATATTAATGTATGCACAAAAAATACTGGTCATATGGTAAGGCTATATGGTATCTGCCTTTTAAATCATTATTATATTCCTAATGATTTTAGGAGTGCCTGACCCAAACAATAAGTATTCCATAAATTTAGTCAGATGACTGTAAAGCTAACAGAAAGTGTTGTTCAGAGATGATTTGCAATAAACTATGTCTTTATTCAGACTAAAATAGACCCACCTTGTCTCAGTTTGTGTTCAATAACTGTCAGCCTGAAATGTATGAAAAGCAATTTTGAGCTTTGTGTTTATATCTATGGGAAAACAAGTCTACTTATTGAAATGAACTGTGACCATCAAGTGAAATGGTGACTTGAAATTTCTGTCCCTTGTCAAAATGCTACACAATCCACTGAATATCCAAATTTCATACTGATGAAATATACCCTTAACAAACTCATATTGATGGCAAGCTGGACACTATGATTATGATGATTCTTGACTCTATACATAATATATTGTTTTCAAAAACACTAATTTATTTTCATATTCTTGAAAAGCAACTGAAAGAGAGAGAGAGACAGAGTTTTTTCATCTGCTGATTCACTCTCCAAACGTTTGCGACTTTCAAGGTTGGGCCAGGTAGAAAAGTGTCAGCGGCCACTCAACAAACTAAGCGAAGACACAGTACTCGGTCCGTTCATCTGCGTTTAATGCCTTGAAGCCTTCAAACCAAGGTAGGGAGCTTGGCGACAAGGGACCGGAGGCCGCCTTCTTGAGAGGCTCTTCAACCACCGGCCCGGAGCATAGCAAGAAACGAGTATATATACCCACAGCCCCACAAGCTCAAAGATGGTTACACAGAGTCAGTATAGCGCAACAAACAAAAGGTTACATAAAATTCAAACAACCGATAACATCAATAACATCCTGTTATGCAGTTAGAGGTCTAGAACACCTGCATATCTCAGGCAAGTCTTGGCGTAAACAGGTCGCCTTAATCCGAGGTTAGGGCTAGGTATGGAAAATTCCATATGATAGTGCTATATGTGGGGGTAGCTCCCCACAGAAAAGAGCTGGAAATTCCATCCAGGTCTCACAAGTGGGGGCAGGGGTGCAGCATCCAAGCCTCTCAGGATGCACCAACAGGAAGTTCAGTCAGAAGTGGAGCAGCTAGACTCAATTCAATACTCCAATATGGAAGCAGGCATCTGAAGAGGTGGCTTTACTTGCTTGATAAGAATACCATGCCTGTTCTCTTTTTTCTAATTTTTGTTTTTACAAATTTGCAGACTAGTTATGATTAATTTTTTTCTCCTCTTTATTTCCATTTGTTTATATGGAACATTTTTTCCCATTAATAACTTTTTAACAAAATGCATTAGAGGTAGTTTTAAACAAAATTATTTATTATCCTTACTGTAATTTATCTGCAAAGTATTTTTATCTATTCTTCAAGACAATCTACTGTTAAAACTGATCACAAATTTCAATAAAAACATCTGGTGATCATTTTTTATTTTTTAATATTTATGTGAGACACAGAGCTAAAGAGATAGACATAAAGAGAGGGGGCCTCTCTGCTGCTTCACCTCCATTTGCCCAATGCTGGAGCTCAGTCATGCCAGAACCAGAGTCTTGGAATCCAGTCTAGATCTCTCATGTAGGTGAGAGGAACTCAATCGTTTGCACCACCACTTGCTGCCTCTGGGGATCCTTACTTGGAGGAAGCCAGGATTGGCAGCTGAAGCTGAGAATCAAACGTGGGCACTCCAATATGGTAAATGGGCATCTTAACCACTCTGTAACTGTGCTTCTTCAATGTTAACATCCTGTGTCATATCTCTGCTACTTATACTTGCCCGTTATGGACACTTCAATGTTACTAAGGTTTTCCACTGTAGAGAAAAATCATTTAGGAGGATCTGCAGGGAAGGAAGTATCTTTTCCTATATTATTTTGCACCTGTTCCAGCAGTCAGATTTAATATAGTCATGGGAACAAAGAGATGTTTCATTTCTTTTTAATTTATTTATTTGACACATAGAATTAGACAGTGAGAGAGAGAGAGACAGAGAGAAAGATCTTCCTTCCGTTGGCTCACTCCCCAAATGGCCGCTATGGCCAGAACTGTGCCAATCTGAAGCCAGGAGCCAGGTGCTTCCTCCTGGTCTCCCACGCATGTGCAGGGCCCAAGCACTTGGGCCATCCTCCACTGCCTTCCCAGGCCACAGCAGAGAACTGGACTGGAAGAGGAGCAGCAGGGACTAGCCGGGACTAGAACACCACGCCCATATGGGATGCCAATGCCGCAGGCAGAGGATTAACCAAGTGAGCCACGGCAACGGCCTCATTCTGTTTTTGAAGTAAAATTATCTCAAGGAGGAGGTACATTAATTCTTATTTCTGTTTTTTTGTGAATAAATTCCTCCTTCAGAAATAAACTCTACTGAATATAAATGAGAAGTTCACTGAGGTTAAAAATAATTAGGGGAATATAGATGGTATAAAGTGGCTTTTATGTTACTTAACCTTGTTCTTAATTTGAAAATCAGCTTTAAATGGAAGAATGATTTTTAATCATTGTTTTCAAAACGTGTTGTTTAACTTATAAGTCAATATTAAAGAAATAAACATCCATTTTTATTATTTTTATTGCTATACTGTGTCAAACAGCAAAAAGATATCTTTACCTAAATTAGTTTTATTGGCTTTTTTCAGTATTATGAAAGGATTATAACTATAAAACAGTTTTTGGGACACTCTCTGATGTTAACTCAACTACCCTGGAATACAAATAAACTGTTTTTATGCATATGGAAATGATGTTTACCAGATTCAAATGCCCAGAGGATAACAAACTTAACTTGCTTAATCATTTTGTTCCTTGATTTTTATACTTTTTGACAAATTATTATAGATGGTTAATATAAAACATATTTTAAATTTTTAATTAATTTTAAAATAATGTAGATTAATGATTAAAATTAAAATGATTGTTCTATATTAACCAATATAATATAATAAATAAATACATGTAAATCCAAATACTGAAAATAAACTCCCATGATTGGTGTTCTCACAGCCACATAATTATGTCTGTCAATCCTTATTTCTTCAGTATTAAGTGCAAGCTCATTGATAATGACCCCCAATGGTGTGTAATTAACTTCCTCTGATCTAGGTTTCAGAATTTCTCCATAGTGTATGCTAATGTGAGATTCCCTATTACAAAAGATATAGCAAAGGAAACAACAAAGAAACAGACTCTTCAGAGAACAAAATCCCAGCAGTTTCAAGTTTTAAAATAATCTACCTGCTGACAGATCCAATAAACCTGCTGATTATAGTCTACTCTTCCCTAGTCCTGCTGTGTCTTACCTACTGGATTGAAGAGGCTGCTGTTCTAAGTGATTGCTAACAGTACATGGCAGGAGGATATAAGTTGTGGCCCATTATTGTTAACAGGAAAATGTTAAGAACAGTTACCACTAACACAAAAAATAAGATGAAATATTGGAATCTATTGTCAAATTATTTTTAATGTATCATCCCTTAGAAGAAGCCAAATGTGTATAACAGTTTAGCCTATCCTATTTTGTATTACCTATATTTTCTTATATGAATATTTTAATTCAATTTTGTTTTGCAAAGCTACCTTTGAAAAAAATGTTTAGGAAGCATATCAGTGAAACTGATTTCTTTCAGACTGCATTATTGTTAAGTGGGGTTGATTGTTATTAGGTGTTTGAGGCTAAAAATCTTACATGATATAATCATTACAAAAAAAAAACGGTTGAAGATACAGAAACAGACTGTTAAATACCTTATATGGGTTGAAATATTGTGACATTTTGATACTCTTTCTCTTCAGATAGACAGACCACAAGAATTTGCCCATTTCTGTGATTTTTTTTTAGTAATGTACTAAAAGCTGGTATTGTGGGTCTGCATTTGCCTTTTTTGCTTCAAGATCGTTTTTCTATATTTCCTGTAAATGTGTGCAAAGTCTATGCCCTAACATTGCCTTTTTAAAAGGGCATCATCTATAGTTCCATGAAACTCAACTTTAAAAAATTATATACAACAATGACACAATGAAATCTTGACGAAAGTTCTGGGGATGTCCCCTAATTCATAGGTTATGATTCAAAGTCTTGACAGAAACGATTTAATTCAGTTGTCCTCTCTACAATGGAACATGGGTGGGAATTCTCATTTGCTTGTGGAAATGGTTATGCATTTTGCTAATTTTTGCAGGGTCTCAGATTCATAGGATTTATGAGATCATGTATGGTCGGCTTCCCGATCATCAGCAACTGGCCAGGAAGACAACCACGGGTTCAACAAAGGAGACTGAGAAGACTCAGTTACAGACCTTTATATGGCATCTAGAGGGAGAGGCTGCTCAGCCAAACTCCTGAGGGTGCAAGGCACTACGGACCGGGGAAAGAGGCTGAGCAATCTCTGCTTTACAGCGTCTGAGGGTCCACTTATATACAGTTTTTGAAGGGCAACCCTGCCCCTGCGCCACCCTCCCAGGGTCTTGTGGTCATAGCAATGCTGCCCTCCTAGGCCTGGCAGTCCTAGTAGAAGGGTTACAGAGTTGTAACAATGGTCTGCGGTTAGGCCATTTCCTCTTGCAGGGCAGCTTAGAGTGCAGCTTCTTCTCCTTCATAATTCCCTGACAATGTCCATAATATCTCTGCTTTCCCTGAGAAATAGCCAGTAAAGGAATGGGAGGGCCTGGCAACATATGCTCCTAAGAGTACAAATTTAATGTAAGACATGGCTTACAGTAACATCTTAAAATTTCATTACCTGGGTATAATTACAGCTCTGTTCTGGATAGCAATTCACATTTTCAACTCAGATTTTAATTTTGTAACTCAGGTTTGAGTTGGAGCGATAAAAGAAATACTATAGGTCTATTATTAAAAACCTGTGCACACTCAGAGTTAACCTATGTGGTTTTTAAAATTAGCAACATTATGAAAATTACTATTAATTTCAACAGTAAAATTTCCAACATAAGAAAAGATTTACTTCAAGACTTTTCCTTTTTGTTCATTACGACAAGGTACAACACAGTAATGTGCCTAGGAGCTTATGAACAAGATCCTTAGAGAAATCTTGGTAACCGATCCTTGTTCTAGCTCTGCAAACTCATTCAGGGAATGTGTTTTCCCTGATGTATTGTGTAGCAGGATATGAAGCTGAATGTGTTGAAAGAGAAAGACCCTTAGTCTTGAGTATCTTATGAGGTATTCCAGCTTCAGGTAAGGTGATCTACAGCATGTCTCCGTCAAGGCTCAAACCTGAAGTGTTTCAGCCTTACATATAAGCTTGAGCCTAATATAAAATGTAATCATATGGGATATCTGATAGATTCCTTCTTTAGTCACTCTTATAAAAGAGTAAGTAATTTCTAGTGAACCTGTTGAGCCCATGATGTCAATACCTCCACTGGATATAAGTAGTAAGCACTTGTTTATTCTTACTTCTTCAGAAAATAACCTGATTGACTTATATGTGTCTATTTCTGGTCTTTACAACTATCTATATATATTACTAACATATATTAAGACAAAGGTACAACTATTTAGAAACCATTAATTGTTCATTAATCAAGGATTATTGAATATTCATCAGCGAAATGAAAACCACAAAGTTCATTCCTGCTTTCAAAGAGCACTAGAAATGGTTAGCTTGATACATAGTATAATGTCATTTAATGCTATTGGATATCAGTAGCAGGTGAAAATTTGTAATTTATATTGTAACAAAAGGCCAACCTCTAGTCAGTAGGTTACTTAATTTTTTATATTTATTTTTATTTATTTCTTTTTCTTTTTCTTTTGACAGGCAGAGTTAGACAGTGAGAGAGAGAGACAGAGAGACAGAGAGACAGAGAGACAGAGAGAGACAGAGAGAAAGGTCTTCCTTTTTCCGTTGGTTCACCCCCCAAGTGGCTGCCACGGCCGGTGCATTGCGGCCGGAGCGTTGCACTGATCCAAAGCCAGGAGCTGGGTGCTTCTCCTGGTCTCCCATGCAGGTGCAGGGCCCAAGGACCTGGGCCATCCTCCACTGCACTCCCGGGCCACAGGAGAGAGCTGGACTGGAAGAGGAGCAACCGGGATAGGACCGGCACCCCAACCGGGACTAGAACCTGGTGTGCTGGTGCTGCAGGCAGAGGATTAGCCTAGTGAGCCGCGGCGCTGGCCAGTTACTTAAATTAACTAATCAGATTATTTCCTTTGTCTGTGCATAAAAACTACTAAGCATCATTCCTAGCAAGCAATAATATCAGTAGAAAGTAAAGAGCAAAGTAACTGGAAAATCTTTGACAATGTTTAAAATATTGACAACAGATTATGATGTTATATGGCAATGTTGTCACACATTTATCTTGGCCACTTTAGGAATCTAACTTTTTCATTTCAATAGATAGAAATTATCAATTTTTATGGTAAATGAACTATGAATATTCATTATTTTGGGTGACAGATGTGAGTTTTAGGAAGAACTAAAAGTGTTCTCAGCAGACCTGGTAGTCAGTAAGAGTCATAAATATCTGGATGGTAATAATAAGCTATTGTTATTAACATAATAATAGACAATTTCAGGGTGTCTTCATGTGCTAGACACTATTCTAAACAATACATGCATATTAAGTCATTCATGAGATGATCATCTCATAACAAAATAATTAGGCATTTCATAGTATTCTTACTTTACAATTGAGATAACTGAGGCACAGAAGTTAAGTAAATTATACAAATTATACAAAAGATTTAATGCATTTTGGAGGTAGACTTCAAACCCAAATTTTAGAGGGCCAGAATCTGCTTTTTGCAACAAAAATGGATGCAACTGGAGACCATTTTGCTTAGTGAAATAAGCTAGACCCTGAATCACAAATATCATAAATTTTCTCTGACTGGTTGTAGCTAATATATAGAATACACACACACACACAAACTTAACATATATCAAACTAAACTGACATCTTGAGATTTGATTGTTGTCTATAACACTTATCTACACCTGTGGGACAGTGTTCTTTTAGTTGTAGAGCTCTGTGTTTACAGTAGCATTGAGCTTTGATTATAAAGTAATTTGAAAGTATCTTATCATAAACAAGAATTAAAAGGAGGTGGGAGGGAGGAAAGTATCATATTTTTGAATCATATATATGAATTACATGAAAATTTTATTTATTAATATACCCTATTAAATAAAAAGTAACAATAAAAACAAAATAATTCACTGATGATTGAATAAATTTTACTCAGCATCTGTAGATTTTTTATTTTAGTTTTTAGCATTTCACTTTCAACTTTCAACAATCACTACATGAAACTCTGCCTAATTAAGAGAAATGTTGAAGATTGAGTTACAGCTATTATGTTCAAGAACCAGGTTTATCTTACAAGCTGCTGATTGTGCTTGTTTTTCATTGATGCTCTGGACTAATTAGCCTGGAAACCAAAATGACTTCTGCTATTTACTTGAGGAACTTCTATAACTTTTATTATTGTTATTGTTTGTATTTCTTACATTTACTGCTTTTGTCTAGTGAATCCTCTTACCTCATTATCTCACTTCTATTGTCTGCCTTTTAATCATGCACAGCATTGCACATGATTTGAGATTGTATATATTTTGAAATCAGACAAAAAAAGTTATCTTCATATGACCATTTATCAGGACTTTGCAGATCAGTGATTCTTGAGTGCCTAAAAGGCTTAGAGATGTGTCTTAATCCTTGCACCAACTTTCATGATCACACATTATAGTGATGTTCCCATAGAATGTGTCTTTTTCTTCATCACTTACTGTCATCATCTTTAACTCTCATTCTCTTTCTCGCACTCGTAATTGGAGAATAATAATTATGTACTAGGAAAGTCTTTCTGGGAAACTCATTTTCATTGTTACAACACATGATGTTGTTCCTGTAGGGATTTCATCATATGAAGTCCAAGAAATATACTTATTTTCTGGTTTTATTGTAAAGAATGTGAACAAATTTCAGTGTTTCATAGATTATTTGGGATTACATTTAACATGTATCCAAGTCAGCCTCAGGTCATTTGTTATGGAGTCAGTCATGGTAGTAGATTTGATTTTAATCATTCAGTAAGTTTTGTTTGTCTTCCTACCCCTTCTCCAGGAATATTAGTGTTATCTACAGCTATGTCTGTCCCTAAGGGATTAGTCCCATAAAAGCCTGGATCCTTGTGCTTTATTAGACTTACTCTAAATTACTTTAAGGAGTGCAAATGAATCTGCTTCTAGCTTGTTAGCACCCTTGGGAATAGGTTTAGCCTTCTGCACACTGAGAATTCGGACCCTCAGCTTAATCATTAACTCCTGACAGCGAGCTCCTCTTTGTGTAATGCCCATGGTGTCCCTATGCTGTATATTTACCCCTCCAGTACTCTAATTACAACCCCCAAGGACTTATATGCATTTTGGTAAAGTTTTCTTAAGTTGTAGGAGTTTGGAGTGGCTGCGTTTAGTCAGCATGATCTTTCCTATGTCACACAGAAAATGTGGGTTTAGGATCTTCTGTTCCTCCTCACATTAGTTGGTGTGAAAACCTTCAATTCCTTTCAATTCCTGTGAAGATCAGCTGTCAGAATCTGTTGGGAAGTAGAGAACTGATGAGAAATGAAAGATATGTGTGTATGTGTGTGTTTTAAGCAAGTAAAAGGCTATTAGCTAGGGTGATTTTTATGGGTGAGTTATCCTGTCAAGGAGTTGGTAGAGAAAATAGTTCAGAAATATGTATTAGGACTTCTGAATTCATATCCAGAAACAGAAAACTCATTACAAATACCTGAGAGAATCCAAAACAACATGGTCCTTTCATTTATTTTGAAATGATTTCTTTCCTAAGCTGTGAGTTTTGTCCTAGTGCTATATATATATATATATATATATATATATATATATATACACACACACACACACACACACACACATATATATAAACAAACTTAGGGCTTTTTGATTTTGGCAATCCCCTTACTAACTCTATTCACAGAAATTATGTACTATATGCCATATTTTAATAGCTCCTTGTAATACAAACAAATTCTGGGCTGGGCATTTGAGGCATCAGTTAAGATGCTCCATGGGATGTGCACATTCTGTACTGGAGAACCTCAGTTTGGGTTCAAGTTCTGCTTCTGATTCCAGTTGCCTGCTAATGCTGGAATTAAAACTGGAAAACATCAAATGATGGCTTAAGTACTTGGGTCCTACCCTGCCACTCACAGGAGAGAACTTATTTGAGTGAAAGAGCAGATGGAAGACCTCTCTCTCTCTCCCTCTCTCTGCCTTTGCCTCTCTGTAACTCTGCCTTTCAAATGGATAAGTAAATAAATCTTTAAAAAACAAACAGAAAAAAGTAAACCTCTTTCCTTCATAGTTAGCCTCTGTTGAGTATTTACTTATAGCCATGAAAATCTGAATAAAAGGTGAATAATGCACCTATAAAAATGACCTTTCAAAAAATAAGAACATGCATCTAGAAATTAGGAGAAAATCATAATTTTTATATGCATATAATTTTCAGTAATTAGTGTAAGAAGATGACTTGAAAACAAATGACAGACCTAATTTAGAAGATGTAATATTTCACTGTTAGAAATTTTAAAATGAGGGCAGATATTAGAGAATTTTGAAAAATCAGAACAAAGAAAATAGAGGAAATGCAGTTATTTAAAAAAAAATAACACCAGAGAATCCCTTGGAACTAAGTACATGTATTTACAGATTAAAATATAATTTTAATCCACTATATATTCACAGGCTTGATACACCATGAAACATAATATTCAACAAGTAAAAAGTAGGAAGACCACAGATCCACAGAAGTATAGACAGGGGCTATTCGCCTCTGAGAAAAATCCCTCTATGATTAAAGACTTCCAGCAGGTTCTCCTCCCAGATGCCATAATTAAATCAAGTCTCTACCTTTTTTCCATCTGTCTGTTACTCAATAACATAAGTCTTTGAAGTTTAGCAGTCTGCATGAGTTTGAAGAGCCAAACACTGTTCATAACATTAGGAAATCGATATATAACATTTATGATTGAAACAAGCTATAACAAGAAAATTATGCACTTAATATAGTTGCAGAAAGAAGAAGCATCTAAAAACCAATGAAAAAAATTTGAAAGTGCTTCCAGATTGTATTATCAACTATAAAAACTAATGAACATATTTGAAAGTTCTTTCACATTGTATTATCAACTATATAATGCTATGTAACTTGATTTGCACATATATTCTTATATAGTACACTCATATACATATATATTCTATATGTGTATAAATATATACACATGTGACATATGGCATCCCTCTTTCATCGACCTCTCTACCTCTTCAACCTCATATTTTATGGTCATCTGATAATGAAGGCTAATTACACAGATTGGAATAATAATTTCAATATTTTGCTAGAAGCAATTACATTTTCATAAATTCCAGTGAGAATCTCAAAATTGCTTTTCATAAAGGTAAACATGAAACACTCTGAGGTCAGACAACCTAAGTTCAACTTCTGTTTCTCTTATTTACTAGATCTATTTTCTCAGGCAAATTAATTTCCTTGGACTTTGCTTTCTCCATTTGTAAACTGGATAAAAATATCACCCATTTTATAAAACATCACGGAGATAAAAATTAATGAATATAAGCAATTACTATGGTTCATGGCACAAGGCAAGTGCTTCACAGATAATAATTGCTACTGCATTTCCATAAAACTTATTTTCAAAACTATAACAATACATTGTTGGTGGGAATATAAACTAGTACAAACATTGAAGACAGTAATTAAATTCCTCAGAAATCTGAAAATAGATCTACTATATAAATCCAGCCATCCCACTCCTGGGAATTTACCCAAAGGACATGAAATCAGCATATAAAAGAGTTATCTGTACCCCCATATGTATAGCAGTTCAATTCAAAATAGCTAAGATACAAAATCAATCCTGATGATGACTGGATAAAGAAAATGTGATATGTATACATAATGGAATACTACTCTGCCATAAAAAGTGAAATCCTCTCTTTTGCAACAAAATGGATACAATTGGAGAACATTATACCTAGTGAAATAAACCAGTCCCCAAAAGACAAATATCTTATGTTTTGTCTGATTTGCAGTAACTAAATAGATTACAAAAATATAACATATATGAGTGAAATTGACATTTTGAGATTTATTGTTGATTGCCCTTCGCTATACTCCTGCTTTTACTTGTTTAATTCCTTATTTAGTGGAGGAGTAAGCTTGTGGCTATAAGGTAAGCTGGCAGTATGTAAGTGCAAAAATTAAAAGAAAAATAAGAAATGAAGGAAGAGAAAGGGTAGGAATGAGTGAGTACAGGAGGGTAAGGTGGAAAGTATCGTTGTGTTCTTAAAATTGTATATATGAAATCCACGAAATACATTCCCTTTATATAAATAAATTTAAAAATTAAAAATATAATAATATAATTGTAACTTAACCTTGCCTGTTAGCTACTGTTTTAAGGTAGACTGCTATTGGCTTTATTTAGACAGAAATATTTATGTAATTTTATTTAAATCATTCAAACTTTTGTGTAACTATGGAACAGCATTCTTTCAATAGGTCATATAAATATTAGGTGATGGAGGGCTTTTTATTTGTTTAATTGTATATTTTGAAGGCATTTTGTATTTGTAATTTGTTCTGCAAGGGGACTATAGAGAATGTATGTCCTAATTTGTTTCCATTATTTATTTTTTTTCTATTTTGGCTTTATTTTTTTAGACCATGACTCAAATTGTGGATTTTTTTCAGCTAATACAGAGCAATACCATATTAAATTAGCATTTTCGGGTAGACCTTCTTCCATTAATATTTTCTTCCTTCTGTCCTTTCCTTCCTTCTGTCTGTCCATCGGTCCATCCGTCCGTCCTTCCTTTCCTCCATCATCTATCCATCCATGTATATCATTTAGGAATGCAGAGCCACTATACATAATACAGTCCTGTGCTCGGATATTGCCTCTCTGTGTCAACCGGGACTAGAACCTAGGATGCCAGCACTGCAGGCGGAGGATTGGCCTAGTGAGACGCAGCGCTGGCGAAAAAACAAATTCTTACAGTGCTCATTTTGTAAATCATCATGCAATTGAGTTGGTATTTCAACCTTATTCCTTACACTACTTTTAGGGGCTGAATGTCTGTGTCCTCCTAAATTCCGATGTAGAAATCCTAACTTGCAATGTGGTGGTAATAGAAGGTAGGGATTTGGAAAATTAATTAAGTCTTGAAGGTGGAGCCCTTACAAATAGGAAAAATGGGATTAGAGCTTGGTAAGTGTTGTCCCAGAGAACTCTCTAGTCACTGCCTTCCATCATATGATGATACAAAGAGTAGGCAGCATTCTTCACTGAAAAATGAGCTGCCGCAAGCATTCACCCATACTGGAACCCTAATCGTGACCTTCCAGCCTCCAGAACTATGAGAAATAAATTTTTACTGTAGATAAGCCATTTATTCTATGACACTATGTCATAGAACTCTAAAATGACTCAGATAAGTACCTTACTATTTTTCCTTTCCTCTCATGGTCTATTATCTGGTTGGGAATTCTCAAAATTTCTTAGCAGAAGAGATTATATTCCCACTGTCATTCTTAGCCTCCATACAAGAGCCACCAAAACCTTAGACCTCATTAATGATACCAGGGTTCCTCTAACAACTTCCTCATGTGTTTCTTAAAAAAGGCATCTTCTAGAGTCTCCTAGGATTGAGATGAATAGCTTAGGAATGAGATTTCACATGATCAATCCGCTTAAGCATTCCAACATTATCAAAACTTTCAACACTTTTGTCTACAGCATAACATACTTTTTTGGCCTTTTGACTTCATGTCATGCCCCCATTACTGAATGCATCTTCCCCAAATTTCTGTATGCAATTAATTTCTTTTTTTTTAAACTTTTATTTAATGAATATAAATTTCCAGTGTACAGCTTATGGATTATAATGGCTTCTCCACCCCCCATAACTTCCCTCCCACCCGCAACCCTCCCCTCTCCCGCTCCCTCTCCCCTTCCATTTGCATCAAGATTCATTTTCAATTCTCTTTATATACAGAAGATCAATTTAGTATAAAGATTTCAACAGTTTGCACCCACATAGAAACACAAAGTGAAACATACTGTTTGAGTACTAATTATGGCATTAAATCACAATGTACAGCACATTAAGGACAGAGATCCCACATGAGGAGCAAGTGCACAGTGGCTCCTGTTGTTGACCCAACAAATTGACACTCTAGTTTATGGCACCAGTAACCACCCTAGGCTGTCCTCATGAGTTGCCAAGGCTATGGAAGCCTTCCAAGTTTGCCGACTCTGATCATATTTAGACAAGGTCATAAAAGACAGAGTGAGGATAGTAACCAATGATCCTAAGAGTGGCATTTACCAGGTTTGAACAATTATACAGCATTAAGTGGGGAAGAGGACCATCAGTACACACAGGTTGGGAGTAGAGCCATTGGTGGTAGAGTAGAGGTTATGATTACACAGGAATGAGGCCCAAGTATGTTAGACAGGGTCTAGAACAAAGGACAGAGTCATTATTAGAGGAGCTAAGAAAGGTGCTGTCTAAGCTACAAGTAATTTTTCTGATTGAGAGGCAAATAGAACCTGATAGAATGGGCTTGATAATAATCTGGTGGGCTTTAGGCCTTGTAAGTTAAGAGGCCCAGACCTATCTATCTCTTCACATGGGGTATATCCTAAGGGAGGTGTGAACCTCCTAGGGGAAGGCACTCTGTTGACTTTCATTACTTGGCTGGCCTGGGAGGAGAGCTGGCCAGGTAAAGGCAGGGGGCATCTCTAACAAGAAATTTACAGTTCTGCCTGCAATGTTGCTGACCCTACTTGACCATCCCCTCAGCTGCAGTGGTCACTTTGGAAGCTGGGCTGAGTGAAGGGCTTTTCAGCTTAGAGCCAATAAGATCTGTGGCTCTGACCTGGGCATCCTTCGACTCCAGGGCAGGTCCATTTCCAGTGATCCAACTCTTGGCAGAGCTGCCAGGGCTCTTCACAAGCTGACTTCTGCTGAAGCCCAGGCTTACCACATTGAAAGCCACTGCAGTGGACTGGCCTGTTGTTCACTCTTCATGAGTCATATGTTGAAACTTGGCTTCTGAGACCTGCTGGTATCTGAGTCTAACATAGGCATAGTAGCAGACAGCTTGCTAAGGATAGAACTTGCAGGACATTAGGAATACATTAGAAGGCCACTTCCTTGTATTTAGGGACATCAAATCTTTTTTAAAAAATTAGTTATTTATTTGAAAGAGTTATAGAAAGAGAGAGAGAGATATCTTCCATCCGCTGCTTCAATCCCCAGATGGCTGCAATGGCCAGAGCTGAGCAAGGCAGAAGTCAGGAGCCAGGAGCTTCTTCCAGGTCTCCTATGTGGGGGCAGGGACCCAAGGACTTGGGCCATCTTCCACTGCTTTCCCAGGCATGAACAGGGAGCTGGATCAGAAGTGGAGCAGCCAGGACTCACCCCACCCCCCATGTGGCTGTAGCTTTTATGCCATACCCCCGGCCCCTCAGGTATTTTACATTTCTAGGCTAAAGGATACTCAGCTTCTCAATCGAGTTGAGTCACATTTTAAAAGAGGATCAGCAGAAATTAGAAATCCAATTTTCCCAATTTTATGAGGCTGTATCAAACAGTCCCCTATCAGTCTTCAGAATCCCTTAACTTACTGATCAATACTGTAATTTTATCAAAAGTGGTGCTTGAAAGATGAGCATTAAATTTTCCATTCAAATTCAACCGCCATCTGCAACATTAAGTTTTTAGTTTGCTTTTCAAAAGTTTTACAGATAGAAAAGAACATTCCTTTGAGGGAAGTCAGAGAAATTTTCTTTGACTTCAGATTTAGAATTTAATGCCTCATATATCATTTTATTTCCTCAAGTTTTTCAGTGTTTATTAAAAACAGCTAACCAGCTATGCTATACTTATTTTTACTAGCTGTAATATCTGGTCATGTAAAGCCTTGTCTTTTATAGGTGTATGATTATAAATGCATGTAGATGGTCTGTTAAATAACTGCTTTACAACTACTTGTCATGAATTAGCAATATCTCATTTCACCAGTGCAAGCAGAGTCATTACTGCTTTCAAATTTAATCAAATAAGATAATCTATTCTAGATAAATAAGCACTACTTCAGAAAATTGCTAAAATATTCTTAGCACTAAAACTGTTAAGTGATTTAATTTCTGAATATGATTCTCAATGAAGCTATGTATGTTGCAGTTATGAATGCTATTTATTTTAATAATTCTAGTTATTGGAAGAGACAAACAGAAACAGAGAGTGACAAATATAAAGAAGCAGCCCCCATCCACTGATTCACTACCCAAGTCTGGGTACTGGTAACTCACTCCAGGTGTCCTATATGGTGGCAGAGACCCAATTTCTTGAGTCTTTACTACTGCCTGACAAGATCTGTATTCGTTGGAAGCTGGAATCAGAAAATGGAGTCAAGAATCAAACCCAGAAACTCCAGTGTGTGATGGGAACATTATGACTGCCGTATTAGTTGCCAGGTTAAATGCCTATTGTATTATTAAACAGAGATATTTGAGGGATATATGAGAGTAATTTTGCATATACTTCTGAAATTATAAGAAAAATAAGACTTGTGTGATCATACATGTGACACAGAAATCTCTTTGATAAATATCAAGGTTATGAAAGGATTATTGGAGTTTTTAGCAGTATCATTTAATGGTTAATCCACTGAAATTACAAATACTTAGGGTACTTTGCCACGCACCATGAAAAGAACCCAGAATTTTTACCATCTAATCTTTGACTTGGCCTTTGGATTTAATCATAGCCAGTATACAGAGTTCTCTTCTTTACTAATTTCAATATCTTAAGTTTGATGCTCTTATTAACCTGTACATCTCATAATCACATCTACATACTGATGACTTCTGTTTCAGACAAGTATTTTCAACTAGTCATGCAACATGTTTCTATTCATCAGTCTAAACTATCTCATTAATTAACTTTTCAGTACAAACCTGAAAGAACCATTCATATAATACCTGGAGAAGAAGATATTTTAAATTGCAAACTGATATTTATTATTTTTATTATTAGAAGGTCCTTACTTTTCCATTACCAAAGATCATCTACTCCCTATAAGATATTCTGCATTTAACTAATGGAACTTCCATCTAAGTTAAGGAAGTCAAAAATTTTTAGTAGAGATGATAATATAGGAAACTACTTGTATGCAAGGGTCTATCAATGAAGAAACCTTGGATGCATTAGCAGTGCTATCTCTTTGGAAGTATAAACATTTCTTCTCTTTTTTGAGCAGAAAGTCTTACAGGGACCAATTATTTTATCTTTCACTTTCATCTGACTCTGCTGAATTTAAACAATATCTTGATACACAAAGTAGACTTCTTTAAAAATACTGTTATTTCCTCAATCTGAAATTCCAGCAAAGTAATCTATTTAAATAGGAGAGTACTTCAAAATGTTCTGGAAAGTAGAATTAAAATATAAGTTTATTTTGGTATAATTAATTTGGATTCCTTGCATATTGAAAGGTTTTCAAAACATTCATTGGAAAATGCATATTATGAAAAAGCTAACTATGTATTTCAAAATTTTTTGGACCAGAATATACTTATTTAATTATCTTCCCTGGAAATTTTGTTAATATTTTTAATATGCTGAAGAGTTAAATCCTTCACAGTATATGTCTGAAAATATTTTTCTATCCCATAACTTGACTTTCAGTCTGATCACAGGATCCTTTTTAGTTTAAAAATTTTTAAATTCTAAAGCATCCAGTTTATCTTTCCTTTTTTGACTCATGATTTAGCTGTCAAAAGTCTTCGCTTATTACTAGGCCTTTACTATTTTCTTCTTTTTTCTAGAGGTATTTGCCTATTTATCCACATTTTTTTTTTTGAAAGATGAGAGAGGAAGGGGAGGGGAGGGGAGGGGAGGGGAGGGGAGAGGTTGCTTCCATTTAATAATTTACTGTCCGAATGCCCGCAACAGCTAGGGTTGGGCTAGGCCAAAGTTAGGAACCAGGAACTACATCTGGGTAACCCCAGAGGGTTGTAGGAACTCAAACATTTGATCCATTGCCTTCTGCCTCCTAGTAACACTAGAAGGAAGTTGGATGGGAAGTACTGAGTAGCACTTGAACTGGCACTCCTATATGGGATGCCAGCATTTCAACTCCAGTGTAAATTCTTTTATTTTCTAATTTCAAAAGTTAAGCCTACATTTTAAGTCCATTTTTTAAAAATTTCAAGTTTTTTCTTCTTCTTATGGTTGCAAGTTTCTATGGGTGGGTGTTTTGGTGCAACATTTGAACAGCCACTTGGAATGCCCACATCCCCTATCAGAATTCCAGGGATATGTTTATTTCTCTGCCTCTGCTTCTGATCTAGCTTCCTCCCAATGCATCTGAAAGCCGGCAAGAGATGGCTCAAGTACTTGTATCCTTGCCACCCACATGGGAGATCTGGATGCAATTCCTGGCTCCTGGCTTTGGCTTGTTCCTGCCTTGTCATTTGGGCTACTGTAGGCATTTGGATATTAAATCATCAGATGAAGGATCTCCATTCCTTTGTTTCTCTCTCTCTCTGCCTTTCAAATAAATAAAATGAATGAACATTTTAAATAAATTCTTAAGTGGATTGTTTGTTTTGTTGTTGTGGACTTTCTTGATCTCTTTGTAGATTCTAGTTATTAATCCTTTATCTGTTGCATAGTTTGCAAATATTTTTTCCCATTCTGTTGGCTGCCTCTTCACTTTCCTGACTGTTTCTTTTGCAGTACAGAAACTTCTCAATTCGATGCAATCCCAATTGTTAATTTTGGCTTTGACTGCCTGTGCCTCTGTGGTCTTTTCCAAGAAGTCTTTGCCTGTGCCTATATCTTACAGAGTTTCTCTAATGGGACCTCAATAGACATTTTTCGAAAGAGGAAATCCAAATGGCCAACAGACACACGAAAAAATGTTCAGGATCACTAGCAATCAGGGAAATGCAAATCAAAACCACAATGAGGTTTCACCTCACCCTGGTTAGAATGGCTCACATACAGAAATCTACCAACAACAGATGCTGGCAAGGATGTGGGGAAAAAGGGACACTAACCCACTATTGGTGGGAATGCAAACTGGTAAAGCCACTATGGAAGTCAGTTTGGAGTTGGCGAACTCAAAAGGCTTCCATAGCCTTGGCAACTCATGACAAGAGCCTAGGGTGATTACTGACACCATAAACAAGATTGCTAAATCAACAACAAGAGTCACTGTGCACTTTCTCCCCATGTAGGATCTCTGTCCTTAATGTGTTGTACAATGTGAATTAACACTATAACTAGTACTCAAACAGTACTTTAAATTTTGTCTTTCTGTGTGAGTGCAAACTGTTGAAATCTTTACTTAATATATACTAAATTGATCTTTGGTATATAAAGATAACTGAAAATGAATCTTGATGTGAATGGGATGGGAGAGGGAGCAGGAGATGGGAGGGTTACGGGTGCGAGGGAAGTTATGGAGGGGGAAAAGCCACTATAACCCATAAGCTATACTTAGGAAATTTATATTTATTAAATAAAGTTAAAAAATAAATAAATTCTAAAATTTGTTGTTAAAATCCTCTATAATTGTAAGTAATTTGCTGTTGAAAGTAAATTCAAAAACCTATCATGAGTTAATGTTAATTTAGCTTATATTTAAAAGAAAAATGTAGATATTTTAAAAACCATTCTACTAATCTCAGTGTTAACTCATCCACATCTTTGAAAATATATGTAGCAATTTGAAATATTCATTATGCATAATTTCTCTTTTTCATTTTGAAGCACACATTCACAAAGAATTATGTTGCTTGGATAATTTTATTTTTAGTGGATTATGTTCAAATTTACAAACATGGCTTTGTATTATAGGTTAACTTTTGTTCTTTTTTTTACACTCACCTTACAGATTGGCAACTTATTATTCAAAATTTGCATTTATGCCATTAATTTTTTTAAGAAAATAGTGAGTGTAGAAGACAAATGTGAGTTATATAGAATCCCTGCAAATACTTTTTTTCTCTTTTTATTACTTTTTCCATCCCATTACAAGACACTCCTATTATGAGTTCATTTATTCATACCCATATGCTGTTATCCTACAAATATTCGTCTAGTCTCTGCCTCTCTGAGTCTATTTCCTGACCCCCTTCTCATTTCTCCAAATTATTTTCATTGAATAATCTACATAGGGTCAAACTTGATCTTTATGTCAATATCACTTATGCAGAAAAGTAATTGCTATTTTGGAGGTGTAGGATTAAATAATTTATCAAAATGTTTATTTTCATTTTCTTGAAGAGCAAGAGAGAGAGATATTCCATCCGCCGGTTCAATTCCTAAATGCCTGTAATAGACAAGATTTGACCAGGACAAATCCATCTGGTTGTTCCACGTCTGGGAGTGGAACCCAGTACTTTGGTCATCATCTGCTGCCTCCTAAGTGAATTAACATGAAACTGGATTAGAAACAGAGGCAGAAATTGATCCCAGGTGCTTTTTAAAGATGGTTGTATTTCTGTTTTTAGCAATAGCAGATTATCCAATTCATCAGAGGCACTATTAGATAATGAAGCAAAAAGAATACTACTGATATTTTATTTCAGATTGCTCTAGGTGCAATGTAATTATTGTATTGGACTGCCACATTTTTATAAAAGATAATAATTATATTTCTGAATGACATGTTTTTAGATATGTTGATACTGAAGTCTTTATTACAACTGTAGTTACTAAATATCCCTTCACTCAGTCTTCTGCCTTAAGAATACAAATTAATAAAGCCAATTTAACCAATTTTTCCTTTTTCATGACCCATGCTTTTGATTTCAGTTTTTTTCCAGATTTATTTGAATGGCAGAGTTACAGAGAAAGAAGGAGAGAGAGTAAAGAAAGAGAGGAGAAAACGAGAAAGGAGGGAGGGTGGGAAGGAGTGAGAGAGAGAGAGAAAAAGAGAATCTTTATAGTTTCACTCTCCAGAGGCTATAATGGCCTGTTCTAGGCCAGGCCATAGCCAGGAGCCTGGAACTCTATCCAGAACTCGTACATGTGTGTCAGGGCCAAGTACTTGTGCCATCTTCCACTGCTTTCCCTGGTGCATTAGTAGAGAGTTGAACTGGAAATGGAGCTGCAGAGATGCCAATCAGCACTCGTTTGGGATGGCATTGTAGGCCGTGGTTTAAATTGTCGTACCACAATGCTGGCCGATGATGTCAATTCTAAGAATACTTGTAAGTAGACTGTAAATACGAATGAAGTTTATATCTCTTAAAGTATATACAGGGACAAACTTTGAAAAATGCATTCTCATCTCAGCTAAAAACTTCTTAATGATTTTCTGACGTGTTATCACTTTCTGAATAAATGAAGCAACCTATAGAGTTGAAATGCTCCTGCCAGATGCCTACAGTTTCTTATTGAGCCATTGTAACAAGGCATTTTGTACCTATTTAGATTAATTATGATTAAATTTAAAAGCTGAGTTGCTCGAACTGCTTCATCATTTAATTAAGATGGAGACAAATTAATTGTTTTATGTGCTTCTTTTTTGAAAGCCTCTGAGTTTCTGATTATTGGCTAAGTTCAGGAGCACTTAAGATTTAGAATTTTAAGCTTCAAACAGAAAATTTAACTGCTTCATGATTTCATAGAATGACTTTTTTTTTTATAGTCTTTTTATATTTAAACAAATCCCAACAATGTTACCTCTTCTGTCAGACACAAAAATTCACATCTTCCCTTGCTCTAACAAAAGATTTACACAAACACACATTCATTCTTCAGCAGGTACTTTGTTTGATCTGCTCTCTTGCTGATCTTTTCTTGGTTCAATCTTGGTAAAATATAAATTACAAAATTTAAAAGTTTGAAAATAATCCATAGTAAGGAAGTAGAATTATAATGGTAAACAAAATGAGACAGAATGATCATAAATACCCCAGAGTTCATGAGGTAGGTGTAAAGAGAATAATTACAGTCCCAAGGGTATGGCAATGAGAGAAGCTTAATGAGCAAGGCTAAATGTAGTAAGATGGGGAAAAACTCCGTTGAAGGGGGTGACACTGGGCATGGCAGTTAAATCAGTGCTTGGGATGACTGCATCCCATACCAGAATTCCTGGCTAGCATCCCAGCTTTTCCTTTCCAATCCAACCCCCTGCTGATGAATTCCCTTGCAAGCAGCAGGTGATAACTCAAGAACTTGGGTCCCTACCACCTATGCACAATGGGAGATTTGGGATCCTGGCTTTGGCTTTGAGCAGCGCTCACTGTGTGGGGCATTTGGGGAATGAACCAGCAAATGGGATATGTAATTCTCTCTCAAATAAAGTGAAAATAAATAAGTAAAAATTCCATAGGAAAAAATGAAAGCAGCATGGCCACTCACTTTGTAACTGAATTATAACTCATTGAGAACTGAATGCACATTTTCATGTCATTTTCCACTAGTAAATGGTGTCAATGAATATCCTAATTTATATTCTAGGAACATAAGATTGGCCCTAGATCATTCTAGAAAAGGAGATAGCATGAAGTGATTATAGGGAAGAGAGGTGAGTCTCTTTTCTTTATAACCTATTCCTTTTAGTCTAGGCCTTTCTCTTCCTCACTTCAGCTTCTCTAAGTTTACATGCCTTTGCATTATAGAGTACAATTGTCTCCCAGTGCCCCCCAATTTTTATCGTCGTGCAAATGACAGTCTTACTACTTTTTACTTTCCTCTACTCTGAGGAACCCCCAAAAGGTATGGCTGGTCTATCATCCTCATAATCCTTAGTTTGCATTCTCTGTGTCTTTCTAGGATTCTACTATAGTTCACAAGTTCAATCTGTTTAAAATTAGGCCTACTCAGTCAGAGTTATCATACTGCTCCATTTGTAATTTTTTCATCATTATGATTTTCATGTCTACCTCTGTTCTTCTTCTTTCTTTCTTTTTTTTTTCTTTTTTTTTTTTTTGGACAGGCAGAGTGGACAGTGAGAGAGAGAGACATAGAGAAAAGTCTTCCTTTTCCGTTGGTTCACCCTCCAATGGCCTCTGCGGCTGGCGTGCTGTGGCCTGTGCACCATGCTGATCCCAAGCCAGGAGCCAGGTACTTCCTCCTGGTCTCCCATGCGGGTGCAGGGCGCACGGACTTGGGCCATCCTCCACTGCACTCCCAGGCCATAGCAGAGTGCTGGACTGGAAGAGGGGCAACCAGGACAGAATCTGGTGCTCCGACCGGGACTAGAACCTGGTGTGCCGGCGCCGCAGGCAGAGGATTAGCCTATTGAGCCGCGGCGCCGGCCCTCTGTTCTTCTATGATGAAACCATACTTCCTACTTCCATTGCTGGCTGCATGGACAACCTTAACAGGCTTCAAATATTGAGTCCTTTGGGCATCTCTGACTCTGGCCTCTTCTATATAAACTGCCATGGTGACTTTTGTCAATGCTTTTTTCAAAATAAGTTACTCCCTTGCCACAGTTATCTAAAGGGTCCCATTACCAGTATAATGAAACCCATACCTTATAACATGCCATGCAAAGTCCTGTGCAATCTGGCCAAATATTCCAATTATCTCTTTTAGCAATTTCTTACTGTAATACAATCACATAGATCTTTTCTTTTCTGATTCCTACATTTAGAATCATGTGATGATAGTTTTCAAGGCCTTTGCATTTATTTTCACCTCTATTTGGAAAACCCTTTCCTAAAATACCTGAATGACTATCTATTGCCTGTTTGCTCTCAGTTCATATATGACCCCCTCAGAGATGTATCTCCTGATTATATACAGGATCTCAACCAACTTTCCAGCTTCCCAACTCCCACAAGCAATTTATGTATTTACATATTTATTGTCCCTTTCTAATTCTACCACCACGATAATATATAATTTTGAATGAAATACTATTGTGATTTTTTTCTAATCTAGGATAAAAATAACCTACAAAATTAGAAAACTATAAAAAATTCTCCCAATATCAAAATGTATTCTCTTCTACCCAGACCTATGTCCACATCTGAATCTATGTCTACATATATCTATGTAATCTTTTTTCTAAGTTTCAGTAAGACAATACAGTTACTGTACCCAGACACACTCAAAATGTTTTGATCACACATATTGTTTTTTCTAAGGAGTTGTGATTTAAACATCTATGTGTGATTTATAATCCTTTTATATCAGTTTGTGAGAACTTAGTTTCATTTTGTTTCTTCTGTTTAGTGGTTAAAATTATAATCTACATAATTTAAGCATCCCTACCCTATTCATTTTGTGGCCAATATATTTTAAAACTTTAAAAAGATGCTATTTCATAAATAATTCCAATGTATGTTTCAGGAAATGAAAAAGGTTCTAATTTACACAAATAAATAACTATTTTTAGAGTAGTAAAAGTTTACATTTATATATAGTGTTTTATTATATATCTCTTGACAGTTTGGAATATTGCTTGCTTTTCTCATGGTGACAAATAAGATATGAGCAAAAATAAAATTAAGATCCACATTTATTGTAGACTTCTATTATAGGAAGAAATATAAGATATAAATGTTGTATGTTCTTTTAGTATGTTATGATATGTGTGATATAATCATTTGTTTCTATTTTAATAAAGATTATTTTAAAATCATAGTTATTGAGAGAGAAGAAGAAATACACACACACATACACATAGAGAGAAAGAGAGAGAAAGAGAGAGAGAGAGAAATCTTCATTAGTTCACTTTCCAAATGGCTGCAAGGGCCAGGGATGGGCAAGGCTGAAGCTAGGAGCCAGGTGCTTTATCTGTGTCACCCATGTGGGTGGCAGGAACCCAAATAATTGGGCCATGTTCTGCTGCTTTCTCAGGCTTATTTTCAAGGAGCTGGATTGGAAGTGGAGCAGCCTGGGCTTGATCTGCACATTTGGGATGTCATTGACACAGGCAGCAGCTTAACCCACAATGCCACAGTGCTGGCCCCATCACTTGTTTCACAAGCAATAAATATTTGCTTTTAATTAGCCAATAATGCTATATATTTCATTCATTAAGTGTGATTCAGGAAAATAAAGAGAAAAAATGAAAATCCATTTTTCATCTATAATGTGTTAGTTTTGGCACTATACACTTTGTTAAAATAAATCAATTATTTTTCACAGCATCATATAAAATAAAAATTAATCATTCACTCCAGAACTCTTTAGCCTCTTGAGAAAGAAGTAGAATACAATGGAAAGAATCAAGCAGGTTTGAATTTGAATCCTATTCTATTTCTTACAAGCTCTGTGATTGTGACTTTATTCTATTTATTTTATAAATTTTTTTGTCTAATCCATAAAATTAGAATGAGTCTTACCTTGAGAGATAATTATATTTTGCAGTGAAACTCTTTGGAAGTGTCATTTACATTTAGCTTCTCACATTCCTCTCTTCCCATATTTCTTTGGTCCTCCATAATCTGGCTTTTCACCCACTACTCCAATGCTGCTGCAATTGTCCAAGTTCACAAGAACCTCCACATTAAATGCAATGGTTAAGTCACAGTCCTCATTTTACTGGATCTGTTAGTGGCACTTCAAATATATATATATTTCAAAAATATGTATGTATATACATATACATATGTATATACATATATATTATCCTCCTTGCTATACTTTTTTCATCTGCCCTCAAGAATACCACCATCTTCCACAATTCTTCCTACTCCACAGATGTTGTTTCATTTTTTAAAAATATTTATTTATTTGAAAGGCAGAGCCACAGAGGCAGAGACAGAAAGAGATCTTCCATCCTCTGGTTCACTCCCCAAATGGCTACAACAGCTGTAGCTGGGCCAATCCAAAGACAGAAGCCAGGAGCTCCTTCCATGTCTCCCACATGGGTTCAGGGGTCCAAGCACTAGGACTATCTTCTATTGCCTTCTCAACCCATAAACAGAGAGCTGGATTGGAAGTGGAGCAGCAGGGTCTCCAACCAGCACTAATATGGGGTGCCAACACTGCAGGCAGGGGCTTCACCTGCTACACTCAGCCCCAGATTTTGTTTCTTTTTTAAAAAAAAAAAAAAGTTTTTTTTTTTTATTTGAAAGATTTACATAGAGAGGTAGAGACACAGAGAGAGAGATCTGCTGGTTCACTCCCCAGATGGCTGCAACTGACGGAGCTGCACCAACCCGAAGCCAAGAGCCTGGAGCCTCCTCCAAGTCTCCCACATTGGTGCAGGGGCCCAAGGACTTGGGCTATCTTCTACTGCTATCTCAGGCCATAGCAGAGAGCTGGTTTGGAAGAGGAGCAGCCAAGACTGAACTGGCACCCATATGGGATGCCAGCGTTTCAGGCCAGAGCATTAACCCACTTCGCCACAGCACTGATCCCCAAATGTTATTTCTTAATATTAGCTGTTTGTCATAGTACACCCTCCCATCTTGAATTGGTGGAGTGTCTCAAGGTTCAGAATTTGGTACTTTTCCTTTCTTGAACTAGCCTCTCTTCTTGGTAATTTCAAGTCATCTTGTGATTTTAAATACATGCACATGCCAATGATTCTTGATTTGTATCTTTAGTCTCATCTTCATTTTGTATTTCAAAAAGTGATTTCACCACAATCTGCCAATGTGGAGCCTTCTCACTGGCTCAACTGGTGCCTCCTTCAAACGAATTTCCTTTATCTCTTACTGCAATAGATATAAAACTGGCCTCTCCGTTTCTAATATTTCTAGTCTTAGATCAAGCCAATCAACTTCACAAAATCCAGAGGAGGGAGGACTCCATCTAAGACTGTTAGATCCTGTCATCCTTAAACTCAAACCCTGATATGACTTCTTACAACATTCAGAGAAAAAGTCATAGCCTTATATATTCTGTAAAGTCATATGTAATCTTATTCTCCCAACTTTACCTTAACTCTCTGACTCCACTTTCTGACCTTCCTAACTAACCCCTTGTTGCATAATATTTCAATCACACTGACCTTTTTGAACCCACCATAAAAAATTGAGCATTTGCTATTCATTTTTTCTGGTATGAGCCCAGAAGTCGGTAAGAAAAAAAAAAAACTCACTTAAGTTCTTCAATATTTGCTCAAATCTATTCACTGTGGAAAGGTTAGTTATCCCTCCATTTAATATGTGCAGCCTTTGGCACTGCTAATCTCATGTATTCTTGATTCACATTTTTTAAGAAAACTTTTATTTAATGAATACAAATCTCATAGTTACAGCTTTAGGAATATAGCAGTTCTCCTGCCGCCATACCCACCCTGCCACCCCCACTCCCATCCCACCTCCTACCCCTTCTCCCATCCCATTCTTCATTAAGATCCATTTTTAATTAACTTTATATACAGAAGACCAACTCTATATTAAGTAAATATTTCCACAGTTTGCACCCACAAAGACACATGAAGTATAAAGTACTGTTTGAAAACAATTTTATGCAGCACTCTGGCCTCAGAATCAGCCCTCAAGGCATTTGAATCCGGCTAAAAAGCACATGAGAGTATTGCAGGCATGGAAAGTCAAGACACTCTGGCAAAAAAAAAAAATCTAAATGAAAGATCTCTGCGAGTGAGATCCCAATGGAAAGAACGAGCCATCAAAGAAGGAGGTACCTTTCTCTGAAGGGAGGAGAGAACTTCCACTTTGACTATGACCTTGTCTAAATAAGATCGGAGTTGGAGAACTCAAAAGGCTTCCATATCTTTGGCAACTCATGGCAAGAGCCTAGGGTGATTACTGATGCCATAAACAGGAGTGTCAATTGTTAAATCAACAACAGGAGTCACTGTGCACTTACTCCCCATGTAGGATCTCTGTCCTTAATGTGTTGTACAATATGAATTAATGCTATAACTAGTACTCAAACAGTACTTTACACTTTATGTTTCTGTGTGGGTGCAAACTGTTGAAATCTTTACTTAATATATACTAAATTGATCTTCAGTATATAAAGATACTTGAAAGTGAATCTTGATGTGAATGGAATGGGAGAGGGAACAGGAGATGGGATGGTTGCGGGTGGGAGAGAAGTTATGGAGGGGGAAAAGCCACTGTAATCTGTAAGCTGTACTTTGGAAATTTATATTTATTAAATAAAAGTTAAAAAAATTAAAAAAAAAAGAAAACGCATTTATGGTTAGTTCTTAGTATAAGATTCATTAAGGAAAGGGGTTCTACATGGGGAGTAAGTGCACAGTGACTCCTGTTGTTGGTTTAATGATTGACACTCTTATTTTTTTTTTTTTTGACAGGCAGAGTTAGTGAGACAGAGAGACAGAGAGAATGGTCTTCCTTCCATTGGTTCTCCCCACAAATGGCCGCTTCTGCCAGCATGCTGTGCTGATCCAAAACCAGGAGCCAGGTGCTTCCTCTTGGTCTCCCATGTGGGTGCAGAGCCCAAGCACTTGGGCCATCCTCCACTGCCTTCCCGGGCCACAGCAGAGAGCTGGACTGCAAGAGGAGGAACTGGAACAGAATCCAGTGCCCCTACAGGGACTAGGACCCGGCGTGCCAGTGCCACAGGCGGAATATTAGCCTAGTGAGCCGCGGTGCCAGTGACACTCTTATTTATAACATCAGTGATCACCCGAGGCTCTTTTCATGAGCTACCAACACTATGGAAGTCTTTTGAGTCCACAGACTCCATCAATATTTAGACAGGGCCATAGGCAATGTGGAAATTCTCTCCTCCCTTCAGAGAAAACTACATCCTTCTTTGATGGCCACTTCTTTCCACTGGGATCTCACTCACAGAGATCCTTCACATAGATAATTTTTTGCCACAGTTCATTGGCTTTCCATGCTGCAATGCTCTCATGGGCTT
Source organism: Lepus europaeus (assembly GCF_033115175.1). Classification (NCBI taxonomy): domain Eukaryota; kingdom Metazoa; phylum Chordata; class Mammalia; order Lagomorpha; family Leporidae; genus Lepus; species Lepus europaeus. The sequence goes on along the minus strand of NC_084836.1, from coordinate 47,003,568 downwards.
TTCAGCAAGATGCAAATGCCTTAGGGGTGGATTCTGAGGTTGGAGTGCTGTTTTGGGCATTTGTCATTCACTGAGTCTCCTGTGTGGACTGCTTCCCATGTTGGAAAGTTCTCTCCTTTTTAATTCCATCTATTGTTATCACCAGACACTGGTCTAATTTATATGATCCCTTTCACACTTAATCCTATCTATGTGATATTTTATACAATGTTTTTCAACTTTTATTTAATAAATATAAATTTCCAAAGTACAACTTTTGGATTATAGTGGCTTTTCCCCCATAACATGCCTCCCACCCGCAACCATCCCATCTCCCACTCCCTCTCCCATCCCAGTCTTCATATAGATTCATTTTCAATCATCATTATATACAGAAGATCAACTTAGTATATACTACGTAAAGATTTCAATAGTTTGCAACCACACAGATACACAAAGTATAAACTACTGTTTGTGTAGTAGTTTTACCATTAATTTGCATAGCACAACACATTAAGGACAGAGATCTTACATGGGGAGTAGGTGCACAGTGACTGCTGTTGTTGATTTAGCAATTGACATTCTTATTTATGGTGTCAGTAATCCCCAGTGAGTCTTTTGATGAGCTGCCAAGGCTATGGAAGCCTTTTGAGTTCACAAACTCTGATCTTATTTAGACAAGGTCATAGTGAAAGTGGAAGTTCTCTCCTCCCTTCAGAGAAAGGTACCTCCTTCTTTGATGGCCCATTCTTTCCGCTAGGATCTCACTCACAGAAATCTTTCATTTAGGTCTTTTTTTTTTTTTTTGCCAGAGTGTCTTGGCTTTCCATGCCTGAGAAACTCTCATAGGCTTTTTAGCCAGATCTGAATGCCTTAAGGGCTGATTCTGAGGCCAGAGTGTTGTTTAGGACATCTGCCATTCTATGAGTCTGCTGTGTATCCCACTTCCCATATTGGATCATTCTCTCCTTTTTTAATTCTATCAGTTAGTATTAGCAGACACTAGTCTTGTTTATGTGATCCCTTTGACTCTTAATCCTATCATTATGATCAATTGTGAACTGAAACTGATCATTTTGACTAGTAAGATAGCATTGGTACATGCCACCATGATGGGATTGAATTAGAATCCCCTGGCATGTTTCTAGCTCTACTATTAGAGGTAAGTCTGAGTGAGCATGTGCTGAACTGTACATCTCCTTCCTCTTTTTTTTCTCATTTTTATATTTAACAGGGATCACTTTTCAGTTAAATTTAAACACATAAGGTTAATTGTGTGTTAATTAATGAGTTCAACCAATGGTATTAAGTAGAACAAAAATATACTAAAAGGACTAAAATAGTAAGTTGTTACTCAATAGTCAGGACAAGGGCTGATCAAGTCACTGTTTCTCTTGTATCCATTTCACTTCTAGAGGTTTACTTTTAGGTGTTCAGTTAGTTGTCACAGATCAAGGAGAACATATAATATTTGTCCCTTTGACTGGCTTATTTTACTCAGCATGATGTTTTCCAGATTCCTCTATTTTGTTGCAAATGATCGGATTTCATTTTTTAAACTGCTGTATAATCTCTAGAGTACATATTGTATCATTTCTTTATCCAGCCTAGTGTTGATGGGCATTTAGGTTGATTCCAGGTCTTAGCAATTGTGAATTGAGCTGCAATAAACATTAAGGTACAGACAGTTCTTTTATTTGCCAATTTAATTTCCTTTGGGTAAATTCCAAGGAGTGGGATTGCTGGGTCATGTGGTAGGGCTATATTCAGCTTTCTGAGGAATCTCCAAACTGACTTCCATAGTGGCTTTACCAGTTTGCATTCCCACCAACAGTGAATTAGGGTGCCTTTCTCCCCACATCCTTGCCAGCATCTGTTGTTACTTGATTTCTGTATGTAAGACACTCTAACTGGGTGAGGTGTACCCTCATTGTGGTTTTGATTTGCATTTCCCTGTTGGCTAGTGATCCTGAACATCCATCTGTTTCTGTACCAGTACCATGCTGTTTTGATTATAACTGCCCTGTAGTATGTCTTGAAATCTGGTATTGTGATGTCTTTGTTTTTTTTTTTTTTTTTTTTTTGTATAGGATTGCTTTAGCTATTCGAGGTCTTCTGTGCCTCCATATGAATATCAGCATAATTTTTTCCAGATCTGAGAAGGTCTTTGGTATTTTGATTGGTATCTCATTGAATCTATAAATTGCTTTTGGGAGAATGGACATTTTAATGATATTGATTCTTTCAGTCCATGAGCATGGAATAATTTTCAATTTTTTGGTATCCTCTTCTATTTCTTTCTTTAAGATTTTGTAATTCTCATCGTAGAGATCTTTAACGTCCTTGGTTAAGTTTCTTCCAAGAAATCTGATTATTTTTGTAGTTATTGTGAATGGTATTGATCTTAAAAGTTCTGTCTCAGCCATGGCATTGTCTGTGTATACAAAGGATGTTGATTATTATGCATTGATTTTATATCCTGCTACTTTGCCATACTCTTCTATGAGTTCCAATAGTCTCTTAGTAGAGCTCTTTGGATCCCCTAAGTAAAGATTCATATCATCTGCAAAGAGGGATAGTTTGACTTCTTCCTTCCTGATTTGTATCCGTTTAATTTTTTTTCTTGCCTAATGGCTCTTGCTAAAACTTACAGTACTATATGAAATAGCAATGTTGAGAGTGGGCATCGCTATCTCAATGGAAATGCTTCCAACTTTTCCCCATTCAATAGGATGCTGGCCATGGGTTTTTCATAAATTGCTTTGATTGTATTGAGGAATGTTCCTTCTATATCCAATTTGCTTAGAGTTTTCATCATGAAAGGGTGTTGAATTTTATCGAATGCTTTCTCTGTATCTATTGAGATAATCATACGAATTTTCTTTTTCAGTTTGTTAATGAGGTGTATCACATTTGATTGATTTGCGAATGTTGAACCCTCCCTGCATACCAGGGATAAATCCCACTTGGTCTGGGTGGATGATCTTTCTGATGTGTTGTTGCATTCTATTGGCCAGAATTTTACTGAGGATTTTTGCATCTATGTTCATCAGGGATATTGGTCTGTAATTCTCTTTCAATGCTGCATCTTTTTCAGGTTTAGGAATTATGGTGACACTGGCTTCATAGAATTTGGGGGGAATCCCTCTCTTTCAATTATTCTGAATAGTTTGAGAAGAATTGGAGTTAGTTCTTCTTTAAATATCTGGTAGAATTCAGCGGTGAATCCATCCGGTCCTGGGCTTTTCTTTATTGAGAGGACCTTTATTACTGATTCAATTTCTGTCTCAGTTATGGGTCTGTTTAGGTTTTCTATGTCTTCATGGTACAATTTAGGTAGGTTGTATGTGTCAGTAATCTATCCATTTCTGATAGATTTCCCTGTCTGTTGGCATACAGCTCTTTGTAGTAATTTCTGATGACTTTTTTATTTCTGTGGTGTCTGTTGATACATTCCCTTTTTCATCTCTGATTTATTGATTTGGGTCTTTTCTTTTTTTAGTTAGTTGAGCCAATGGTCTGTCAATTTTGTTTATTTTTTTCAAAAAACCAGCTCTTCATTTTACTGATCTTTTGTAATGTTCTTTGGATTCAATTTTGTTGATTTCATCTCCAATTTTAATTATTTCTTCTCTCATACTAGTTTTGGGTCCATTTTGCTGCAATTTTTCTAGATCCTTGAGATGCATTGAAAGCTCATTTATTTGGTGCCTTTCCAATTCCTTGATGTATGCACTATTGCTATAAACTTTTCTCTTAACACTGCTTTTGCTGTATCCCATAAGTTTTGATATGTTGTGTTGTTATCCACATTTACTTCCAGAAAGTTTTTGATTTCTCTTTTGATTTCTTTTTTTTTTCATTTTGAATTGATCTCTTAATCATTATACAGTGTCCTTCTTTCTCTTTTAACAGTTTTTGTGTTCAAGTCTTTTTTGTCTGACATTAAGATGGCTAAGCCAGCTCTTTTTTTTTGTTTTCTGTTGGCATGGAATATCTTCTTCCATCCTTTCACTTTCAGACTGTGTGCATCTTTGTTGGTGAAATGTGTTTCTTGAAGGCAGTAAATAGATGGTCTGTGTCTTTTTATTTGGGAGCTGAGGTAATTTATATTCAAGGTGATTATTGATAAGTGACTACTTTGCCCTGCAATTTTCCCAAAATATTCATATTTGTTACTTTGAATTTCCTTTGCACTTTTACTGAGAGATTTTCTTCTTTTACCTTCTTTCATAGTGATGAGCGTAGTTCTGTATTTCTGTGTGCAACACATCCTTAATCATCTTTTTGTAGGGCTAGATGGACGATGACAAATTCTTTCAATATGTGTTTGTTATAGTAGGTTGTTATTTCACCTTCACTCACAAAGAGAGCTTTGCATCATATAATATCCTAGGATGACAGTTTTTTCTCTTATAACTTGGACTATATCTCACCATTCTCTCCCAGCCTATAAGGTTTCTGATAAGAAGTCTGCTTATCAGAAGAGTCTAATTGGATATCCTCTGAAAGTAATCTCGCATTTCTATCTTGCACATTTTCGAATCTTCTCTTTATGTTTTATTGTGGTGAATTTGATCACAATGTGTCATGGTGAAGATCTTTTCTGGTCACGTCTATAAGGAGTATGCTTCCTGTGCTTGGATGTCCCTTTCTTTCTCCAAACTAGAGAAGTTTTTATTATTATTATTTCACTCAAAGGCCTTTTAATTCTTTCTTTCTTAATTTTAAATTTATTTGGCAGATAGAGTTAGACAGTGAGAGAGAGAGAGAGAGACAGAGAGAAAGGTTTTCCTTCCGTTGGTTCACCCCCAAATGGCCGTTATGGTTGGAGTTATGCATATGTGAAGCCAGGAGCCAGGTACTTCCTCCTGGTCTCCCATGCGGGTGCAGGGGCCCAAGCACTTGGGCCATCCTCCACTGCCTTCCTGGGCCACAGCAGAGAGCTGAACTGGAAGAGGAGCAATCGGGAATAGAATTGGCACCCATGTGGCATGCCGGCTCCACAGGCAGAGGATTAACCAAGTGAGCCACAGCACCGGCCCCAATTCTTTCTTCCATTCCATGCCTTCAGTAACTCCTAGAACCTGTATATTTGGTTGTTAGTATCCTGTGGATTTCTAACAATGTTTTTAGATTTCTACTTTCCTCTTCTTGTCTTTGGTTTGTATAATTTCCTGTGCTTTGTCTTCTAAGTCCGATATTCTTTCTTCTGCTTCACTGATTCTGTTGTTAAGGCTTTCAACTGCATTTTTCATTTGTTCTATTGAATTCATTTCATTTTAATTTCTCTTTAAGATCTCAATTTTATGGGAGAAACTTCCTTTGATGTCCTGTATGGATTTCAGTAGTTCGTACATTTGCTTCTGATTACTTCTTTTTTTTTTAAAAGATATTTCATTTATTTATTTGATAGAGTTGCAGACAGTGAGAGAGAGAGAGATGGAGAGAAAGGTCTTCCTTTCCGTTGGTTCACTCCCCAAATGGCCTCAATGGCCAGAGCTGCACCAATCCAAAGCCAGTAGCCAGGTGTCTCCTCCTGGTCTCCCATGCGGGTGCAGGACCCAAGCACTTGGACCATCCTCCACTGCATTCCTGGGCCACAGCAGAGAGCTGGACTGGAAGAGGAGCAACCGGGACTAGATCCTGGTACCTATATGGGATGCTGGCACTTCAGGTGGAGGATTAACCCAGTGTGCCACAGTGCCAGCCCCTGTGATTAATTCTATGTAATCTTATGATCAATTTTTTGAATTGTATTTCTTGCATTTCTTCCATCTCATTATCTTCACAATCTAATATTGAAGTGTCATGTTCTTCTGGGGACATTATGTTTTCTTCCTTATTCTTGTTTCTTGAATTGGTGCATTTGTTGCTCTGTTGCTCACTATTTGTGGAGCTACTCATTGGTTTCTTCTTCTTCTTCTTCTTCTTCTTCTTCTTCTTCTTCTTCTTCTTCTTCTTTTTTTTTTGCTGTTGTGGCTTTTATCTTGTACTATGACTCTGTATATAAGCAGAGTATATGCCTTCAGTGAATCTCTAGAGGCTTGTAGTGGGTGTGGCCAGAGAGCTCTGTTCAGTTCTCTAAGGTTAAGGGTGTGCCTAAGTTGACACACCCATGTTTGGCATGGCAAATATTCTTTCTCTCTCTCTTTTTTTTAATCAGAAGGGAAATTCTGCTCAGTTGAGCTCCTCTCCTCAATGGAGACCAGTGCCTGACCACTAGCCCCAGTGGTTATAATATTTATCCACTCTGTCCCAAGGATCACACAAAGGATCTGTGTAGTCCTCAGTATAAGTTTAATTTCCCCAGCAATATCCCTCATCAGGTAACCAGGATACACTGAGCATGTGGGGTCTCCCACTGTGACTGCCCAAGTCCCAACCACACTGTGATCCTTAGACATACTGCGAATATTCCTCCTTAGAAGTATATTTTTAGGTGATGCAAAAACATGTACTTTCTTAAGAAATGGTTGATGGATTTCAATTTGTTTTATTTTTATTATTTTCTTTTAGTCCTACATTTTTACATTCACTCCCCCTACCATGTTTTCTGAAATACACATTAAGTCACAGAAATCGTATACTCTAATACTGGCTTTTGGAGTTTCAAATAAAGATATTGATGCCTGGTACTACTTTAAAAAATAAAATAAAGTTAAGTAAAAACATATATCATGCTATAAAATTCTATTTATAAAGCTAGGAAAAAAATAGTAACTCAGCTATTGCTGAGACCTATTGGCATACCTAATTACATAAAAATGTTTCATAGGTATATGTCTTTTGTAAAAATCTTTCAGTAAGTCATTGTTTTGATATAAAATTAGAAAACAACCAGGAAAATTCTATTTCATTGATTGAATAAAATACTCGCCAAAATAATCAAAACTATTATACTTATTAAAAGACTTTATTTTTGTAGAAATATAATCACACCAATGACATCATTAAATAAGCCATACTTATTCACTTTATTGATAGTATGTTTTGGTGAAATGAGCTATTTTACTGTGTAGTTCATCTTTCTTTTGTGATAGTAGTATTTAATTGTAGGTAACAATCTTCTTTCTTGTATTATTTTTCTTTAGTCCCACTGGAGGCTTTATTTCGTTTTTCTTTGCCACTGATGTAATGTCATCTTTATGACAAATGTCGCCAATATTCCATTATATCTGGGATGCCAAAACATGAATCTCCTTCATGACTGCTGCCACATGGAGAAGTTTGGTCTCTAAGAATGTGCTGTCCATAGAGCATTTGTTTTAGAAACTTCTATGTGATCCAGGATAAGGTACCAGCCCTTGTGCATCTTCCCTGTAGTTTACTCCTAAATGTGATAAATGTGGTTGTCTAGCAAAGCTAGAATGTTTTAAACCAGCAAGTTCAGTTTCCAAAGTGTAAAGCACAGATTCAGAACCCATGTTTTACCCTGATATTAGAAGGAAGCCAGATTGTTGCTGTCTTAGCCAGAGAAGAAAGGGTCAAAAGGAAGATATGGAAAAAATGATCTGAGACTGTATGTGCTCAGTTGTACTAGTTACCATAAATAAGAATGGTTCCTTTTCCAAAGAATGATCCTGCTTTTCATATTTTTGCCTAAATATAAAAAGACTCACAGAAGTATCTAGAAAGACAAAATAATTGCTATGTTTGATTTATAAAAGAGTGAAGGTCAATAAGAATAAACGATTCCTGGATCCTCCCTTTAAACTTGTGACTCTCTTTAACAGAGGTGCAGTTGATTGAAACTGTCAAGTAGATAGACATTGCTAATTTGCTTGGTTTAACAGCTAAATTGTGTCTTCCTAGGGAAATCATCAATTATTCAGTTTGCTTATTTCATGAATATCAAAAAGTAAACAATAATTATTTTTACAATGAGTAATTAATAATATGGACCTAGAGGAAAACAGGGTTGGCTACATTTTGAAATACTACTAGATTTTTGTGTAACCAGATGTATCTCCCAAGATACAGTGCTTCTGAAACTGTGACTTTCACGGTTGCACTGTACACACTCCATGGGAGCTTGTTAGAGAAGCATATGCTCTGGTCTACCCCAGACCTACTTAACTGGAATCTCTGGGAATGAGATCAAGGAATCAGTGCAGTAAAATGCTATCTAGCTGTTTCTTAGCCTTGTTAAATTTGAGAACTGATAAAAGATAGAGAGAAAAAGTATTTGACAACGGGATTTGATGTCTGCCTGGGCAACTAGTGTAACCCAGGAAACATTTGATGAACAAGGTAGAAGAAAAACCTGTGGGAGTCAGATCAGAAGTGAATATGAAATGACAGCTTGAAATCAAAACCAAGTGAAATACAATATGGGCCCAAGGGATATATTGCTGACTATGCTGATGTTTCTAGTTACTAATGTATCTTCTAGGGACTCTAGTAGGTTAACTGGAGCCAACGAGCTTTGAAAATCAACAACATATCTTATCTGCATAAATTGCTCAAACCTTTCTAAAATACATTTTATCCAGATTGCTTATTCTTTAATGCTATGTTTTTATTAACTTATGATGGGGTAAAAGCATACATATTTACTATATATATTTTTTTATTTATTATGTGTTCCTAAAGTCAATGAGTTCATTTTTCATTTAACAATTGGAGCACATCACTAGATATATGGTTTTTTTAGGAGAACAGCTAGATAAAAATTTTCATAATAGAAACAATTCTGAAAATTTGTCATGTATTGACAATGAAGCACTACTGAATAATGAACTGAACAGATTACCATAATAGTGACTGAATATTATGATAAGCCTCTTTATTAGATAAAATAACATTTATCAATTTTATTCTTAAAATCTGGGCTCTTCTTTTTAAAGGTTTATGTATTTATTTGAAAGGCAGAGATAAAGAGAAAGAAGAAGAAAAAGAGAGACAGAGAGACAGAGGGACAGAGGGAGAGAGAGAGAATTGATCTTCTATCCTCCGAATTACTCCCCAAATGGCTGCAATGGCCGAGGCTGGGCCAGGCTGAAACCAGGAGCCAGGCACTTCTGAGTCTCCCACTTGAGTACAGGGACCCAAGCACTTGGACTTCTACTGTTTTCCCAGGTGCATTAGCAGGAAACTGGATTGGAAGGGAGCAGCCAGGCCTTTAACTGGTTTCCAGATGGGGTGCCAGCACTACAGGCAGAGGATTAACCTTCTATGTTGGGGCTGTCACTGTGGCACAGTGGGTTAAAGCCCTGGCTTGAAGTGCCGGCACTCCATATGGGTGCCAGTTCTACTCCTGGCTGCTCCTCTTCCAATCTATCTCTCTGCTATGGCCTGGGAAGGCAGTAGAGGATGGCCCAAGTCCTTGGGCCCCTGCACCCACGTGGGAGTCACAGAAGAAGCTCTTGGCTCCTGGCTTTGGATTGGTGCATCTCCGGCCATTGCAGCCATCTGGGAAGTGAATAAGCAGATGGAAGACCTCTCTCTGTCTCGACCACTCTCTGTAACTCTTCCTTTCAAATAAATAAAATCAATCTTAAAAAAAAAAAAAAAAAACCTTCTATGCCACAGAACCAACCCCAAGTCTCGGCTAATTTTTAAAAAGTCAATTTTGAAAAGTAAATAAAAAGAAATAAAGAAATGGATTTATGGGGGGGTATGAACATGCAAAAATGCCTTCATTATTATTTAATTTGAAAGACACAACATAATAGTTTTAGAACTATAAAAATACTAATTGATCTTCTGCATTTTTTCTTTTTAAAATTCTTTTTAAATTTCATTTCAGTTATGTAAGTTTAATGTTTTTCATATATGCAGATTTTAAAGTGAATCAAAGCCCAGATAGATCAAATGAGTTGCACATGTCCAGGTAAAATGAGTAGCTTAGAAACACAACCTAAATTTCCAGGGGCCAGTCTTATAGCCATGTAATAGTGTTATTTTTCTTTTACTTCCACTCTCCTAGTATTTTTCAAGTTCCTTTCACTTTTGAAATTATGTACAACTGAATCTACCTGTTCACTTTCATGAAAAGATGCCCTAATACGTGAATAAAAGGTAAAACTGTTAATAAATCATTTATGTTTCTTGGTTAAGATGGAAATTATAAGTAAAGTATGAAAACTCTAGTAAAATTCTTGATTTGCTTCTGTACCTATCAGAAGAGAGAGAGCCACTGACTGTCCTATTATCACAATTGTCTTTAATCATTCTGTTTCTACTTCTTAGGCCAGCAGCCTAAATTTAAGCAATGTAAGATGTGTGTTGCTACAAGAGTGCTTCCAAAAACCATGAATTTGCTAGTCACACTGAATTTCCCTAAACAGATATCAATGTCCCTTATTTAAATTGATAACAGTTTCATGGTTTATTGTATGCATTTTTGGGCAAATATTTACTTTTTTCTAAGAATATTCTCTTGACTGTTTCTATAAAAATGATGATAAGTATGGTGCTTAAAAGTTGCTCCTTTTATTTTGAAATAATAATTTAAAAAGCACCACTATAATTTTAAGCATCTGTGTCAGCATATTAATTAAAAGGCAATAATACTATTATCCCACCTTCTTTTTAACAAAAACTTATTTCATCATATAAATTGAGTTTTATAGACTTCTTGCAAAAAAACCTTTTCTTTTTATTTAAGAATGATAATTACGAGGCCATTGGAGTTAATTGAGAAATGCACTTTTATTTAGGGATGCCATGAAGTTGAAGCAATTTAGACATTAAGGAGAAATATTTGTTTTTGTTTTAAATGTAATGAGAAAAGTCTAATTATTTATTAAGAACATGTTGGGTGGAAATGTCCAATATTGTTGTGATTTGCTTCATTTATTCTAATTCCTTAAGTCATATAGGTCTCAGGTCACATCTGTCTCACACAGAGATCTCAGCCTTGATACAAAAGAAGTTTGAATTTTAATAAGCAGTCTAAAAATGGCAAAGTGCTGAACCGTCAACGTTACTCTTGCCCTCAGTATTACAATGATTGGGATTCGACAAGTCATTAGCAGAAGTAGAGAAAATGAGGATCGGGACAATAGGATAAAGTTCCATTCTTGCCCTAGCTTTTCCCCCAGCTAATAAACAGCACACTTTTGTTCTTGGGTAAGAAACATGGAAATATTTTCGGTCGCTGGTTTTCACCACCTCCATTGCCACTCTTCAGCTTTCCTTCTTTACACAGGCCTATCCATTTTTCCTCCATACTCTAATCTGTTCTCCATTTCTAGTCCAGGAAACTATAATATCTTTCAGGAATACTGCAGAATCTTCCCAATGTATCTTCTCATGTATACTCTTGTTGCATTCCTATATATGAATCACACATAACACATCCAGTTAATTCTTGAGTAAAGTTTGTCAGTGACATCCCTGTGTAATCAAACTGCAATCGAGACTTCTGTTAAGATTTCCAAACCTGCATAAATTGTGAGTCCATCTGTACAAATTTATTTTACACCATTCCAGTTTGCTCACTTGGCTACCCATACTGTTTTTGCCTGCAACAGTTCGAATTTGTCCCCCTTTGTGTTTTTACTGCAAGTTTTCCCTTAGTCTCTCCTTGATCTTTATCAAGTTGCTTCCTAGAGTCCAGAGCTTAGCTTGTTAACCTCTGGGACACAAAGCGCTCTTGGTTTCCTGAATGCCTAATCTATCAAAGCAGAGACAGAAAAGGAAAGAGCAGCTTAAAATAAAACTTGAGAGCTAAGCAAGGTCAACCACAAAGTCAGTGTTGTGGGTGGACTCTGCTTGAATGCTTGGAGATCATATTATGTAAAATGAGTCCCCATGTTAATTTTCATAGACATTCATCTTTCTAAAGAGCAGAGTTAGTGTGTTGCCTAATAAAGAGTAAGATCATCTTTTACCTAATTACCTACAACAGGAAGGGTAAGTAGGCAGAAAAATGAGAGAAGGATGCTGAAAGGAAAGGATTAACACTGTATCACTTGGGCAGGACATCTAGAACCAAGACAAGGATATTTCAAGTGTTGTTATAGTTAGAGAGGCTTTGATTATTTGTGATGATCATGGCAAAGAGAATTAGGAACTATAAACAGAGTCCTTTTTGTATTACAATGAGTGCCACTCGACAAATTTGAAGATCAAGAAAGTAATCTTACCACCTGATTGTCTTACCCCAAATGAGTATATCTACCTGAGATATTGTTATGCATTGTGTATGACTAAGTGACAGATGCGTGTTCATCTTGATTCCTGACAGCATTGATGTGAAATATTATGACAGTGCTATAGTTGGGGAAATTGAGGCCCAAAACTATTAAAGCACTGCCAAGATCACCCAGTCATAAAACTTTTATATTTGGGTTTATTTGATTGCAAATCCCATAACTGTTTAGTAAGTATTATTTGCTCTATCTACATGTATTTTAATAAATCATTTCCATAGAGATTTTAAAAATAACTTTTTGAAGGATTACCCATTATAGAGGTTTTACTAAAAAGTGATGAATAGAGAAACAAGTTAATCCCTGTGTGTCTAAAGTGTTATGTGGAACAAAGACAAATATGTAATCACTGACCCATTTACTTTCAGTCTTTTTTGATTTTCTTATCTTCTCATGCTGTTGTGCTAAGCCTGTGTTAGCCTGAAAATTTCACAATTCTTTCATGCACTATTAAGGGAATCATTTTTGGTGGTTTGACGCTGAGCATGCACGTTTCTTTGCATATCAATATCTGACTGCCTATATTTGTTTATTTTCCAGGGCAATTTTATTTAAATCCCAGTAAATTCTTAACTATATCTCATGTACGAAGTTGCACCTACATTTGCTCATTGTAACAACTTTTGTGCTGAAAGAGGATAGGGAGGGATAACATCTTTTTATCAGTCACAATTTCCCTATTTTCTTGGACACACATCTGAAGCTGAATAGCTATCTAGTACTACATTTATGTACTTACTTACTTTATAACATATAGAAAAATTCAATATAAAATAAATATAGAATTCATTTTACAAAAAAAAAAACACAAATATCTATGCAAGTCACCACCCAGTTCAAGAAAAAGATTGTTTGGTACCACAAAAGTCATTATTACTCCCACTCCATCATTACCCTATCCTTCTACCCACATACCAAAAATCCTGACTTCCAAAGTTGAGTCCACATTGAACTTACATTAAGAATCATGAATTGTGCCATTATTTGTGTTAGTTACTCAGAATTTTCCATTTAAGAACTTTCAAGTTTTAGCATGAAACTATATTTTATTCATTTTTATCTTCCATAGTACTTTGCCTCATGAATTTGAATTCTTTCTGGCATGTGCATGCTGATAAATGCTACTTAGACCAACATTAAATAAATCTCTTTATGCACACAGTTCATTTGGAGATAGACCTTGGAGTGGAATTCTTGAGTCACGTTGTGTGGATATACTGGTGCTTGCATGAATTAATCTTCCATTAACAATGTATGAGTAGATCTTCTTACTACTCCATGTTCACTCAAGTTCATATTGTATTTGTTTATTGCTGTTCTCTTTCTTTTTAGGATATGGAAGATATGGAGTGTCATTTCATTGGTTTCAGCTGACACTTGTCTTATTACATTCATTTGATGACTTTTCCCTGTGTTTATTAGCTAGTTGAATATTCTGATTTGTCAAAAACCTCTGTCTTCTGACAATCTTTCTACTCTTGTTCATCGTTTTCTTATTTATCTGAATGAGTTTTTCATAACTTATTTATATGCTGTGACTTTGATCTCCACGTTGGTTACATGTGTTGAAAAAATCTATTAAGATTATTTTTTCTCCATTTTGATGTGTTTTTTAAATTTTCATGTAGTACAATTTAACAATTTTTCCTTTATTTTGTATTCCAATTAACAATTCCGTACTACAAAACCATAAATATATTTTTCTATAATATATTCTAGGAACCCTACATATGTATGCATGTAAATCATTACATATTTGACTCATATCAATAATGTGCTTTGTATTTATGTATTTTATGGGTAATATTCAAATTTCATATTTCCTGTACAGAAAATTCCCTGTGTCCCTGTTATTAAAATGTTGTATTTTTCAAACATATAAAATGTTTGTTGGGGAGCTGGCATTGTGGCATAGTGGGTAAAGGTGCTGCCTGCAATGCTAGCATCCCACATGGGTGTCTGTTTGAAAACCAGCTGGTCCACTTCCAATCCAACTCCCTGCTAGTGAGAATGGGAAGCAGTGGAAGATGGCCAAAGTCCTTGGGCTCCTGTACCAAGGTGGGAGACCTGAAAGAAGCTCCTGGCTCCTGCTTTTGGCTTGGGTTGGCCCTGGCCATTGCTGCCTTTTGGGGAATAAACGGGCCAACAGAATCTCTCTCCGTCTCTGTGTGTGTGTGTGTGTGTGTATGTGTATGTGTGTCTTTCTCTATCTGTGTAACTCTTTCAAATAAATAAATGAACCTTTTAAAAAATGAATTCTGATAGCACGGTGCTATGATGAATAGCGTCATTTAAAATTTATTCTGTATTTTGCATATATAAGTAAAATAAAATTTTGAATATTGATTTTGTGTCCAACAGACTATATTACCCATGTGGTCACCTAAAATCACTGAATAAATAATCTTACAAATAACTTAATATTTATTCCCACATAAATGTAATGCTTATTCATTCTTATATACTATTTTCTAGTTATTATTTCTAGAGTAAATTTCTATCTTTTTTTTTAAAAAGATTTATTTACTTATTTGAAAGGCAGAGTTAGAGGGAGGCAGAAGGAGAGAGAGAGAAAGCGAGAGAGAGAGAGAGCTCTTCTATCCACTGGTTCACACCCCAAATTACTACAAAGGCCAGAGCTGTGCTGATTCGAAGCTAGGAGCCAGGAGCTTCTTCCAGATTTCTCACCCAGGTGCAGGGCCCAAGCACTTGGGCCTTCTTCCACTTCTTTCCCAGGCCATAACAGAGAGCAGGATTGGAAGTGGAGTAGCCAGGTCTCAAACAGGCACCAATATGAGATGCTGGCACTACAGGCAGCGGTCTTACCTTCTATGCCACAGCACCAGCCCCATATACTAATTTCTGTCTTGATTGATAATATTTTTATTTGATTTCAATTCTAAAATTGTTAAGACTTCTTTTATGATTCAACGTAGAGTCAATTTTTATAAACAATTAAAAAATATAAGTTCTGCCCTTAGATGCAGCACTCGCTATTTGCCGAGCTTCTTATCCATACAGTTCTGGTGTCTGTCCTGACTGTTCTGTGTTGTCCATTGTCTACTCTCCATCACTACTTCCTCTTCTAAAGTCTCCTCTGCATCACAGGAGATACCAGGGGCTACATTTTCCAGGTTCCTAGTAAAAGGCACTTCAGTGAGCTGAGGTTCCTTGTGGGTTTCAAACACACTGTCTTGTATGACCCTTTACCTGATTAATGTGTTGCTTAGCACTGGGAATTATAAAAGCACATTATTGATATAGTTTGAGGCATGGGATGACACTGGTTTTTTGAGTAGCAGCTGACACAGAGCTTTACAATTCTAGATCGTTTCATGCAATCATGAATGGTAATATTTTGTCGTCTTTCCCTACAAACACTGATATTTGCTTACTTTATTCTTCCTCCCGCAGATTAGCTGTTCAGACTCCCTGAATGATGTGTTTAAGGCTCTGTGGAACCTTTCCTCCTGTACAGACCCCATCCTCTGAAACTGATTTCCTTAATTCTTTAAGATTCCTACCTTGTAGGTCAGGTTTTCCAGAACTGAGAGAGGCTCTGAATGCAAAAGAAATGCCAGATCTCAACTCACTGTCTCAGCATTCTTCTCATACTTTGGCGTCGTATTTTTGGGAGTTTGTTAATGTTTTAATGCTTTCAAGTCAATTTGTTAGTGTATTGTAATCACTTCTTCCTACTTATTATCAACAGAGCAGAATCTGGATTTACCTAGTCTGCTTATTATTAGGAACTTTTGTCATTTACATTTTCTTTTCAGTATGTTTTCAGTCAATGATATGCTTATCTTTTTTTTTTTTTTTTGACAGGCAGAGTGGATAGTGAGAGAGAGAGACAGAGAGAAAGGTCTTCCTTTTTGCCGCTGGTTCACCCTCCAATGGCCGCTGCGGACGGCGCATCTCGCTGATCCAAAGCCAGGAGCCAGGTGCTTCTCCTGGTCTCCCATGCGGGTGCAGGGCCCAAGGACTTGGGCCATCCTCCACTGCCTTCCCGGGCCATAGCAGAGAGCTGGCTTGGAAGAGGGGCAACTGGGACAGAATCCGGCGCCCCAACTGGGACTAGAACCCGGTGTGCCAGCGCCACAAGGTGGAGGATTAGCCTGTTAAGCCATGGCGCCGGCCGATATGCTTATCATTTTAAGAAAATGTTTTACAAGGATATAGACCAGGCTATAATTAGTTATTGCTATAGACACAGTGCCTAGCACAAGGTTTACACTTACTGAACATATATGGAGAGTGATTCATTGTTTCATTTAATTTAAACCCTAGTATGTATGATCTAGCTGAATTACTTATTTAATAAGTTAATAATAAAGAGAATATATTTTTCAATATTTTTGATAAACAGAGTATTAGCTTCATCTTCGTGGATTATCTCAACGTTTAAATACTCTAAATGCTGTTAAATTTGTCACCCTTAGTTGTAGAAAAGTTAACCTGTCCTAGATTATGCCCAAGTTCTATAAATTCTACTAATGAGACTCACAGGCCTGAGAAAGTGTCAAGTTACTCAAATCTTATGGTTTAAAAATAAGGTTAAATGATCTCCTTTCCAAGTTTTCATGAAAAATAGAGTTCATTTTCTCAGAAATGGTGTTCCTAGTCTCCCTACTATGCTGCTTTTGAGAAACTGAATACTTCTGATAAATTGAATTCTAAGTCAGAAGTTATTGAAACATTTTAACATTTTATAAGAATGGATTTTATCTTAGCATTGTTATCTTGTAGTAAAAATCTTGCTACATTAAACTGCAAAGAAAATTAAACAGTCAAAATAAATGCACCAGAGAAGAAATGTTTCTAGAAGGAACTTATTATGAGCCAATTATTCCAATATTGAGACACACGACTTGATTTTGTATTAGAAGAGAAACATGGCTATAAATTTCTTCAAGAGTGTTTTATATCTATCAGTGTACATATAAACTGCAGACTACTACACATACCCTTACATTTCACAAAATAACATGAAATGTGAGCAAAACTGCTATTTGCTCTAAGTTTAACAGTCTTGTCAGTATATCAAGATGTAGACACAAAGTAATCACTTTTTTTTTTGTTTAAATCAACAACAAATTAGTTTAAATTCTGCCATCTTCTTATTCACCTAGGATTATATTTTTATAATTGAATGTAACACTATTATGAGCTTTACTAATGTTCATTTAAAAAAAATTTTAATCCTTATTTTGAATCCTTATCTTTCCACCTTCCCTTTTTTTCTTTATTCCAACCACCTCTACTATCTTGTTGCTTCTACAACTAAATGTATTCTTAACTTTGGAAACATGGGATTTTTCTGTTTTCTTTGCCCAAAAGGCACATCACTCACATATACCATGACTGCCTCCTTACTTGATCCGGATCCCTGGTAATAGCTTACCTAATTTGAAAAGTCTTTGCCATTTAGTATATCTGATATTCCTTTTCCCTTACACGGCTTTATTTTTCCTTCTGAATGTTGTCACTCTAGCATAAGTATTAATTTATTATTTGTGACTTTTCACTTAACTGTAAGTTTTACATGAATGGGGCTTTTGTCTTTTTTTCATGGTAATACCCCAGCACTTTCATGGTGCTATCTTCAGAGCAAGCATCAGATATGAAATGACTTAAAAAAGTAATAGAAAATGGAATTAGAAGATTATTTTTATGCAAAAATTTGTTTTTGAAAATCTATGTGGCTTTTTAGCAATACACATTTACCATGAAGTTTTCCAAGACTCTTTATTCATGTTTGCTGAGTGAGGAATGATAAGGCTCTTTGCTCCAAAGCCAGCCAAATGACCAGTCCTCTCCTTGGAGCTTCCTCATCATGACTAGACAGAACTTCTTGAAAGTTCCGCTTTGCCAAATACTGTTTCTGTGTTTGTCCTTGCCTTCTGAAAACACAGCTTCCCCTGTATTCATAGATCACAATCTCTAAACAACATTATACCTAATATTTAGACTCACTGAGTACCTAATCGGGCCTGGGATTTATGGCCCTTCTCTTGGGACTGTTATCTCCTGTATGCCGCACCTTGTGGCTGAAAATCTAACTTCCTGAAAGCTAGTATTTGCATATGGCTCCTATAATTCCAAGCTATCTGACCTGGGGGAAGGGAACAAAAATTATACCCGTATTATTTTATAGCAGGGAAAGCAAACAATATATGTTCTACATTTTAAGAAACAAAGCAGACACTGAACTACAAAAGGGAAATATCTTTTACTATGTATTTTTATGGAAAATAAAAAAAGTTCTTTATATGATGGTTTTACCATATTTGAAAACACATAAAATTTGTCTTCAAATTTAGTTGTGAAGTATGATTGGAGAGTCATTGTAATAACATTAACTAAAGTAGTTAGCAAAATTCAAGAATGCAATATATAAATTATGCCCTAAGTAGGATACATACATATCTCTGGTGTGTGTGTGTGTGTGTGTGTGTAATTCCTGGAAAAGGATGGTATAAAAATGGCACAAATATGATAATGATTGATATTTTTCAATATATAGCATCTAATCCACTTCTGGCAAGCTGAAGGTCATAAGGCTGGTCCAGGGTGGCGACGGGTAAAGAAAGGAAAGATTGGATTTTATCTCTGTCATAATTTGAAGAACCTTGAATTCCAGCTTCAAATATATGTATTAATATTTGGATGTCATAATAAACCTCAGTCATAGAAATATACAATGCTTCCCAAGATGAAATTGTAATGAGAGTTAAATTATATGAAATGGCACTAAGTGATGACTTCCTCCAAAATGCATGTTGCTTAAAGAAATTATAGGAGAATGACATCATTTAAAAATTCTGAAGCAGAACAAACTGTTATCAAAGCATAATTCTGCTAATCAGATTTAAAGTACATATTTTTACAAAACAAACACCTACAGGTGGGCATAACATATTTCATAAAATTTGTTTTCTTAAAATTCAGGTTTTATTGTTGATATATTTTTGGCCTCATTGTAGATCTGTTGTTTACACAGTACTAACAGCTTCTCATATTTTCCTTTCATTATCCTTACAATATATAAGTAAAATGCAGAGGTGAAATAAATTTACAACTATATATATAGGAAATTGGGGAATCTATTATATCTTCATGAAACACTAATAACAGGAGGACAGTTCCATGAGGACAAGGAAAATGCCTTATTTGCTGGGTAACACTGGACCACCAAAATATGTTCTTTGCAAATATAAATTAGTGAGTTTATGTCAGTATTTGTTTTGGATTGAATATATCTGTGCACTGAAAATTAATATGTTGAAGTCCTAACTCCCAGAGTGATGGTATTTGAAAATGGAGCTTTGCGGAATTAATTAGGGTTAGATGAGGTCATAAGGATGAGGAATCAGTGCCCTTATAAGAGAAGATGATGGAGAGCTTGTATTTCTCTCCCCTCCAACCCCGTCTCTCTCTCTCCTTACAACAGATAAAGTGAGCACAAAATGTGAAAACAATCTGGATTTTCAGCCTCAAGGACTGTGGGAAATAACCTTCTTTCTTAAACCATTCAGTCTATTATTAATATTGTATTTTTAATGGCAAACCAATTTGATTAACACAGCTTTCTAAACTGACTTTGAGCTGTAATATTGTGACACATATTCAATGAAATCGAATCTTAAAATACAAATTAAAGATATTATGTGTGTATATATAGATAGATAGATGGAGAGATAGTTAGATAGATATTCAACAAAACCGAAATGCTGATTGGAATTTAGAAGTGTTTGTTTCACAGTATCTCTATCTCCAGATAGCATTTAACTTCCCTTTGAGAATTAACATAGCCCACTATTTGGACTACCCAGAATTTCCACATGTAATATAAGCTATGTTTTATTATAATGCTCAGTGTTTTATGGAAAGACTGAATATACCTGTGGGAAACATTTTATGAAAATATGCTTCCAACCTCAGTGATAGAATTGGAAAACATAATTAAAGTGATTGTTAGATGCTGAAATAGTTTATCACCTTTATGTTGTGTTTTTAAAAGTGTTATTCCTAACGGGGCCATGGTGTTGTTACATTTTGCATAAAAAGCCCTTTCTCATTTTTCTTTGGAATCTAAGTATGCTCCTAATTTCAGATGCATTCATTACACTTAATAAAAACAATTAATGTATTATGATACTGAGAAGATTGGATGTTATACCGGAGGAATATTGGTGCATAGGGAGTAGAAAGGGATAGTTTTGTTCTCATCTATGAAAGTGGAGCACATAACTGTGAAAGTGTGTGTTTATTTTTGAAGAGTCATGGATTTGTTTAGTCTTCCATAAACTATGTAAATGCTGATTGCCTCTCACCTTGGTACAAATAGTCTGAAATGAGCCAATTATATCAGATATTTGAGTATACAGTGGTTCTCTATGTCATGTTTCGGATTCTATCTGATCATGAGTTCTGTGACTATAAAATTATAAGAAATTATATAGTATTAATGCATTCGCAAATTGTGTTAAAATAATTAGAAAAATATTTTAAAATGAAAGAATCCTTTACAAAAGAAGATAGTCTTTCTAGTAATGATAACAGAAAGATATTGTTAAACAAAAAAAAGTATGAAACTATTCAATAATGTTGAAAGCAAATATCTCAGGACTCTGAAATTGATCAGAGGCAAAAACATATTTAGAACCATTTATTTATTAAAAGTTCTAAAACATTGATTAAAAACAAATGAAACTCTTTGGCCTGTGTTCCTGGGGCTGATCCTAATTCCTCCCCTGCTCTCTCCCAGCTGTATCAGCACTATGATTTCACCTGGGCATGGCTGTCCAGGAAAAAAAACAAAAAACAAAAAACTAGCACCTTAATGCCAAGGTGACTTATTTGCAGCTGAAAGTGAAAAGCCACACCCAGTGGCATAGTCCATAAAATTAGGAAACTAAGACTGAAATGAAGATGTAAATCTGAAATAATGCTGCGTTGAGGTTGTGGACTTGCCAGAGGGAAGTGACGGACTAGCCAGCCTTAAAAAGGGAAAGCCTGGAAATGAAGGGGTCCTGAAAGGCATAGGTAAACTCCATGTAGATCCCTACCTGAGTAGGGAACAATGAGCATGTGCAGAGGAGGCTGAGCAAAGCCAGAGAGAATTAAGAGCTAAATCGAGATTCAGAACTGTTGAACCCTCACCCCATTTCCTCATAATTATTAAAGTGGAAGACTTAAGTCACAAGTCATGCCAGCATAGCCATTGCCTAGTCATCGGCTGACCATTAAGAAATACAGACACAGGGAGATCTATCCCTATAATAAGAGCAGTGGAAAAATTAGGAGAAAAAAATAAATGTGTGTTTTATTTAAAGTATATTTTAATTTTTAGAATTTTTTGAGAGACAGAGAAAGCTCCCAACTGCTGGTATACTCCTCAAATGCCTGCAAAGAACAGGGCTATGCTGGAGATAGAGACAGGGACTGAGAATTTAATCGAGGTCTCCTCTTGGGAGGCAGGGATCTAACTACTGCAGCCATCATCTGGTGCATCTCAGGGTGCACATTAACAGGAAGCTGGAACTAGGAGCGGAGATGGGAATCAAGCCCGTGCATTCTGATATGATATGGGGGCTTCCTCACTAGTGTCTGAATCACTAAGCCAAATTCACCCAACAAAATATGTTCTTTATCTGTTAAAGTTTGATTTTGTTGCTGCAAATGAACAATCTGATTTTTAAAAACTAATGGGATTCTGATGATCTCTAGAAGAACTACACAGGTAGTTTTAGACGTATTAAAAAAGTAGTCTTTTATATGATTTTTTATTTGTATAAAGGGAACACATTTCATATATTTCATAAATACAGTTTTAAGAGCTTAATGATACTTCCACCCTACCCTTCCTCACTTCCACCTTCCATCCACCTTCCTTTCTTATTTTTTCTTTAATTTGTACAATGACATACTTTCAGTTTACTTTATAATTACAAGCTTAGCTCTCTACTAAATAAAGAATTCAACAAATAATAAGTAGAAGAACCACTGTCCCCTCACAAGTATAGAAAAGTGTTGTAAACAATAATAAAATCTCAAACTGTGAATTTTGCTCATATACATTATGATTTTTTGTACTCTGTGTATTAGTTACCACTGCCACAAGGTGATCAACCATTCAAATTGACAAAAAGATTTTAATCTTATTAATTTTCTCAATGCTTGACTTAAATACTTCTGAATATGAGATATATGAAAATTAAGATGGTTACCTCATTAGAACCACCATATCTAATTGTGTGAATTGCACACTGCTTTGTATGCTCTTAAAAGGTAGTGCTATTGTGTGAACAGCTGGTTAAAACATCAAGGTTATTAGTCTCAAAGCACTACTATTTTCCATAGGTTATGTTACTTTTTCTATGGCTTGGTCATAGATTTAATCTTTTTTAAAATATATTTATTTTATTTATTTGAAAGACAGAGTTACAGAGAGAGGTAGAGCCAGAGAAAGAGGTCTTCCATCCACTGGTTCACTCCCCAAATGACTGCAATGCCCAGAACTGAGCTGATCTGAAGCCAGGAGGCAGGAGCTTTTTCTAGGTCTCCCACACGGAGACCCAAGGACTTGTGCCATCTTCTACTGCTTTCCCAGCCATAGCAGAGAGCTGGATTGGAAGTGGCACAGCCCAGTCTTGAACTTGCCCCCCCATGGAATGCAGGCACTGCAGGCCCGGACTTCAACCTGCTGCACCACAATGCCAGCCCCAGCACAGATTTAATCTTAATCCAACCATATCCTTTGACCAAGGAGAATATAGCTGAGTGTGAAAATAATTTTTTCTTATTAAAACTTTTAAAATTTAAGTCCTTCTGATGGAAGGATATTCACAACAATGTGGGTACAATGAGATCAGCAATATCTACATTCTCAAACATGCATAAACATATCCATTATGTTAAGTTTTATTGTATATGCAACCATATTAATATCAGGAACTTTAAAAGAACCTTTAATTATTTATTTTTATTTTAATTGAAAGACATAGAGACAGAGACAGTGAGAGAGAGACAGGCAGAGAGAGATAGAGATAGGCATACTCTATCCTCTGGCTTATTCCCCACATGCCTGCAACAGCCAGAGTTGGACCATGCACAGTTCGAAAGCTAAGAATGCCACCTATGTTTTCCACATGGGTTTCAGAGATCCAAATCCATGAGACATTAACTGCTGCACCCCACTGTACACATACCAGGGTACACATCTGAAGTGGAGTGATGGGAACAGGAATTGGGTACTCAGATACGGGATACAAAGCACTGACTTCACCATTAGACCAAACCACCACTACAGAACATGTTTATATTCACTCATTTCAGATGATAATATAATAAAAAAATCCCTTGATGTCTATATGAGACTGAAATATATCTTTAGGCTTCAGTCAAGAAGCTATCAAAGAAAATTCTCTAAAGCATAAGGCTGGCATTACCTCTCTAATTTGTATCCACACACGCAAATAAATTTTATAAGAAAAGGAAAAAATAAAATCTCAAGTAACTGGAAACATGGACTGAATTGCACACATTACTGTCTGAAATCACCTAAAAACTGACAATCGAATTATAAAGAATCCAATGTTGCATTCTCAGGCAAAACTATTTTTCTTCCTAGTATCCCTCTTCTGATCCAGCTTCATTGACAACAGTCCCTTGTAAGGATCTGTGATATTTGCTATTGGGTGGGAGATTTTCTTGAAATGCTGGTCTCTGCCTCAATCTTTTTCACACAGATAGATCTCTATTTCCCAACTTTGAGGGAAGCATGTGGTAGGCTACATCCAGAACTTGCTCTTCTTTTCTAATATTCTGAAGAAGGAAGAGTAAAGACTTGGGGCTTCAGACATAAGCACTGTAACTTGATGGGGCATAATAGAAGAAGGATTGTTCCCTGAGTCAGGAAAAGAGGGGGAGGCATTGGGTCTGGAAGCATAGTTGACCAGAACTGCTTCATTGCAGTGCTGTAGGGCAGTTATCTGCAAATACGGGCACTGAGGCTTCACAGAGGAATGCTTACAAGTTATGTCAGGCTCTAGGCAGAGGGGTTGAAAACTCAACAAACATTTCTTTGCACTGTGGGCATTGTGGTGCAGCACGGTAAGCCCACCACCTGCAAGTCTTGCATCTGGTATCAGAGTCCTGGTTTGATCCCTGGCTATGCTGATTCCAATCCAATACTCTGCAATGAATCCTGAAAGGGAGCAGTGATGATTCAACTTGCTTGGGTCCTTGCCACCCTTGTGAAAGACTAATGTGGATCTGTTTAGCTGAGGTTAGCCTGTAGGGCTAACTCGTTGCCTTTCAAATAGATGAAAAATAAATACATACCAGATAAACATTTTAAAAGTTAATATGAGCGACCGGCACTGTGGCTCAATAGGCTAATCCTCCGCCTTGCGGTGCTGGCACACCAAGTTCTAGTCCCGGTTGGGGAGCCGGATTCTGTCCCAGTTGCCCCCTTCCAGGCCAGCTCTCTGCTGTGGTCAGGGAGTGCAGTGGAGGATGGCCCAAGTCCTTGGGCCCTGCACCCCATGGGAGACCAGGAGAAGCACCTGGCTCCTGGCTTTGGATCAGCGCGGTGCGCTGGACGCAGCGCGCAGGCCACAGCAGCCATTGGAGGGTGAACCAACGGCAAAAAGGAAGACCTTTCTCTCTGTCTCTCTCTCTCACTGTCCACTCTGCCTGTCAAAAAAATAAAAAAATAAATAAATAAACAAAGGTTAATATGAGCACAGAATTTCACCAAAGTGACAGAGAGCCACCAGAACATATGTGTGGGACGTTTGATTACCTGTGTAGATAGAAAACTAAAGACCAGAACCACTGCAGCCATTGGTTGATAATGACTAGGGGCTTGGAACAGAGACAAAAGAGGAGAGGCTGTAACAACTCCTGAGCTGTAAAGCAAAGTCTGTCCAGGAGAATGGAAGCTCAATGTAAAAACTTAATAATGTCAATTATTTAAAAATATTAAATGGTATTTCTATTACAAAGGAGATTTAGACTGAAATTTATAGCCCTTGCATGTGTTAAGTTCCACTTTAATCATTGAGTATATTAAACTATTTTATTACATTAGAAAGGATGCTGCAAATTTCATGTAATCATCTAGTAATAAATATTAGATTCAGTATGTATTTGTTCTATTTTATACTTATGATACTGGAGCTGATAAATTCTTTGCAGTTCAAAAGTAATAGCATGCTTAAAAATGTTTATTTATTTTCATCTACTTGAAAGGCAGAGTGAACCAGAGAGAGAGAGAAAGAAACAGAGACAGACAGAGATCTTCCATCTACTGGATCACTCCACAAATGCCTGCAACAGTGAGGTCTGTGCCAGGAACTCCATCCAGGTCTCCCAAGTGGATGGCAGGCACCTATACACTTGGGCCATCACCCACTGTCTTCTAGGTACATGAGCAGGAAGCTGGATTGTAAGCAGAGTAGCCATGACTTGAACTGACACTCTAATATGGGATGTGAATGTCCTAAGTGGCAGCTTAACCCACTGGGCCAGAACACTCATCTGTAATTGCATTTTTAAAGTCCCAAAACAAAGGGGATGAAGTGCTGCATCTTAAACTTTATCATCAAGATATTTCAAAGAAAAGCAAAATGTGCTAAAATGTAGAAAGTCTTTCCCTAGAGAAGCCCATTCGGTAAAATAAATTTTAAAAAGAAAATCAGATCTCTTTATAGTCTTCATACTGTGAATATTTGGACAGATGGAGGAAAAATTAGCATGAAAAAACTGGATATTTCTTGGATAAAATATGCTTAAAATTGAATATAAATTCATAAGCCTCTAAAAATGTAGATGAACCCACTTCATTACTCTCATCAAATAATTAGAAATGGTACAGTGCTCTCTGGAAGAGAACTAATGAAGAAAAGGAAGACACTCAAGTATAATAGTTACAATTCATACAAATTATTTTATAAGAGAAAATTTTGCACTAAGTCACCCAAGCTAAGTTCCCATATGGCATTTTACTATGTTA
This sequence comes from Lepus europaeus, assembly GCF_033115175.1. Lineage (NCBI taxonomy): Eukaryota > Metazoa > Chordata > Mammalia > Lagomorpha > Leporidae > Lepus > Lepus europaeus. The sequence goes on along the minus strand of NC_084836.1, from coordinate 46,977,405 downwards.
TACAGATGTCCTCTGGTAGCAATACTAAAATTTAGAAGCCATCCTGCCACTACTGTAAAAGTACTACACTTCTATACCTCTCACAGAGACTATTTTGATAGCTTTCTGATTGTTTGCCTCTGATCTCTTCTATAAAAGAAAGGGACCTTCCCCTACTGCCAGAGAATCTTACAAAGATAATCACAGCTCTGATGGTGGCTTTGTCCTGCATGGGAACACCCCTTTGCTATAAAATAAAGGACCCATTTCCTAACTTGACACTCAAGGATTACTAATTTAACCTATGTAAGGATGATTTACTATAAAGTACTATAAAATGTAATTCAAGTTTGATTAACTTTAGTAATCCTAAAGTGATACATAAGAAGAAACTCTTACAGAATTAAAGTATCACAATTAAAATCATACTCATAGATATCAAAAGCCTGTACCCCTTAATAAAACATATAAAAATATTAATCCTAACCTTACATAAGATAGCTGAGTGCTGGTAAAGAAACTCTGAAAATTAGAAACCCTTTATTAATAGCATTTGCCAATCTCTGAGGTGTAAATAACTTCACCATTGCCATTTAAAAGCTACCAACAGCTTACAACCATGTCTCAGAATTTAACAATTGATTCTCACAAGCACCTCACTGATTCTTACTCAAGCATATCACCAACCTAGTGACAAATTATAGAACCAGATTGGCCAAATAGCTCATTCTTCCTAATGGTTTTCTTGCTTGTTAAACTGGCCTTTTAATTCCTATACCATAGTGTGGTTCTGGTTTAAATGATATATTACCTTACAATGAACTTTTTCCATATTTATCTCAAAATCAATTATTAATCATATTTTTATATTACATCATGAAAAGCATATTGAAAGTATTAAGTATTAAGGATACAGAAACTAATGATACATGAGTGTATACTTTAAAAAGTTGGCAGAGTGCGCTGACTTTGATCTTATTCCGTTAGGGTCATAGTCAAAGTGGAAGTTCTCTCCTCCCTTCAGAGAAAGGTACCTCCTTCTTTGATGGCCCCGTTCTTTCCACTGGGATCTCACTCACAGAGATCTTTCATTTAGGTCTTCTTCTTTTTTTCTTTTCCATGGTATCTTGGCTTTCCATGCCCACAATACTCTCATGGGCTCTTCAGCCAGATCCCAATGCCTTAAGGGCTGAGTCTGAGGCCAGAGTGTTGTTTAGGACGTCCGCCATTCTATGAGTCTGCTGTGTATCCCACTTCCCATGTTGGATCTTTCTCTCCCTTTTTGATTCTATCAGTTAGTATTAGCAGACACTTGTCTTGTTTGTGTGATCCCTTTGACTCTTAGACCTATCAGAGCCATCAATTGTGAACTGAAATTGATCACTTGGACTAGTGAGATGGCATTGGTACATGCCACCTTGATGGGATTGTATTGGAATCCCCTGGCACATTTCTAACTCCATCATTTGGGGCAAGTCTGATTGAGCATGTCCCAAATTGTACATCTCCTCCCTCTCTTTTTCCCTTACATCCCATGTGGGATCTGTCCTTAATGTATTGTCTAATGTGCAGTGATGCTGAAACAGTATTTTTACACTTTGTGTTTCTGCGTGGGTACAAACTGATGAGATCTTTACTAATTATATACTGAATCGATCTTCTGTATATAAAGATAATTGGAAATGAAAAAAAAACTGGTGTTAAATTGGAAATGGCATAGAAAATTAATTAATTTTTTTAAAAAAATATTATGTAGGATCTCTGTCTTTAATGTGCTGTACACTCTTATTTAATGCTATAACTAGTACTCCAACAGTATTTCTTTTCACTTTGTGTTGCTATATGGGGGCAAACTGTTGAAATCGTTGCCTAATATATATTAAACTGATCTTCTGTATATAAAGAGATTTGAAAATGAATCATGATGTGATTGGAAGGGGAGAGGGAGCGGAAAAGGGGAGGGTTATGGGTGGGAGGGAAGTTTTGGGAGGGGGAAGCCATTGTACCCATAAGCTGTACTTTGGAAATTTATATTCATTAAATAAAAGTTTAATAAAAAAAAGTTGGCAGAGTGAAATTTTAAATTGTTATATAAATATGGAGTGTTATATGTGAGGAATCTTTAAAAATTTATGAAAAATTTCATTATGGAAACTACATGGATTTCAAAATGTTTTCACCAAAATAAACTAATCTTTTAATTACAGTTTTCTAAAAACCAGCTGATGTACTTCATATTTAAAGATATAATCCTGGGGGGGGGGGGCTGCGCTATGGCACAGGGTTAAAGCCCTGGCCTGAAGCACCACTATCCCATATGGGCACTGGTTCTAGTCCCAGTTGCTCCTCTTCCGATCTAGCTCTCTGCTATGGGCTAGGAAAGCAGTAGAAGATGGTCCAAGTCTTTGGGCCCCTGCACCCACGTGGGAGACCCGGAAGAGGCTCCTGGCTCCTGGCTTCGGATCAGCTCAGCTCTGGCCTTTGTGGCCATCTGGGGAGTGAACCAGCAGATGGAAGACCTCTCTCTCTGTCTCTACCTCTCTCTGTAACTCTGTTTTTCAAATAAATAAAATAAAATGAATCTTTTTTTTTTAAAAGACATAATCATGGAATGGCTTCAGGTTTACATTTTAATTTTGATTTAACCTTGAATAACTTGCTTTTTGCCCTTTACCTTTAAGAATTTTCTCTAACTGCTCACTTTTCAATAACAAACTTATTTCTACAAGAGTAAAAGTGTGTTTTAATGTGTTTTCAAACATTTCCAGCCTTTTTTTATTTAAGGCTTTTTCTAGCTGTATACATTTTTGACCAAGAACTGCCACCATTGGGTGCAATCAATAGTCAACTTATTGAGCTGATGAACTTTCTCACAGGCACAGAGCTTATCATGTTCGTCTCTTTAGCCTTCATGTGTATTATGGATTCAGTACAAATTGATGCGACTATAATAAGATAAGGGATACTACTTGTAATTTAAAAACAGATGTTTTGCTTAGTACAAGTTTCAGACAATGACTATGTCATTAATCTTGGACATTTTTTCCCAAATTGTGTACATAATTACATCAATCATGTTTACTAGATTGACGATTCCTTTGGAGAATGTCAGAGACTATTGATTCAAAGCATTTTCGATGGTAAAATTGTGATAACACTTTTCTGAATTATTTATGTTTCAATCTATCATTATCATTGATAAAACATGTTATTAAGCTTTTTCCAGATGAATAATTATCCTTTGTTAGCATAGTACAGAATTTTTAAAAAATTATATTATAAACATTGTCTAAATTAATTTTTATGTGACTAGTAAGTAGTAGATTTTAGAATTTTGAAGTATATCATATTTTCCATGCCATGTGAAGAGTAATAAAATCTTTGGTAATTATACAAATTAGAAAAGAAACTAAAACTCGCATTTATTCATCAACAAATAATGTTGGGAAATTTCTTTGTGTCAGGGCCTATTCAAGGAACTGAGGCTGCAAGAGAGAAGCAGAATTCTTATTATTCTTTCTACCTACCAATAAATTGATTATTCTCATACATTGTTTATGTACAGCAATATATAAAATTATCTTGTTTTATAGGAAGAAATGCAGATTTTTTTCTCCCTCAATATCATGTCTTTGTAATTTATCCATGTTGAAATATGAATTATGAGGGTGGGCATTTGAAACAGTGATTAAGATGGGACTTGGTACACCTACATCCCATATCAGAGTGCCCAGTTTGAGTTCTGGCTCCTCCATTTCCAATCAAATTTTCTGCTACTGTACAAAATTGGATGCAGCCAAAGATGGCCATAGTGCTTGGATAATTTCCACCCACAGTGGAGAACTATATATTATTCGCACATGCTGATTTGGGCCTGGCCCAGTCTGGCTGTTGTGGGCATTTACACAGTGAACCAATGGATGGAAGATCTGTTCTTCTATCTCATCCTTTCAAATAAGATGAAAATTAGAAAATAATTATTTGTTAAAAATTAATACAAATTATAATTAATCCTGTTTTATAGGTAAAAGAATATTTACTTTTATATCTTTAATTTACATATTAATTTTTATATAAATGAAGGAGTTTTTAACACTATTCTTCATGCAATGTCCCAATGAATACTACGTCCTTTATCTTCTTGTTAATATGTTCATAAAAAGTTAGGATTCTAATTCTAGGAGGAAGTATGTGAGTGAGAGGTTATGAACATCTTCACCTTTCCTGGATATTATAAAATTCTCTCCCAAAACTGTGTTGCTGATGCCCATTCCTGCTGGGAGTGTCCTGTGCTTTATGTTGCTCCACCTCCTCCCCATCTTGCAGAAGTATTATTCTTCTCTTTTTCTTTTTCCTTTTTAAACTTTCCTTTCATGGCATTTCCTTGTCTCCCTCCTTCCTTTCTTCCTCCCTCCTTCCCTCATTCTGTCACTTCTTTCATTATCTGATAGTCTTGAAATTGTGTAAAATTTATTATTTCTATTCAGATTTTCAAGGCTGAGCAAATTTTCTTTTGTTTATTGTACATTCTTATCTTCCCAGTAGACTGTCAACTTTGATTAATTTTTCTTGTAGATTTATTCTGTTTGAGTTCTGTAGGATACTTTAATAAATCAGATAATGCAGAGACATTTATGATATAAATAGTTGTAACTACCTGCCACAAACACATGTTTATTTGCCCAGTGAGTATTGTAAACATTACGAGTATTTTCCAGGGTAGCTGTTGTGATGCAGAGGAATAAGTCACTGTTTGGGAGGCCTGAAGAGCACTTTTTTTAAATTTTAAATTGAAACTACTATGTATTTCTAATCCAGCATCCTTCTAATGCCCCTGGGATGCAGTGGATTTTGTTCCAAATACTTAGGTTCCTGCCACTCACACTGGAGTCCTGCTTGGAGTCCCTTGCTCCTGGTTTCTACCTAGCTTAGCCTTGGCTATTACAGATATTTAGGAAGTGAACCAACAGATGGAAAAATTTCTAATTCTCTTTCCACCCTCCTCCCTCTCTCTTTCTCTCTCAATGAATAAATAAATAAGTATATAAATAAATTTTTAAAGAGTATGTTTCCACATAAAAGAAATATAGTAATGTATCTATGAACAAATTCTTCTTTCCTTTTTCTCTTCTGCTCTACTAATATCTAGGTTGATTTAGGATGATAGTAAAAGATACCTGTTTTACCATACATTTTATAAAATATCAAAGAGGGAATAAGAAAAGTCAAATATTTTTCCTGAAGGAAGACAACTACTGAATACGAAAATCAGTTTAACCTAGGTTTCCTAGCATCAGAGTGCATTTGCTTGTGAGTTTGGGCACTTGTCATTGAAATTCTCACTAGAAAATTTTGAAAAATACCAATAAATAAGCAAATACTAGCACATGTTAAATCATTTTTCTATTCTTTGAAATCATTTTTATTATCATACTACCTTAAGAGATAATGTTGAATATTTAGATGAAAAGAGGGGTCTGATAAAGAGGGGGCTTCCTTGAGAAAGGATTTAATCAGTCATGGAAGATTTATATTCATTATTGCTCCCAATACTATTATTATTTCATTCTCTCTCTTCTCTTCTATGCTTTTTACTAACTCTCTATAGTTTTCCCATCTTTCCCCTCTACCCCTTTGCTTTTCATTTTGAGTAATTTGTTTGGAGCCAACACCTATTTCATCAATTTTCTGTAACTATGTGTAATATAATTTCATTTCTTCTAAATGAGTAATTTTGATTCTTAAATTTTGGATCTAGTTTGTTTGGTTCTCTGTTGTTTCCAAAATTCCCAAACTTCTCTATTACTGTATTTTAAAAATTTTTGGTGTCTTTTGAATACCCAAATGTTTGAAGTACTTTTAAGTCTTTTTTCATTATTTGTTATTAAGTCCATATTATTTTACTCACAGGCATTTATCTCTAAGTATGCCAGTTGTTTGTGGCTCCTTATTGGAAGTAGGAAAACTATTTGTAAAAACACAAATGTAATTTGCTCAAGAGGGGATTTTGTTTGATTCTTCCAGAAGCTTATGGTCCTAACTATACAACATCATTCTAATTTTAGAACTTGAGATTAGTAAAGACTAAGGCATCAGTTCTTGTACTGGCAGGCATCAATGTGACTATTTTTAGAATCTTAATTCAAAATAAATGATTTTCAATACTGGACCTCCTTAAATAGGCTATTACCTGCAGATCTGCAATTCAGCACTCAGTCAACTGAACTACAGTCATAAAACTTCCCAGGACTAAAAACTTTCTGTTCTCACAAGTTCTTCTCCTTTGACTTCCACTCTGCTTCCTATACCCTCACATTCTTCTGTGTTTTAATGCATTGTGTTTGTCCAGATCTTCTAATTATTCTGAGAAAGCTGTCTGAACTACTTGATATTCATTATAAGGAGCCAAACCAGAATTAGTCTTTAAAAATCTACATGACTTTTTCAATTTATTTTTAATAATATGCTTTCTTGCATATTTGTAAATATAATGAAGGAAGTACACATACTCATAAGTGCTGATGCAATTGATAAATCATATATATATTTATATTTATACATACTCATAAATGTGTAAATTTATGGTAAGCACTTGCTAATTTTCAGGTGAAAATTAACAGGAGGTGTTATTTTTGGATGATATATACTGGATTACCTTGATCAAGATCGACATACTGCTATTATTTTCAGGTCTAAAAAGAGTTGCACTTCTTAAAGTTATAAAGCATGTATTTATTTTTTTGAGATGGTAATGTGAACTTATTTATTTTTATTATTTTTATAGAAGGCTTTTATTTAATAAATATAAATTTCATAAGTACAACTTTTGGATTATAGCGGTTGTTCCCCTCATACCTGCCCTCGCACCCCCAAACCGTCCCACCAACTACTCCCTCTCCTATCCAAGTCTTCATTAAGATTCATTTTTAATTATCTTTATATACAGAAGATCAACTCTATACTAAGTAAAATTTCAACTAAGTAAAGTTTGCACCCACACAAACACACAAAGTATAAAGTACTGTTTGAAGACTAGTTTTACTGTTAATTCTCATAGTACAACACATTAAGGACAGAGGTCCTATATGGGGAGCAAGTGCACAGTGACTCCTGTTGTTGATTTAAAAATTGACACTCTTATTTAATTTTTTGAAGATTTATTTTATTTATTTGAAATAATTATAGAGAGAGGTTGAGACAGAAAGAGAGGTCTTCCATCCGCTGGTTCACTCTCAGATGGCTGCAACGAACAGATCTGCTCCCATCCAAAGCCAGGAGCCAGGAGCTTCTTCTGGGTCTCCCATGTGGGTGCAGGGGCCCAAGGACTTGGGCCATCTTCCACTGCTTTCCCAGGCCATAGCAGAGAGCTGGATCAGAAGAGGAGCAGCCGGGACTAGAACAGGCCTCCATATGGGATGCTGGTGCTTCAGGGCTCCAAGGTGCTATGCCACAGTGCCGGCCCCGACACTCTTATTTATGATATCAGTGATCACCCAAGGCTCTTGTCATGAGCTGCCAAGGCTATGGAAGTCTCTTGAGTCCACAAACTCCAATATTATTTAGACAAGGCCATAGTCAAAGTGCAAGTTCTCTCCTCCCTTCAGAGAAAGGTACCTCCTTCTCTGATGGTCCTTTCTTTCTCCACTGGGATCTCACTCACAGAGATCTTTCATGTAGGTCATATTTTTTGCCACAGTGTCTTGGCTTTCCATACCTGCAATGTTGTCATGGGTAAAGCATGTATTTATTAATTATTTACATGTGAATATTAAGTTTCAGAACGTTATTTATGCAATGGATGATAATTCATTTGCCTTTACAAAAGAATTGTGTATATTGCTTATTGGTCATAACAGAAAAAAACTTTTATCAGACCTGATCAGTAAATGAATCAAAAAGTGAATTTAAAGCAGAGGATGAGATTTACAATGTTACTCTTTAAATTACTCAAAGTTGGGGCCAGTGTTGTGGCGCAGCGGGTTAAAGCTCCGGCATGAAGCGCATCCCATTTGGGCACTGGTCTAGTCCTAGCTGCTCCTCTTCCGATCCAGCTCTCTGCTATGGACAGGGATAGCAACAGAGGATGACCCAGGTCCTTGGGCCCCTGCACCCAAATGGGAGACCCGGAAGAAGCTCCTGGCTCCTGGCTTCCGATCAGCTCAGCTCCAGCCATTGCGGCCAATTTGGGAGTTAACCAGTGGATGGAAGACCTCTCTCTCTGTCTCTACCTCTCTCTGTAACTCTGTCTTTCAAATAAAAAAAAAAAAATTACTCAAAGGTAAGGCATCATTCTATTAACTTTAAATAATATAAAATTTTAAATATTTTACTTCATTTCGGTTTATATCAGGACCTCAAAATAATTGTGCTGTTTATATAATAACAAAAGCCATCTTAGAAATGAAAATTTAATCAATTATTTTATCAATGATCTAAATCTATCATAGTAAATATTTTAATAAAAGGCTAAATTAGCTTTACCAAAACATCAGGTTATTGTTAACTGTGTTTAGGTTTTGTGATCATTTATTCTGTGTCTGATTTATCAGTCATAAATTATTTATAAAACTTTTATAGAGTTTTAATCCCTTTTGCTAAGATTATCTTTGCTGTGGTCTGCTCATTAGTTTTGATGAGAAAATTTATAATTTAGCATTCAGATTAGTCTTCACTCTGGAACAAATGTATTGGTTAGAAAATCACAAATCTGTATTTGAGTTTCAGTAGACTTAAAATCATTAAAATCAAACTTCAGGCAGTTAGTGTACATCTCTAAGTCACTTAATCAGAATACCATGAAATTGCATTTCTGCTATTTTGAAGTGTAAGAGTACTTTAGATCTTATGTAAACAATATAAAAAGTGAAGTCTAATTAACTCAATTCTGACATTAGCTTACTCAGTATTTTGAGATATTGCTTATTCTAATGAAAAAGAACCTTGGGTTATATTGAAGCATTCTGCTATCATAATCACAAATACAATTTCCAGGGTTGTGCCATTTATAGCCAATCAATTATTTTTGTGTTGTAATTATGCTATGAAATATGACCAATATCTGAGTACAGTGGTCAGAGATGTTTTTAGCTTATATATCATCAGAGATTCTCCGACTGGATTGAGGCTTTATAAATTAGGCAATCACTTTTTTTTTTTTTACAACGGAGAAATATGAGAATACAGCAGAAAACTCCTTAGATGCTTGTTCAATGTCTACACTCTTTCATTAACAAAGCATCTGTTTTATTTGGATACCCAAATAACTTATTAAAATATTCATGTACTCAAAATTCATATACTCAAAAACTTTTTTTTTAGGGACATATCAATTAAAACTAATGATACATGGGCAGATATCCATTAGATAAAGCTTCCTGGAGTGTTTCTTCATAAAGAGATAGATTAAAAAATAATTCACCATTTGTCTGTGCCCCTTATCTTATTCTTGTTTAATGGACATATGTGATTAGAGACTGGCATTCATGGTGCAGTAGGTTAATCCTCTGCCTGCAGTGCCAGCAACCCATATGGGTGCCAATGCTAGTCCTGGTTGCTCCTGTTCCAGTCCAGCTCTCATCTGTGGCCTGGGAAAGCAGTGGAAAATGGCCCAAGTCCTTGGGCCCCTGCACCTGCATGGGAAACAGGAAAGAAGCTCCTGGCTCCTGGCTTCAGATCCACGCAGCCCCAACCATTGTGGCCAATTAGGGGGTGAACCAATGGGCATAAGACCTTTCTCTTTGTCTATCCCTCTCACTGTCTGTAACTCTACCTCTCAAATAAATAAATAAACCTTAAAAAAAAGACATATGTGATCTTAGGCATAGGAATAGCTGACTCACAAGCAGAAGGATTAAATACACATGCTAAGGATACCTGGATCATAATGATATCTAATCACTCCTTAAGCAATTCTGTTCTACATTGTTTGTGAGCATCTTCCCCTCCTCCCAAGGAAAAATAACCCTTTTTGGAAAACCACTGTAACTAGTTTTCTTGTTTGTGTAGCCAAACTTACTTTTAACTGCTATAATCATAATTTAATATGAGTTAACAGAACTTGAACTTGGTCCTAAGTTTAACAAAATAGTTTCAACATTTATGATTCAGTAGTCACACATTTACATCTCATTGATGGTAAAAATTAAACGAATTAAAGCAGAACTCCATAAAACAATATAAAGCTATAAATATGAAATCATAACTTTTGAAGACAAAATAGTTTTTAAAAAGGTATTTGTCAAAATTGTTTAAATTTTTACTATTATGAATAAATAATTATTTTCAGCAAGCAGTTTCTCTTGTTATTTCCAACTTATCTCTAACTTCCTGCTTCTTAACATACCAACAATTTTGTTTTTCAATTCTGTTACTTATTTTTCTTACAAGCTTTGAAATGTATGCTATTCTTATTTACTGTCCACAGATACCCACACATATATTCACAATTTAAAATTCTTTCCTGATTTCATAAAATTTACTATTTGATCACTTCAGAGATGTACATCATTTTTTCATTCACCATCATTGATTTATTTAACATTATTCTTTTTCATTTACCCTATAATCCAACCAAGGTGGACTCCTTTCCAATCTGTTTGTAGATTGGGATTTTCTACCTGTTTGTTGAGGCCTACTCAACTCCTCTCCATAAACGACTGTATCCTTCACCCACCTGTATTCAAATGGCATACATATAACAAGGATAGGATACAAACGATGTCCCTCATAAACCATTTCTTCATTTTTAACTATCCTTTAATGCATCTTGCTCAGTTTTTCTTACTCTGTTATTTCAGTTTATTTCTCCAGCTTATTTTACATTTTTATGAAATTAACATTGCCCAACCTGTTTAAGGACCACTTGGAAATCCATAGAGCATTAATTTTCTTAAACAAGTATTCTCTAAACTTATTAGTATTTTATAAAGGATATATTAGCATTAGCAATCAAGGGTTCTTAGCTAACACTGAAGGATATCTTTTTTAAAGATATATTTATTTATTTGTAAAGCATTTACAGAGAGGCAGAGGACCTGTGCCATCTTCTACTGCTTTCCCAGGCCATAGCAGAGAGCTGGATCGAAGTGGAGCAGCTGGGACTCTAATTGGCACCACTGCACTAAAGTGCCAGCCCCTGAAGAATATTTTAAATAGAGCTTGGACTATGAAAAATCTTTTCTCTGACACAGCTGTTCCCACTGTCTGTGTTTTAAATTAAGTTGCTGTGCATTTCAGGAGTATGTGAAAAGAACTAAGAAGCTTTCTTGGAATCAAGTCGCTTGTCCCAACTGTGAATAATCAGACCCCATTGGACAAACTTCTTTTCCTTTGGCTGGATAAACAGTGACACAGATGATGAATATAGGATTAGCAGCATAATGGGAGGCTTTACGTCTTCCTGGGGTGCTATTTTGCTTTTATCTTTGACCATCTAGTTCTGAATTTTCAATTGAGGAAAATGTCTTTAGAGATGGAGGAGAAGGTCTTATGAATTGGCACCTCTCTCTGTGCCTCACAATATTTTGTGATTACTATTGCATTTCTGTGTTGTTTATTTATTTATTTATTTATTTTGGACAGAGTGGATAGTGAGAGAGAGAGAGAGAGAGAGAAAGGTCTTCCTTTTTGCCGTTGGTTCACCCTCCAATGGCCTCTGCGGCCGTCTCATCATGCTGATCCGAAGGCAGGAGCCAGGTGCTTCTCCTGGTCTCCCATGTGGGTGCAGGGCCCAAGGACTTGGGCCATCTTCCACTGCCTACCCGGGCCATAGCAGAGAGCTGGCCTGGAAGAGGGGCAACCGGGATAGAATCCGGCGCCCCAACCGGGACTAGAACCTGGTGTGCCGGCGCTTCAAGGCGGAGGATTAGCCTGTTAAGCCATGGCGCCGGCCTGTGTTGTTCATTTATTTACCATCAATGTGTATCATTGAATCCCAGCCATGCATTTTCATATTTCTCTAATCGAGTTATTAAAGTCTGTCCCATAATCACAATAAGACAAAAAGAAAGATTTTCAGCACACGAAGAGAAAGATGATCCATGATGCTGTGGTCAGAGACTTCTCCTAGTTTAACTAGAAAACTGTCAGAAGTTTCTATTTCTCTGATTATCACATCACTTTGGACTATTTTCAGCTGCTGCTCCAAATGGATTCTAAAACAAATTCAACTTTCTATTCCTACTTGTACCATAAAATGTTTCTTTAAAGATTATAAAGATGAGACATTCATTTGATTGCATGTTTAGAACATTATCCTGTTGATAGGAAATGCAATTGATGTCAAATAAATTGCAGATTTCTGGAAGAAAATAGTAAAATTTTCAATTAGGTGAATTAAGAACAAGAAATTCGTGAATCAAAAAGCAATGTCACTCAAGTGCCAAAGCTTTATCTGTCTCAAATAAAATACTTTTGAGAGTTGTTATTTTACTTTTACACTCTTGCAAACACAACTATAATTTTAGTCAAAGAGAAAAGCATCACAAAACAACAATATATACTATCAATTCTGAAATCTTAGAAAGACAAATAAGATAATTTTATTTTATTAAAGCAGAATATAATAATGACTACATAAATTCTCACCAATAATTAAAGGGATTTAGAAAAACCTGAAACCAAATATATAAAAAACTTAAATTCATATTTTGATTTGAATACACATTAAAGTTGCATATTTTGTATAATAAATAAATGCTGTTTTTGGTTAGTTTTCTCAAACGTTATGTTCAACACAATGTTTCCTCTCTACTCAAAATCTGAATTAAATTAATGCTGAATCTTAGAATAGAGAATGACTTTTATTTATCTAGATTTAATATACTTGAAGAGAGAATGTGTGACTTGCTCATGTATATCTATCAGGGCTTTTATAAATCTTGGTGCATGAAATATAAAACAATAGCTTTTTTAGTGAAGATGTTTGTAGGACAGTATAGCTATTTTATTGGTAAAATGTGATTGGTTTATCCCAATATTATCTTCATTTACTCTTTATCATTTTGGCTGTATAATTTTCTTGATGAGTTTATCTTCTTTCTTATTTTTTGGATCTCTTGTCAGGTATTTTCATTCTTAAGAAGTCATTTATGGGGAGGAGCCAAGATGGCGGAATAGTGAGGGCACACACTGATGGTCCGCGAAAAGATAGTTCAATAAAAGTGGAGTTACTGTAGTCTCAGGAAAAGGCTTGGGAAAAAATTACAGGGAAACTCTTCCAGATCTAGTGGATGTGACGTGCAGGACCTACGGGGAGAGCAAGGATGCCCATGGCACGGAAGCCAAGGTGCGGGAGCCAAGCCATGGAAGCCGAGCCGCGGAGTCTGCCTGCCAGCGCTGGAAGAGGAGGTGAGACAAAAACCTCGGTAACCCAAGTCATTGGTGGGGAAAGGCAGAAAGAGCCTAGAAGGAATGAGGCTTGAAGCCCCGCTGGGAAAGTTCACCAGGCTGACTGGAGGAGAGATAAAAAAAAAAAAAAGAATAAATAAGGGGAACCGGCACGGACACTAGCCTCTCTTTCCACACACCTTACAAAGCCAAGCAAGACAAAGAGCAAGTGCCATTTGGACATACTTAAGCAGCACCCACGATCAGCCAAGCAGAAAAACCTGACTCTGGTGGGGAGAAATAACTGGAGGTTAGAACCTAGTGAAAGTGTGGAGCTAACGAACTGAGACTGTGAAAATCTAAGGGTGGGTGAGAGAACTCACCGAGTACACAAACTCGGTAACCTTGGCAACCCGGTAAGAGACTGCTGAGAAATTTGAGACCACACTGAGGGTTGCATAGACCCTTTGAGTGGTCCTTGGGGTAGAACAGACTAATACCTACAGGGGCCAGATTTCATACATGAACTATCCTCAATTGCACTCAGCTGTGTGGAATTACTTCCCTTCTGAGTCAAAAAAAAAAAAAAAAAAGAGCGAGTGAGCGAGAGAGAGAACAAACTGGGTGAGTAACTTTTGGCACACCCTTAACCCTGAAGAACAAAACAGAACTCTCTGGCCACACCCATCACAGCCTCTAAGGATCCATCAAAATCAGACAGTCCACTTAATCTAGAGTAATAGTATTATGAGAAAAAACACCACAGTGAAGAAACCAAAGAATATCTCCACAATGCCGAACAAATGCAAAAACCGAGGTAACAAGAACAAGGAAGACACTACAATACCCCCAAATGATAAAGACACCCCGATTCAAGATTATGAAGATGACGAGATAGGAGAAATGTAAGAAGCAGATCTCAAAAAATTGATAAGAACATTAAAAAGTTCTCAAAAACGAATTCTTGAACTACAGAAATCCTTACTGGAAAGGATAGAAAATCTCTCTCATGAAAATGAAATATTAAGGAGGAATCAAAATGAAATGAAGCAACTAATAGAACATGAAACTGTGATAGTGATGAGAAACCATAATGAAATGAAGAATTCAATAGATCAAATGACAAACACATTAGAGAGCCTTAAAAACAGAATGAGTGAAGAAGAAGAGAGAATATTGGTCTTAGAAGACAGAGCACAGGAAAGTATACAGTCAAACCAAAGAAAAGAAAAGGAAATTAGAAATCTAAAAAATATTGTTGGGAATCTACAGGATACTATTAAAAAACCCAACATTCGGGTTCTAGGAATTCCTGAAGGCATGGAGAGGGAGAAAGGACTAGAATGCCTTTTTAGTGAGATACTAGCAGAAAATTTCCCAGGTTTGGAGAAGGACAGAGACATCCTAGTACAGGAAACTCATAGAACCCCTAATAAACATGACCAAAAGAGATCCTCACCACGACACATTGTTATTAAACTCACCACAGTGAAACATAAAGAAAAGATCCTAAAATGTGCAAGAGAGAAACGTCAGATTACTCTCAGAGGATCTCCAATTAGATTCACAGCAGACTTCTCATCAGAAACCCTACAAGCTAGAAGGGAATGGCGAGAAATAGCCCAGATACTAAGAGAGAAAAACTGCCAGCCCAGAATATTATATCCTGCAAAGCTCTCATTTGTGAATGTAGGTGAAATAAAGACCTTTCATAGCAAACAGAAATTGAAAGAATTTGTTGCCACTCGTCCAGCCCTGCAAAAAATGCTTAAAGATGTGTTACACACAGAAACACAGAAACATGGCCATCAATATGAAAGAAGGTAAAGGAAGAAAACCTTCCAGTAAAAGATCATAGGAAGCTTAAAGCATATACTAGAAAATATCTTTGGGAAAATGGCAGGGAAAAGTCACTACTTATCAATAATTACATTGAACATTAATGGACTTAACTCTCCAGTTAAAAGGCACAGACTGGCTGAATGGATTAAGGAACAAAACCCATCTATTTGATGCCTACAAGAAACACATCTTTCCAACAAAGATGCATGCAGACTGAAAGTGAAAGGCTGGAAAAAGATATTCCATGCCAACAGAAATGAAAAAAGCAGGTGTAGCCATATTAATATCAGACAAGGTAAACTTTAACTCAAAAACTGTTAAGAGAGACAAAGAGGGTAACTATATAATGATTAAGGGTTCAATTCAACAGGAAGATGTAACTATTATCAATGTATATGTACTCAATTACAGGGCACCAGTTTATTTAAAAGGTATGTAAGAGACTTAAAGGGAGACTTAGACTCCAATACAATAGTACCAGAGGACTTCAATACTCCAGTTTCAACAATGGACAGATCAACCAGACAGAAGATCAACAAGGAAACAGCAGATTTAATCGACACTATTGCTCAAATGGATCTAACAGATATCTACAGAACTTTCAATCCTACATTTAAAGATTTTACATTCTTCTCAATAGTGCAATAGTGCAATCCTTCTCTAGGATTGACCACATACTAGGCCAAAATGCAAACTCAGAGAATTCAAAATAATTGAAATCATACCATGCATCTTCTCAGACCACAGTTGAATGAAGCTCTAAATTAGCAACTCAGGAATCCCAAGAGAGTATGTGAACACATGGAGAATGAACAACATGCTCCTGAATGAACACTGGGTCATAGAAGAATCAAAAGAGAAATCAAAAACTTTCTGGAAGTAAATGAGGATAAAAGCACAACATACCAAAACTTATGGGATACAGCAAAAACAGTGTTAAGAGAAAAGTTTATAGCAATAGTGCATACATCAAGGAAGTGGAAAGGTACCAAATAAATGAGCTTTCAATGCATCTCAAGGATCTAGAAAAACTGCAGCAAACCAGACCCAAAGCTAGTAGGAGAAGAGAAATGATTAAAATCAGAGAAGAAATCAACAGGATTGAATCAAAAAAGCATTACAAAAAATCAACCAAATGCAGCACTGATTTTTTGAAAAAATGAATAAAATTGACACACCATTGGCTCAACTAACTAAAAAAAAGAAAAGACCCAAATCAATAAAATCAGAGATGAAAAAGGAAATGTAACAACAGACACCACAGAAATAAAAAGAATCATCATAAATTACTACAAGGACTTGTATGCCAGCAAACAGGGAAATCTATCAGAAATGGATGGATTCCTGGACACATGCAACCTACCTAAATTGAACCAGGAAGACATAGAAAACCTAAACAGACCCATAACTGAGACAGAAATTGAAACAGTAATAAAGGCCCTCCCAACAAAGAAAAGCCCAGGACCAGATGGATTCACTGCTGAATTCTACCAGACATTTAAAGAAGAACTCCAATTCTTCTCAAACTATTCAGAACAATCGAAAAAGATGGAATTCTCCCAAATTCTTTCTATGAAGCCAGCATCTCCTCAATCCCTAAGCCAGAGAAAGATGCAGCAATGAAAGAAAATTATAGACAAATATACCTGATGAATATAGACGCAAAAATCCTCAATAAAATTCTGGCCAATAGAATACAACAACACATCAGAAAAATCATCCACCCAGACCAAGTGGGATTTATCCCTGGTATGCAGGGATGGTTCAATGTTTGCAAATCAATCAAGGTGATACACCACATCAACAAACTGCAGAAGAAAAAGCATATGATTATCTCAATAGATGCAGAGAAAGCATTCGATAAAATTCAACACCCTTTCATGATGAAAACTCTAAGCAAATTGGGTATAGAAGGAACATTCCTCAACATAATCAAAGCAATTTATGAAAAACCCATGGCCAGCATCCTATTGAATGGGAAAAAGTTGGAAGCATTTCCACTGAGATCTGGTACCAGACAAGTATGCCCACTCTCACCACTGCTATTCAACATAATTCTGGAAGTCTTAGCCAGAGCCATCAGGCAAGAAAAAGAAATTAAAGGGATACAAATCGGGAAGGAAGAACTCAAACTATCCCTCTTTGCAGATGATATGATTCTTTCTTTAGAGGATCCAAAGAACTCAACTAAGAGACTATTGGAATGCATTGAAGAGTTTAGCAAAGTAGCAGGATATAAAATCAATGCACAAAAATCATAAGCCTTTGTATACACAGGCAGTGCCACAGCTGAGAAAGAACTGCTAAGATCAATCCTATTCACAATAGCCACAAAAACAATCAAATAACATGGAATAAACTTAACCAAAGACGTTAAAGATCTCTACGATGAAAACTACAAAACCTTAAAGAAAGAAATAGAAGAGGATACCAAAAAAATGGAGAAATCTTCCATGCTCATGGATTGGAAGAATCAACATCAACAAAATGTCCATTCTCCCAAAAGCAATTTATAAATTCAATGTGATACCAATCAAGATACCAAAGACATTCTTCTCAGATCTGGAAAAAATGATGCTGAAATTCATATGGAGACACAGGAGACCTCGAATAGCTAAAGCAATTTTGTACAACAAAAACAAAGCCAGAGGCATCACAATACCTGATTTCAGGACATACTACAGGGCAGTAGTTATTAAAACAGCATGGTACTGGTACAAAAACAGATGGATAGACCAATGGAACAGAATAGAAACACCAGAAATCAACCCAAACATCTACTGCCAACTTATATTTGATTAAGGATCTAAAACCAATTCCTGGAGGAAGGACAGTCTATTCAATAAATTGTGCTGGGAAAACTGGAATTCCATGTGCAGAAGCATGAAGCAAGACCCCTACCTTTTACCTTACACAAAAATCCACTCAGCATGGATTAAAGACTTAAATCTACCACCCGACACCATCAAATTATTAGAGAACATTGGAGAAACCCTGCAAGATATTGGCACTGGCAAAGACTTCCTGGAAAAGACCCTAGAGGCGAAGGCAGTCAAAGCCAAAATTAACTATTGGGATTGCATCAAATTAAGAAGTTTCTGTACTGCAAAAGAAACAGTCAGACGAGTGAAGAGTCAACCGACAGAATGGGAAAAATATTTGCAAACTATGCTACAGATAAAGGATTAATAATCAGAATCTGCAAAGAGATCAAGAAACTCCACAACAACAAAAATAACAACCCACTTAAAAGATGGGCCAAGGATCTCAATAGACATTTTTCAAAAGAGGAAACCAAATGGCCAACAGACACATGTTTTAAGTTCACTAGCAATAGGGAAATGCAAATCAAAACCACAATGAGGGTTCGCCTCACCCTAGTGAGAATGGCTCACATTCAGAAATCTACCAACAACAGATGCTGGTGAGGATGTGGGGAAAAAGGGATAGAAATCCACTGTTGGTGGGAATGTAAACTTGTAAAGCCACTATGGAAGTCAGTCTGGAGATTCCTCAGATCAATTTCTGTTCACAGTTGATCATAATGATAGGACTAAGAGTCAAAGGGATCACATAAACAAGACTAATGTCTGCCAATACTAACTGATAGAACCAAAAAGGGAGAGAATGATCCAACATGGGAAGTGGCAGACACAGCAGACTAATAGAATGACAGATGTCCTAAATAGCACTCTGGCCTCAGAATCAGCCCTTAAGGCGTTCGGATGTGGCTGAAAAGCCCATGAGAGTATTTCAGACATGGAAAGCCAAGACACTCTGTCAAAAAAATATGAACTAAATGAATGATCTCCACAAATGAGATCCCAGTGGAAAGAACAGGTCATCAAAGAAGGAGGAACCTTTCTCTGAAGGGAGGAGAGAACTTCCACTTTGACTATGACCTTTTCTAAATATGATCAGAGTCGGTGAACTCAAAAGGATTCCATAGCCTTGGCAACTCATGACAAGAGCCTAGGGTGATTACTGATGCCATAAATAAGAGTGTCAATTTGTTAAGTCCACAACAGGAGTCACTGTGCACTTACTCCTCATGTAGGATCTCTGCCCTTAATGTGCTGTACATTGTGATTAAATGCTAAAACTAATACTCAAACAGTATTTTTCACTTTGTGTTTCTATGTGGGTGCAAACTGTTGAAATCTTTACTTAATATATACTAAACTGATCTTCTGTATATAAAGAGAATTGAAAATGAATCTTGATGTGAATGGAAGGTGAGAGGGAGCGGGAAAGGGGAGGGTTGTGGGTGGGAGGGAAGTTATGGAGGGGGAAAGCCATTGTAATCCATAAGCTGTGCTTTGGAAATTTATATTCATTAAATAAAAGTTAAAAAAAGTAAGTTAAAAAAAAGAAGTCATTTATATTGTTTTTTATAGTCCATTTTCCCTAGAGGTACCACAATTTTATCTTTATGGGGTGTTCATTCCTTTTTATTACCAAATCCACTTGGGAAACTTTTTCTTTTGCCTCCTTCATTATTTCTCTTGGTGCAAATAAGTTACCTATAAATTCTCTTTTTTTCTGAATTTTAATTCACCTTCAATTTTAAGCATGTTTTAGGTGTTTATCAGATTATAAATGAGCACTTGGATATTTTGAAGTTTTTTATGATTTATTTGTTTATTTGAGAGGGAGAATCACAGACAGAGAGAGGGGGAGAGACAGAGAGACAAGTCTTCCATATTCTGGTTCACTCCCCAAATGGCTGCAACAACCAGAACTGGGCTTGTCCAAAGCTAAGAGCCAGGAGCTTCTTGCCGGTCTCCCACGTGGGTGCACTTGGACTATCTTCCACTGCTTTCCCAGCCACATTACCATTACATTACCATGCATCTGAAGTAGAGCAGCTGGGAGTCAAACCTGTGTCCCTATGGGATGCTGGCGCCACAGGCTGAAGCTTAACCTACTGCACCACAGTGCTGGCCCCTGAAATTTTTTGACATATCACTGATTATTTACTGTTATTTTTAATGACTTCTCTTTGAAAATCAAATGCCATTGTTATTATTGCTGGTCATTTGAGGATAATGCATCTTTTTTAATTCTTTTAATTTTTTCTCTTTGACTATTATTGACTTTACTATAGTGTCTTAAATTTGACTTTATATATTTATATTTCTGCTTCCTGCAAGTTTCCGTCTTCTTAAAATCAATTTTAGGGTTCAAGTCCTTTTTTGGATAGAACTTATCACCTCCACTTTTTTTCCTCTTTTCTCCTTCTAGTACTTCAATTGGGAGTCTACAACTCATTTTGTCCCATGTATATTTACATTATTCCTTAAGTTTTAATTGTGTTTACTTCACATATCAGTCTGCTTAATTACTGCTAACTTTTCTTTCCACCTACTTACGTTTTATTCACCTGATGGGTCACCATTGAAGACCAGGAGTATTTTCCAGAGTGATTACTCCTAGTCTGGATTGAATAATGTGTTTTCTCTCTCTTTTCAGCTTGGTGACCCTGTTCCTTTGTTTATTTAGCCTCTTAGCTTTTGCTTCCAGCTTCCTTGCCCAGCCTTTCACAACCTGCATATTAGAAGTTGGGAACAACGCACATAACATCAGGCCTGTATCCCTATCACTCCCTTTGCTCTACAATTTTGTTCTTTCAATTCCAAGTTTGTGTGACATCTTTCAATTCTAGTTTTGTTTTGTTGTTATTGTTTCCTTTGTTCTAAGATAATCAAAAAGCTTTGAGACTCTATTCTCTTGCTGGTCTAAGGTTATTTTTTGGTAAATGCCTCAAAAAGGGTAGTGGCAACAAAGTTAGAATCATTTCCTCTCTTTGGAATTTTGGACCATGAAGACCTGAATGCCTGATTTGTTTTACAATATCTTCTCATTGAGGTTTTCATTTAAAATCCAGCTATTATGTACCCTTGTTGAGAGATATTTTCTGATATAAGCTATTCTACCATAACCAAGAAATGAAATCACTTGGACTTCGTTTTTAATCTAATTTCTTTTTTAAAGAATGAGTGAAGATAACCAACAATGAAGCCTAATTTAAGAGAAATATCTTCAACATTATGGTGTACAAAATTAACTTTAAAAGTCTTCTAAAAAATGAAAGCTTCATTGACACGTGCAATTTTTTAATTAACACGAAGAGTCATGTTTGCTGCATAGGTAAAATCCTTATAGTGCATAAGAGGAAAAGATACACAACAAAAGAGAAATCAATAGGTTGCTTTTTATATTTCTAAATCTATTTAATAGTTCAATAGTTTCAGTGACCTCAGTTTATTACTAAGCTAATTACCATCTTGATGTGATCATATAAGATATTTTTTAAATGCCATCAAACATAGACACTTGCATGCAATCTTCCCTTTATTATATAATGGAATTTTTTTCACAGTATTTGACTGGATTTTTCTATTTCAGGGTCATCCTCCACCACGACAAACTTAAACTTGCTTTAGCTAATAGATAAACATTGTAGCATAATTGTTTACCTTAAATGAAGACAAGAAAGTTTCTGCCTTTATATTTTAAACTTTTGTTTATATTTTGTTCCTGGCTTTCATACTTCAAGGGCAATATAATCTTTCTTTTTTTCCTCAAGAGAGTTACATTATAGGAAAGTGGATAAGGTTTAAGTACCCAGTCACATTTTGTGATTTTTATCCTAGCAAACTCCTTTTTGAAAGTTTAAGAGGAATGCCAGTTTAAGGGCTATTATGAGGCTCATTTCATTTTGCTATGCCATTATCATAAACAGCAATGAATGCTGGACTATATTAGCAAATGGAAATTGCTGAATATACATATAAATCTATGTGCATATATATATGTATGTTATATACATATTCATTAATGAATGAAAATAGAAATTATAGTCCCTACCTTCCATTGCTTGATTTTTGTGACCCATGTTAAATGTTTTTTTTTTCTTTATGAAAATAATACTTATTTGATGGTCTAGTCTCTATTTTATACTTTTGCCAGCAGGGAAATTTTAAATTGAAGGTTAAACTAAAACTAAATATTCAATTAGATATTAGATTCATAAGCTTTAATATTCAAAATGTGCCAAAGAAGCATCGGAATTACGAGTCTTGGAAAGCTAAGAATCAGTTGTAAAATCAATTGCATGAGTAGACATTTAAAAAAGAAAAAGAGGATGTGGATAATTAATAAAATTTTAAAAGTATGTTTGGAAGCATATTTATTTGTAATATACAAAAATTAGATTCTCTGGCCAGCACCACAGCTCACTTGGGTAATCCTCCACCTGCGGCTCTGGCACCCCAGGTTCTAGTCCTGGTTGGGGCACCGGATTCTGTCCTGGTTGCTCCTCTTCCAGTCTAGCTCTCTGCTGTGGCCCAGGAAAGCAGTGGAGGATGGCCAAAGTCCTTGGGCCCTGCACCCACATGCGAGACCAGGAGGAAGCACCTGGCTCCTGGCTTTGGATTGGCGCAGCGCACTGGCCGTAGCAGCAATTTGGGGGGTGAACCAGTGGAAGGAAGAACTTTCTCTCTCTCTCTCTCTCTGTCAACTCTGCCTGTCAAAAAAATAAAATAAAAATAAATAAATAAAATAAATAAATTATATTCTATAAGACTGTAAAATGACTTTCAAAATTCTTTACTTTGGCACAATGTTTTTTTTATTTTTTATAAGATTTATTTTATTTGAAATGCAGAGTTACAGAGAGAGAAGAGAAATGGAAAGAGAGATCTTCCATCTGCTGGTTTACTCCCCAAAAAGCTGCAATTGCCTGGACTTGGCCAGACCCAAGCCAGGAGCTAGGAGCTTCTTCCAGTCTCTTACCTAGGTTGCAAGTGTCCAAGCACTTGGGTCATTTGCTGCTGCTTTCCTGGGCCCATTACTAGGTAGCTGGATTGAAATGGAACAGCCAAGACAAGAAATGGTATCCGTATGTGTTGCCAGCATTGCAGGTGGCAATTTTACCCAATATGCCACAGTGCAGGACCTAGCACAATGTTCTTCATTGTTCTATTCAGGAATGAAAAAAAAAAAAACAAAAACAAAAACAAAGAAAAAGAAAAAAAGAAAAGAAAGTCCTCCTGAATATCCCGGGGGGGGGGGGGAGCATTTCAATCAAAGATACCTTGGATACAATTTTGAAAAGTTGACCTTCAAGAAATAAGTCTTTGTATTTAGAATGTTAACAGTCCTCAGCACAACATGAACGAAGAATAACATCAGTGACACTTTCTAGTTGAACCAAATGTTTCACCTACATTATTTCATTTTATGAAAATTGTGTGCTATATTAAAATATCCATGTGACATGTCGACTTTATCACCTAACGTTACATGAATAGGAGAAAGCACAAGCTAGACTTGAATGCATGCCACATGACTTGATATTCAGCTTATTTTGTACTTTACCACAATTAACTTAAGCTAATGGAGAAGAATATTAAATACCCAGCTTTGAAAATTATCAGTGAGCATATTCCTTTAATTTTATGTACAAACATATAGAATTGTCATGGATAATTTTCTTCTTTTTAGCTCCATGTGATCTTTTTATTTTCTTTGTATTTTATCCCATATAACTGATTCTATTCCCCAGTAGAGGGCAGAGCAGGGGTTACTAACTTAACAGGTTCACCTAGAGGATCAATGTTTCCAAGCATTCCTTCTCTTCTCACTTGTTTTTCATGCATAAATCTATTTAAATGGAAATGAACCTATGTACATTGCAGTGAGACATACTGCCTGGCTATTCAGATATACCACAACAGATTTATCTGACTTACTGATTCTATAGGAATAATTCTTAGAGGTGTTTTTAATGCCTTAGTTCTAGACATTGCATTAAATAGCATCTATCACATGATTAGTTGCTTTCTAAAAATGAATAAATGTAACAACAGATTTTGAATTTCCATTTATTACCTTCCAGTTCCTCCCGTTGCTTTACTTGCGCTATTCGCAGTGTGTGACACATCCAACTGCTGTTCATGTTGTGTCTTCTGTGAAGCACCTCTCCCACTCATCTCTGACATGATTTTAGCTAGCATTTTAGATAATACTTATCACCTAATGTGATAGTTATCATTAAATGTGATACATTTTCAAGCGCAACTGCCTTGGGATCATAAATAATTGCCCTTAAGCATTTATGTCACTCTGGTAGTTATGGATATATTGGCTCTCATTTCCAAATTCAAAATTGTGACTTGTCCAATAAAAATTAATCTGTGCCCTTTTAATATTTTTGCTTTATGAGATATCATGCTGTTTAGCTTTATCTGTAGAATGCCCTGCAGAGACATTGCAGGAATAAAGGGTGTCCCTTCTTTGCAGGGTTCTGCAGTACATACAGTTTCTGCAGCACTGGAATCCTGTAGTTCTTCCAGGTTCTCTAGTTCCTGACTCCTGCAATGCATAGTTGCAAGGAGCTCTCATCAGCCAGGAACTCCCATCATGCATCCTTCTCTTGAGTGCTTTGGTAGCATACTGTTTCCAAAGAGATACTTCCTGTGAATACCTGGCAAGTTCCATAAGGTAGATATCTTGAGAAAGTTTCACCTGTGCTGTTCACAGTGATTTCTCAATCCTTCACTTAACCGTGGTTTTGTCCTTTCCTATGGCCTATATCTCAGCCCTGTGAATTTGTTTCTTTGAATGCTCTGTTTCAGCTATAGAGGCAGAAGCTGTTCCTTATGTCTGTTATTCCAGTATTCTTAAGTGTTTCTTTAATTTTTTTCAAGACTGTCTCTTTTTTCCGGTTCCTCATCATAGGTAATATTTACCCATATTTAAACTTCCCTGGTTCAAATTACTGTGTGATTTCTCTATGTTGACTGAACTCAGACTGATGTGACCCTTTAGTCATCAATAATCGAAGAACACTTCCTGATTTAAAGGAATGAACTTACCTCACTTCACAGTGTAAATGATTCATCTCCAAGTTCTCCTTATAGTCCATTAGGCTGTGAGCAAGAAAAGTCAAGCAACAACATCTTTTCCACTTGAGTCAGGAGTAGAGGGACCAGCACGTAATACAGATTATGTATAACACGAAGTCCTCTCAAAACTACAGTGACAAACTTAACAAAATTTGTAGTTCGTTCAATTACCATCATTCCTACTTGTCATGAGAAGTGGGCAAAAGGAGGATATCCACTTCTTACGCAGTTAAATAGATTAGCAACATTGGCCACTCAAGGTAGGATTTTTTTGTTGTTTTTTTTTACTTGGGAGACAACCAGGATGAGAGCTTCTATTCACTAACTGACTCCCCAAATGCTCACAGCAACCTGGGATGAACCAGGACGAAGTCAGGAGCCAGGTAGTCCCACTTGGGTGACAAGGACTCCACTACTAGTGCCATCACATGTTTCTTCCCAGGGTATACATTAGGAAGCAGGAATTGGGAGCTGGATAAGGAATTGAACCTAAGCACTCCAATATGGGACAAGGAGATCCAATTTACAAAGCTAACCGTTTGATTACCTTGCATGATAAGATTTTGATAGGCTGACAAGTAACATATTTTGAACTTTTTTTTTCTGAAATTTAAAATCTCAAATCAAATTTAACTCTTCAGTAAAAATTTCTCTTAATTTTCCACATATGCTTTTGGTGCATTATTAATTCTGGCTGTATGTGCTATAATTCATCATGAAAGAATTACTTAGAGACATAAAAAATGCATTACAGAGCAGCTGTTACATTGCTGAAAGCAATGTATCAGGGCATGCACGTGGTAATATAAAATAGAGAACTGATTACTTGTATATCTTTGTTACAGTCAGTTCTTAACTTTATGATAATTGTTGAATTCAAGAGCAAACTCTAGGATTTCCTTTATGTAATACTATTTTCAAAGTAAACAAGGAATAATCAAGTTAATAACAGAAATTGGTAAGTACAGGTTAAGGAAACTCAAATTGTAAACAATGTATTAGAGTTACTAGTACAAATAAAAAAAGTCCAACATTTTGTGAGTTAAATAAACTATTTAAAACCATTGAATACCTAAATATTTGACATTTTAGGTATCTTAGCATTGGAATTATTTTATTTTTAAGATTTATTCATCTAAATAACTTTTATTTATGTAATGAAATAAATTCCCTGTTTGAAGATTGTATTCTTTCACATTCTTGCTCAAATACTGTCCTGTGTGCTAAGATAATGATGAGCCACAGGAATCATTGATGAATGATGAACCTGGAGACATTCCTATGACATATCTTTGACCATTATCTTTTTATTACATGATAAGTAAAAAGGTGAAAAATTTAAAAATATGAAAAAACTCATGATAACAAGGGAAAATGACATAAATTTTCTTACTATTACTTGACATTTAATAAATATGCATTTTCTTTTTACTTTATTATAACCATTATGCTATGCATATTAGATAATAAAAACCATTGTTCTCAAATTCAAATAACTCTAATCCAGCAGATTAAGATATACCAACATGTGCTATTCCTGAATATATTAAAGACAATTCTCATTAAAATATTCAATTTGACTACTGAATTAACTATAGGTTAGTAATCAAAAACATTTAAATAATTATGCTAAATACTTAAAATGTGATTTTACTTAACTTGCCAATTTACAATGTAAGGAAAGATTCATTATCCTTATCTGTTTAAAATATGATATTTGTGTTTGTCAAGGTAAATATTGCTGGAAGATATTCACATATTATATTTCAAAGCTAAGACTCATGTGTAATTTTCTGATTCCAAGCTAAGTATTCTTTTACCACGTCACAACTGAAATTATAATCTAAAGAGAAGAACAATTTAAGAATCTTTAAAAATAATGGGTATCGGGGGCCCAATATCTGTCCTAGTAGTGAAATATTTAGTGAAAGATTTTTCTCAAGTTTTGAAAGAGTAGATTTTACTCTGTTTTGTTTTGGGGCTTATTTGGGACCCAATACTAATATTTTCTTTCCTATTTCTGTCTTTTGGAGTAAGAATGTCACCCTTTTGCCTGTGTCACCACTGCATTGTGAAATCACAGATGTTGTTTGATTTCACAGGCTAACAGCTGGAGGCAAATTTGCCTCAGAATGAAGTACATTTTAAGAATTATCCATATCTAATTTAGGTGATATTTGAATGAGACCTTCCACTGCAAACTTTTGAATAGATGGTTCAATGAGTTAAGACTTTTGAGGCTACTGGGACAGAATGAATGTATGTTACAAGGTAGAAGGATATGGATTTTGGTGGGAGAATGTCCAGGAACAGAAGGCTATGATAGAAGTTTATTTCCACCCAAAATTCATATGATGAAACTTAGCTCCAGAGATGATAATGGGGGCCTCTGGGAAATGATTAGTTCTTGGGGGCTTCACCTTCATAAATAGGATTTGTGACTATAAATGAAGTCTCTGGGAGCCTGTTAGCTCCTTGTGGCATATGAGTGAATTCAAGGTGCTAGAAGAGAGCTTTGAGACAGAGAGCAAGTCTTCAAAAGACACTAAATCTGCTTCTGCTTTGGTCCTGTACTTAGCTTCCGGAATTGTGAATATTAATTTTATGTTGTTTATAAATTATCCAATCTAAAGTATTTTGCTATCATGAGCCAGAATGGTCTAGGCAAGGGAACAATGATGAGTTACATTCAGGTAGTTTTATTAAAAACTTCCTAAATAATAAAACAAAGCAAAACAAATCAAAAAATATTCATCACCAATACCCTTGAAATTGTATTAAATACAAATAGATATTTTGTACTTAAAAAAAATTCAGTTTAGGATATTGTATCAATGATTAAACTTGAGTTAACTGCCTTTTAATTATAAAATGTTGCATGCTGCTAAGCACTGAATAACATTGCTTTTATTCTGAGAACTTAGTACTATTTTGGATTTATATAAAATTAATATAAAATTTTAGAGGATGATGAAAGATAAAATACTCTAGCTTTTAAAATATTTTGAAGTATTTTAAAATTGAACTTTTAATTTCAGAAGAGTTTTAAATTTACAAAACAAAAATTGTGAAATGGTAATAGATTTTTTTATAAAAATCCAGTTGCATCCATTTTACTGCAAAACAGGATTTTATTCTTTTTTTTAAAAAGCTGAGTAATATTCCATACTATCTATATACCATAATTTCTTTATCCAGTCTTCAGCTGATGGACATCTAGGTTGATTCAATATCTTACCTATTGTTAATCCTACTGCAATGAATATGGGGGTACAGATAACTCTTTCATATGTATATTTCTTTTGTTTAGGAGTGAGGTGGATGGATCATATGGTAGGTCTACAGGTAGATTTCTGAGGTATCTCCATACCTCTTCCACAGTGGCTGTACCAGTTTACATTCCCACCAACAGTGGATTAGTGTACATTTCCCCCCCACACCCCCCCACGTCCTTGCCAGCATTTGTCGTTTGTTGATTTCTTTGTTTAAAAAAGATTTATTTATTTGTTTGAAAGTCAGAGTTATACAGAGAGAGAAGGAGAGGCAGAGAGAGAGAGTGAGAGAGAGAGTTCTCCCATCTGCTGATTCACTCCCCAGATGGCTGCAATGGCCAGAGCTGATCTGAAGTCAGGAGCCAGAAGATTCTTCCAGGTCTTCCAAATGATCACGGGGCCCAAGCACTTCAATGATCTTCTTCTGCTTTCCCAAGCCATAGCAGAGAGCTGGATTGGAAGAGGAGGGGCTGGGACATGAACTGGCACCCATATAGGATGCTGGCACCACAAGCTGAAGCTTAGCTCACTTTGCCACAGTGCTGGCCCCATACCAGGCTGCTTTGATGATAACTGCTTTGTAGTACGTCTTAAATCTGACATTGCAATGCCTCCATCTTTGTGTTGGTTGTATAAGACTGCTTTAGCTATTCCAGATCTCTTTGTGTTTCTGTGTGAATTTTAGCATCATTTTTTTTCTAGATTTGAGAGGAATGTTATTGGTATTCTGATTGGCATCACATTGAATCTATTAATTGCCATTTGTAGTATGAACATTTTGATGATATTGATTCTCCCAATCCCTGAACATGGAAGATTTTTCCACTTTTTTGTGTGTCTTCTTCTATTTCTTTCATATTTCTTTTTTAAATTCTCATCATGGAGATCTTTGACATCCTTGGTAAAATTTATCCTAAGATATTTAATTGTTTAACCATTATGAACTGATTGATCTTAGAAGTTCTGTCTCAGCCATGGCAATCTGTATATACAAAGGCTGTTGATTTTTGTGTGTTAATTTTATATCCTGAACATTACCAAACTCTGTTTTAGGTTCTAATATTCTGATTCTTTTTCGTGCCTATAATAGCTCTGGCTAAGCTTCCAGGGCTATATTGAATAGCAATGGTGAGAGTGGGCATCTTTGTCTGGTTCTGGATCTTAGTGGGAATGCTTCCATCTTTTCCCTACTCAAGATGTTGGCTATGGTTTTATCATAAATTGCCTTGATTGTGCTTAGGAATGTTATTTTTATACCCAATTTGCTTATAATTTTCATCATGAATGCATGTTGTATTTTATCAAATGCTTTTTCTGCATGTATTGAGATAATCATATGGTTTTTGTCCTTCAGTTTGTTAATGTGATGTAGCATATTAATTACAACACTTTAAGTGAAAGAAACAAAAGATGCTATATGCCAAAAAAAAAAAATAAACATAACTATCAAAGATGTAAGGATGGCGAAAATGTAACCTTCTTGGATATTGGGACCAATGGAAGATCACAGACACAGGGAAGGGATAGAGTTAGGAGAGCACGTTCCTTTAGTGATTCCTAGAACCTTGAAAAACGTACCCATAAAATACTTGGCTTTATTAGCTTGCTTTTTTGTCATTGGAAGAAGTTGAAGTATGATGGTTTGAACATATAAAAGGCCAAATAATATGCACTGACAAATAATTCATATTTATTCAGTTCCATATGAAAATGGAAGGTTCAGACTGATTATATACAGAGGGTACCATCCTGAAACAAACTGGTAGCATAATATGTGTTTCATATATCATAAAAGGCTTTGATTGTGGTAGATGAGAAACAATTCCCCTAGTAAAGTGTTCAAGAATAATGGGAATTTTCAGTATGTGAGAGATTCAATACAAAGGAATCTTTTCTTTTAAGGAAATAATGACAAAAATCATATATGTAAAATTTTGCAGCAAGTAAAATGCAGAGAGACTTTAAGAAAGAAATCTTGGAACTGACAAATAATCACTGAAATATTTTTGAGAACTTTCAATACAAGTACTAAAGAATGTGCTTAATTCTGCCATGGGAAATGAAAGAATTGAAACCAGAAGTAAATGTAAGAACTAGCATTGTGGGTACTATGGCCAAAATGATTTAGTTTGAATATTTAACCTCCCTATTATCATCAGGTTCTTCATCTGTAAAGTAGGAATTTAAATACTTTTTGTATTTTAGTGCTGGTGTGAATGAAAATGTTTAAAGTATTAAGTACTGCACCTGATCCTGTGTTGGTACTCAGTGAATCACTGTCTATCTACAAGCATCACTATTAGGAGGCAAAAATAATGAGACATAGATAAGAAAATAAAAGCAACTGTGTTCTAGGAGATCAATGTAAGTCTCTAACATATCTATTAGGAATTGCAGAAAAATACTAAGAGACAAGACAAAGAGTTAAAACTTAAAATATTTTTGGAAATTAATTTTTTCAGGATGAAAACCACAGGAGGGTCCATAATGACAAATTGTTTATCACATGTCAAACATTATATAGGCTAAAGTAAATAGTGTGGGGGCCGGCAATGTGAAAAAGCAGGTAACGCCTATGCCTGTGGTGCTGGCATCCCATATGAGCGCTGGTTCAAGTCCTTGCTGCTCCACTTCCAATCCAGCTCTCTGCTATTGTCTGGAAAACAGTAGAAGATGACCCAAGACCTTGGGCCACTTCATCACATGGGGGACCAGGAAGAAATACTGGCTCTTGGCTTTGGATTGGCATAGCTCTGGCCATTGCAGCCATCTTGGGAGTGAACCAGCATTTGGAAGACTCTCTTTCTCTCTCTCTCTCTCTCTCTCTCTCTCTCCCTCCCTCCCTCCCTCCCTCCCTCCCTCCCTCCCTCTCTGTAACTCTGCATTTCAAACAAATAAATAAGTCTTTAAAAAATAAAGTAAATAGTGTGGCTTGGATCACAAAAATTAGCAAAGGGTTGCAAATATAAGTATTATGTTTTAGGAAGTAGATTGATTCCTTTATTAACTGTGGTTGATTATTCTAGCTTTCAATTAATAATTGGACATGAACTTTGACTTTCTTATCTGAAGCTTTTATACTTTTACCATGACTAGGAAGTTTGACAAAAAAGCCCAGTATCTCAAATTTAAACTCAAATCTTCAAATACTACATATGGTAGCTTATAACTCTTAACACATTAAATAAGGTTTTTAAGCTATTGTACCTAAGTTTCTCCATCTCACAGAAATGTCTGTAGTATTGATAATTTGATGATATTACAGACTAAACAATTTAGAATAGCAGTGGGTATTAGGCCTAGCAGTTAAGATGTCTTTTTCCCACATTGTAGTGCCTGGGTGTGATCCCCAGCTCCAGATCTTGATTCCATTGGCCAGCTAATGCTGATTCTAGGAGGAAGTAATAATGGCTCAAGTAATTGAGCACCTGTCTCCACACAGGAAACCTACCTTGTATTCCTTGCTCATGGCTTCAGTCCTGATCATGTGGGAATTTGGACAGTAACATAGTGTAAAGTGACTCTCGCATTCTTCCTGAATGCCTCTCTCTCTAGAGTGTTTCCCTCAAATAAATAACATTACATTAAAAACCTATTAAAAATTAGGGGTGGACATGTAGCCTAGCAGTTACAATGGTGGATTAGACACATGATTCTGATATCAGGGTGCATCGTGTGTCTAATATTCAGCTCTGACTCCTGATTCCAGCATCCTGATATTACAGACCCTGGGAGGCAGCCATGGTGGCTCAAATAATTAGGTTCCTGCCACATATGAGGAGACGTGGATTGAATTCCAAGCTCCCAGCCTTACCCCAGCCAGGGGTGATTTCATGTACTTGGGGAGCAATCTACTGGAAGAGAATACATTCTCGTTAGATGTCTTTCTCTGATTCTCAAATAAATATATACATTTTTAAAGATTTAGAGCAGGATTATACTCATAGTAAGTGCTTAATATGTGAAATATAATTTTGTACCAACCATCTTTGGCTCATCTGTGAAACATTTAAAGTTTTTCCCATGAGAATCTTACAGTATACAACTAAGTTAATGTGTGTGTATGTGTGTTTGTGTGTGTACACAACTCAAGTGATAACAAAAGTAATATGAAGTAAGTTTGACCAATGAATTTAAAATAATTAAAGGATTAGTAGAAAATATTTCTGTTTTCTAATACTTGCTAAAGATTTTGAAACTCCTTTCCCACTGTGTAGTTGATTATGGCAACTGCTTTTAATCCGAATCCATGAATTCCAATCACTTTTGATGTCTGCTGTTGCATATTTGATTTAACATCCTCCTCCCTTCCAAATTCAGTCCAGCTTTGTAGTTCTATCCACCAATGTGGGTGGATTGGAGGCAAGTTCTGCTCTTTCCCCTGGACCTGTTTTTCACTTATCTCCCCTAGTTGAAAAGACGCAAAAATGTCAACTCCAGAGCAGGCATTGTGGAGCAGCTGCCTGAGACATGAGTATCCCGTTTGAGCATCATTCTGAGTCCTGGCCACTCTACTTCCTATCTAGCTCCCTGCTAATATACCTGGGAAGGCACTGGAACATGGCCCAAGTGCTTGGGCCCCTGCCCAAACCAAGAAGGATACTTTGATGGCTCAACATCCCAGCTTTGGCTTTGCCCAGCTCTGGCCACTGCTGTCATTTGGAGAGTGAACCAGTGAGTAGAACATTTCTCTCTCCCTCTGGAACTCTGCATTTAAAATAAACTTAAAATAAATCTCTATTAAATAAAAATATGAGCTCCAAGCTAGTGATATAGCACTTATTGTCCCTCCTTTTTAGGAAGTCACCAATTTACTAATAGTACTTGGTTTCCATTTACCTCCCAATGGCAATTACTCAAAAGTTGGCTCACTTAGAATGGTGTTAGTTCATACAGAGTATATCACAGGCATTTTCATCTTAAAGGGGATCCACTCTTAGATATTCTCACTATCTAGTGGCAGAATCCAGATCAAGTTGCCCTTTAATCGATGGAAAACTCACGTCTTCTTACTTTGACAAATAATAAGATGCAGGCTGTCCTTTGGTAGTCCTGCTTTAGGCCAACATATTTTGTGGCTTTTTCTCTAAGCCCTAGTAGTCTTATGCTATTTTTGCAGGTTCATCAATGTTAGATATTTCATTTTCCTACAATTTTCTCCATTTTGCATAGTCAGAATTTCATGTCATTGACATTTGGAAGATCACTTAAAATTTCTGTTCCTCAGTTGTTTTGCATTTTAAACACATATTAGCATACTAATGTCACAGAAATGTATTGAAGTACAATGGGGAGGGTGAAGTTACTGTAAGTCACAATGACTATATGAGACAATACAAATCTGTATCTTTCATATATACATGTGCACACACACATACATATTTAAAATTCTGAACAGAAAGTCTACAAGGGCTTCATAATCTGAGCACAAGACCATAACATCAATATAAATAAACAAAAAATTGTAAAGGGAACACTATTCTGATTCCATCAATTATTTATTTTCCTTTGGAAGATCCAGCTTTATATAATCCTTTTGTATTTCTCCCCAAAGGACATGAAGGCCAAGTACCTACAGAAGGAGGAGAGTATGGCTGTGTTATTTTCCTCTTGTTGCCACAACAATTTACCACAAATTAAAAAACTTAAAACAACACAGGTGTATTGCTTACAGTCCCTGTAGGTCATTTCTGACATGAATTGTACAGGACTAAAATCAAGGTTTTGGCAAGGATGCATTTTTACTAGAGGCTCTGTATATAGCCTGATTCCAGTTTTGGGCAGAATTCAGCTCTGTGTGGTTGTAGAACTCAGACTCCTGTTTCTTTGCTAGCTGTCAGCTCCTAGATAACCCACATTTCTTCTGTGCTTTCCTTGCGGCCTGTTTTTGTTTCAATAGAAGCTCTAGTCGATCTCAGGACCTAAACTTCCCCTCCTTTTCCTTTCGCCACCTCTCACGGAGGCAGTCTTGTGACTTCCTCATCTACCTTCAGTGGCTGATGTGCTTCAAATTGTTCTCATCTAGAAAAATCTCCCCAGTCTTTTTTCCCTTTTTTGAGAGATGGAAAGATCAACAGAAGACTCCAACTTACTGGTTCATTAATCAAATACCTTGTACAGACAGAGCTGAGTCAGTCCAAATCTAGGAGCAGGGCCATCAATAGAGGTCTCCCACATGGATGACAGGGATCCTAGTATTTGAGCCTCCCACAGTCTGTGTTACCAGGAAGTTAGCCAGGAGCTAGAGTCAGGAAGCAAACCCAATCACTCCAGCAAAGTTCCTTCAGGACTGTATATTGTGCTTTTCCAGGTACCCAGTGTCCTCTCAGGACACGAATCACTTTTTGTATGAGATGGGAGAGTTTGCATGTTCCTATTATCCTATCAACTGGGAAAAAAAATCTGGAAATTTTGTACACTTAGGATGTCACATGGAGTTTTTTATTTTTCTAAAACCTTAGATAAATTGCCTGATGCCAATTATGAGGAAGCAGAACATTTTCACCAAACACTTCTGTATTTTTTTCTGAAACTTTTGATTGAGAGAACAAACGCTTTTTAAGGGACTTCTAATACGGCTGAATAGGGAGAAAACTTACTACTTTAGATGATGGGAAAATAGCCGAAGAAAGTTGAGGAAATGCATTCCCAGTTGAGAGTTGGAGAAAAGTTTGCAGTGGAAGTTCTCCAGAAGAAAGAGGGATGCCATGGAGCAGTGTGGAAGGGGTGGACGCATAGCAGAGTGTAGACGCCACGTACAACACCTGCAGCTGAGAGAGCCAGAGGAGATGCCAGCCTCAGAGAGCAGACTTGGAAGCCCATGCCACTAGTGAAGTTGTCAGAGAGAGAGCCTTGCAGAAACACTGTCTTTGAATCCAGCCTGGAGCCCTAAGAGGAGGGGGCAGGATACCTACCTCATCCAGTGAAATAAAAGCCTGTTTCTTTCTCCTCATCACCCCCACAAGAATGCTGGGCAACTGGCAGGTAGAAGGTGCCATTTTGACACCAGTAGCATCAGTGGCTTCTTGTGCACACATGTGATCAGAGGATTTTACAAGAGTGAAAAATCCACGTCCTCCACTGATTTTGAATCTAGCTAGGAGGATTGATGGGGGCGGATACCCATGTAGGAGTGTGAGGTGCTCTTATCCTCTCAGCATATCACAGGCTCCGGGGCTCAAACTGCCAAGGCAGAGCACCCATAAGCAGCTGGCTCCGGGAGTATCTCTGCTCTCTCTGAGGATGGGACAAGCTAGGGGAGCAGCACGTCCTTTGTACCCTGTGCCTATGGGAGCTTGCGTGCTATGACTGTGGGAAATCTGTGATTACATGATAGGAACAGTGTGAAGCTGGGTCTCTGGGATATCAGATTTTCTGAATTCCACTGCAGTGCTTCATTTTTCACAATGTTGCTCAAGCATAAACAAGCTGAAATTGTTCTCTCTCCTCTTTCTGCACAACAAGGAATTTAATCAAAAAAGCAGGTAAAATTAAATCAAGTTGCTCTCACCAGGATACAGGCTGACCTGCCCTTTGCTGAGAGAAGAGAGCTCTGAGCATTGGATAGTGTCCTACTTTACAAAGAAAGGCCCAGGGGACTCTATGCAGAAATTGTCCAGAAAACAGTTTTCTGATACTTGCAGGTGGCAGAAGGCTTGTCAACACAGGTTAGAAACATGGCCAAGTAGCATGGAAGTATAATGCTATATACCTTGAAGTAGAATAAACATGAAAGTCCAAAAACCCAAGATAGGTGCTGAGTCACTTTGGTTGAAAAAACAAAGCATAAGACAGGTGTTTGGCCCAGCAGTTAAGACAAACATATCCCATTGCATTCCATGGTTGGCTCCCAGTGAAACTTTTTCTGCCAATGAAGATGCTGGAAAGCAGCACAGCATGTCACAATAGCTAGTGCCACAGATGTGGGATACCTGGATTGAATTATTGGCTCTCAGCCTTGCCCTGGACCAGGATGAATGTTGAAAGCAACTGGGGAGGGAACCAGTGGATAGCAGTCCTCTCTCTCTCTCTCTCTCTCTCTCTCTCTCTCTCTCTCTCTTTCTCTTTCTCTCTGTCCTCTCAAACAAAAATAGTGAATGAAAAATTAAAGAGGACATGAGAAAAAACAGGGTAGAGGAAACAGTCTGTTCTTTGAAGTGAAAAATAAAATCTGGCAATTTCTAAATGACAATCTGTCCACTGACTACCTCTTCATCAAAGCTTCCCAGCAGCTAGCAGGAGCTTCTCCAATTTCTCAGAGAAAGATAACACGCAGGGTGTGAGGCTTACACAAATCATCAGCTGGACAGGGAGTCCCAGCTTTCCCTTTGGTGGGTTGGCTCTTAGCTGGAGATGGGGATAGTTGGAAGGCAGCCATTGTGGAGGAACAAACAGAAGTGGCATTGTTGAATCTGTTGTTGTTTTAAGTGTGAAGTGGATAGGCCTATTAAAAGTGATGTAAAATTACAGAGTACTTGGAACTAAGTTTTAAATTAGTTTGCCTTTAAATGTTGTTGCCTCTACTATTTTTCTCAAAAACAAATTTCTATCAGAATTTAATGTAGAAATGGTCCCATTATATGGATAAATACAAATGAAAAAAACAATCTGATTTCCATCTTCATATTTTAAAACAAATAAAATAGTACATCACATTTGCCAAGAGAGGTATATGATGTCTTCTTGATTTTATAATCTGTATAATAAATTTGAAAATGTATACTATTAAGAGACTTCCTTTCACACTCACTCTCTCTTATTCTTTCTGCCTTCCTTTTATTTCTATAGTAAATAATTGAAAAGGCATAATATGAAAATGCCAGCTTGTGCCTAGTTTCCAAATTAATATTTATATTAATGTTAGTTATATTTGACATCTCTAAAATGCTTGGACTCTAACATAACCCTAATAGTAATCTTCCTATTTTTCCTGATAAATTGAAAATACCTATTGTAAAAACCCTTTTTCAGTAGTTACTCAATGCTAGAAAATATAATGTAAAAGTGAAATTGATACTAATTGCTCTTTCAGAGATTTCTCTATAAATCTTTGGATGACAGAAAAAGAAGCAAATTTTGTAATGTAGCAGGAGAGATGTTAGAACTTAGGGATTTACTACCAACAACAGATGCTGGAGAGGATGTGGGGAAAAGGGACACTAACCCACTGTTGGTGGGAATGCAAACTGGTTAAGCAACTATGGAAGTCAGTCTGGAGAGTCCTCAGAAACCTGAATATAACCCTACCATTCAACCCAGCCATCCCACTCCTTGGAAGTTACCCAAAGGAAATTAAATTGGCAAACAAAAAAGCAGTCTGCATATTAATGTTTATTGCAGCTCAATTCACAATAGCTAAGACCTGGAACCAACCCAAATGCCCATCAACAGTAGACTGGATAAAGAAATTGTGGGACATGTACTCTATAGAATACTATACAGCAGTAAGAAACAACGAAACCCAGTCATTTGCAACAAGATGGAGCAATCTGGAAAACATCATGCTGAGTGAATTAAGCCAGTCCCAAAGAGACAAATATCATTTGTTTTCCCTGATGGACGACAACTAACTGAGCACCAAAGGGGAAACCTGTGGAAGTGAAATGGACACTATGAGAAACAGTAACTTGATCAGCTCTTGTGCTGTTGTTGTACAATGTAATACTTTATCCACTTTAGTATTTTTTTGGTTCCAGTACTAGTGGTTGAACTCTGTAGTTAACACACAATTATTCTTAGGTGTTTAAATTTTAACTGAAAAGTGATCCCTGTTAAATATAAGAATGAGAAAAAGAGAGGGAGGAGATGTACAATTGGGGACATGCTCAATCGGACTTGCCCAAATGATGGAGTTAGAAATGTGCCAGGGGATTCCAATGCAAGCCCATTAAGGTGGCATGTACCAATGCCACCTCACTAGTCCATGTGATCAATATCAGATCACAATTGATCACACTGATAGGTCTAAGAGTCAAAGGGATCACACAAACAAGACTAGTGTCTGCTAATACTAACTGATAGAACCAAAAAGGGAGAGAACGATCCAACATGGGAAGTGGGATACACAGCAGACTAATAGAATGGCAGATGTCCTAAATAGCACTCTGGCCTCAGAATCAGCCCTTAAGGCATTGGGATCTGGCTGAAGAGCCTATGAGAGTATTTTAGGTATGGAAAGCCGAGACACTCAGGAAAAAAAAAAAAAAAAAAAAAGAAGAAGATCTAAATGAAAGATCTCAGCAAGTGAGATCCCAGTGGAAAGAACAGGGCCATCAGAGTAGGAGGTACCTTTCTCTGAAGGGAGGAGAGAACTTCCACTTTGACTATGACCCTGTTGGAATAAGATCAAAGTCGGCGAACCCTAAAGGCTTCCATAGCCTCGGCAACTCATGACTAGAGCCTAGGGAGATTACTGATGCCATAAACAAGAGTGTTAAATTGTTAAATCAACATCAAGAGTCACTGTGTACTTATGTCCCATGTGGGATCTGTCCTTAATGGGTAGTCCAATGTGAAGTAATGCTATAACTAGTACTGAAACATTATTTTTACACTTTGTGTTTCTGTGTGGGTGCAAACTGATGAAATCTTTACTTAACATATACTAAATCAACCTTCTGTATATAAAGATAATTGAAAATGAAAAAAAAACTTGGTGTTACATTGGAAATTACATAGAAAATTAATCAA
The DNA here is from genome assembly GCF_033115175.1 of Lepus europaeus. NCBI lineage: Eukaryota > Metazoa > Chordata > Mammalia > Lagomorpha > Leporidae > Lepus > Lepus europaeus. Next base: position 46,938,386 of record NC_084836.1, on the reverse strand, counting down.
TTTAAAAAAAAATCATGTAGGATCTCTGTCATTAATGTGCTGTACATTGTGATTTAATGGTATAACTAGTACTCCAACAGTATTTTTCACTTTGTGTTGCTATGTGAGGGCAAACTGTTGAAATCTTTACTTTATATATACTAAACTGATTTTCTGTATATAAAGAGAATTGAAAATGAATCTTGATGTTAATGGAAGGGGAGAGAGCACGGGAAAGGGGAGGGTTGTGGGTGGGAGTGAAGTTATGGGAGGGGAGCCATTGCAATCCATAAGCTGTACTTTGGAAATTTATATTCATTCAATAAAAGCTTAAAAAAAAAAGAACTTAGGGATTTAAAAATTCTAATGAGGGGCCGGCACCATGGCTCACTTGGTTAATCCTCCGCCTGTGGCACTGGCATCCCATATAGACACCAGTTCTAGTCCTGGCTTTTCCTCTTCCAGTCCAGCTCTCTGCTGTGGCCTGGGAAAGCAGGAGAAGATGGCCCAAGTACTTGGGCTCCTGCACCCACGTGGGAGACCCGGAAAAAACTCCTGGCTCCTGGCTTCAGATCGGCACAGCGCTGGCTGTTGCGGCCATCTGTGGAATGAACCAATGGAAAGAAGACCTTTCTCTCTCTCTCTCTCTCTCTGTAACTCTGCCTGTCAAACAAATAAATAAAAAATCTTTTAAAAAATTCTAATGAGACAGCAGATAAGGAAACAGTTCAAAGTAGGGGATTACGATGTGTGTACTGAGAGAATCACAGAGAAGAACCAATGATGAGCCAAATCTTGAACAATAAGCAAATTCAATATTTTATACATTACAAAAGATAAACACTTCTTAGAGATCAATTGGCACCTTATTTGAGTTTTAGAAAGATTATCTTGGAGTAATGTGGATGGCAAAGAGAATTTCCACTAAGAGTACGGCAGGTGTTGTGAAAAGTTACAGGGGAAATATAAATAAAGAACAAAAATCAGGTAAAAGTAGAGAAAGAAAAAAATATGTTGTGAAAAGTAGAGATTCTCTAGGCAGGGGGTCAGTTTGTCAGATTGGCAAGGAGGCATCAGTAAATGGAGAGAGTTCAACACATTAGGTAGGTTAGAAAGGAGGAGAAAGGAGAAAAAATGATTCTGCTATGTTGGAGTCAACAATAAAGCAGAAGTAAGTGAATCTCACTCTTGCAGTTTTCCTTTTTTATTTTAACCACACTAATCCATTCCCCTGCTGTGATCATTTCAACGCTCTTCTACAGAGGAGAAAAAATAAGATACATCCCAGCATTTTGAAACCTCGAGCTACTTAGATTTAAGCAGAAGCTTTGCTTTATACCAAACATTTCTCTGCAAATACTCAATTCACATAATTAACAAGAAAGAGCTTTATTAGATTGACGTAGCTAGTGTCACAGTATAATGGGTCACATTTAACAGAGATATGTTAGGGCATCAGATACACTGTTTTCAATTAACTTAACAATTTATCTCTGATGATTTATTTATTCTTTCATTCAACAAGTAATTTTTGAATGTTAAGTTCCAGAGAATATTATAGGAACAGTGAATATGTTGCATTCCTTACAGAAATTTCCTTTCAGTTGTGCAAAAACCAATAATAGATGAATTGGTAGGGAGAAATTACTCTGGGATAAGAGCTAATAGAAGGAAATTTTAAAAGATAAGAGAAATGTAGTTGTACTAATGATTTTCCAGGAATGAGTCACTGAGTAGGTGACATTTGAACAAAGCAATAGAACTAGGTGAATTGGGAAGCTAGACATTAGTTACCTGGAGAAAATTTCAGGAGGGGCTGGCTCCATGGCTCAATAGGCTAATCCTCCACCTGCAGCACCAGCACACTGGGTTCTAGTCCCGGTCGGGGCGCCAGATTCTGTCCTGGTTGCTCCTCTTCCAGTCCAGCTCTCTGCTGAGGCCCGGGAATAAAGTGGAAGATGGCCCAAGTCCTTGGGCCCTGCACCCGCATGGGAGACCAGGAAAAGCACCTGTATCCTGGCTTCGGATCAGCACGGTGCGCCGGCCGCAGCATGCTGGTTGCAGCGTCCATTGGAGGGTGAACCAACGGGGAAAAAAAAAAAAAAAAAAAAGAACTTTCTCTCTGTCTCTGCCTCTCTAACTGTCCATTCTGCCTGTCAAAAAAAAGGAGGATGGATGAGTGCAGGCTGTAGTATACTCTCAGAGCTGGTCTACCCTGTTCTGGAAACATTCAAGAATCTGCATACCAGAAACAGAGAAGAGCAAGAAACAGAGCCAAGGAGTTGCACCCAGAAATAACAGAATCCAGCCGTGTAGGGTCTTGCAAGTCATCAGACTCTCACATTTCTTATGGAATCAACAGAAATGCAACATGGTTCACCTTACATTTTACCACTGTCACTGTAACTGATATTATGAATATTCTGACTACATAAATAAGAAGCAAGAAAATATTTAGGACAATATTATAGCAAAGTATGCATAATATAACTTGTACTGGAAACACAGCAATGCATGTGTTAATAGAGCAGAGAGGAGAAGGCAGATTCTGGATAATGTTGATGGTAACTTTGACAAAATTAGTGAATGGCATAATTGGAAGGTTAGAAAAAAAATAGAGTGAGGCTGGTGTTGGGGCATAGCAGATCAAGCTGCCTCTTAGAATGCCTGTATCCCATGTAGGCTCTGATTCAAGTCCTGGCTGTTCTATTTCTAATCATGTTTCCTGTTAATGTGCCTGGAAAAGCAGTGAAAAATGGCCCAAATCCTTGGGTCCCTGTATTCACATGGGAGACCCAAATAAAGCTCCTGGCTTTGGCCTGGCCAAGTGCTGGCCTTCACCACCATTTGGAGATTAAACCAATGGATGGAAGATCTCATTCCTGTTTCTCCCCTTCTCTCTTTTCCCTCTCCCTCTCCCTCTCTCCCTCTCACTCTCTCTCTCACTCTCTCTGTAACTCTGCCTTTCAAATAAATAAATCTTCAAAATAAAAAAAAGAAAAAAATTGAGAGTGAAGAGAATCTCCAAATTACTTAGCCTGAGTAGTTTAAATAATAGAGTTGCCATATAAAATATCTCAAATGTTATTGGCAGATTGGGTTGGGAGAAGCATTAGAAGCTTAATCACTACATGTGAAGTTTTAGCTCCCTATTAAACATCAAATAGTAGATAGTTGAATAGATACAGAATTCTGTGTGATTTAGAGAAGAAGTTCAGGTGGAGATTTAAATTTGGAATTCATCAGCATTTACCTATTTGTTTCAGTTACGTTGTATGTGACAATTTTGGAAAGGCAGGAAGTTTGTGTTTTAAACACGTTTTATTTATTTCTTTGTGAGACAGAGAGGAAAGTCTGCTGTCTGTTCACTTCTCCAAATAGCTCAAACAGCTGAGGCTAGGTGGAGGTGAAGCCAGAGGCTGGGTCCCCACCTGCTTGTGAGGCACCCAAAACACTTGAGTGATCACTTATTTCTCTCCAGGTTGTGTGTTAGCAGGAAGCTGGGATTGGAAGCAGAACTAGAGTTTGAACCCAAGCTCTGTGGAATGACAGTAACTCAAGCAGTGTCCTAATCTGTAGGCGAACCGACCTCCCAACTGTCTTGTCTTTAGTAAAAGAGTTAGATTGAAAAAAATATATATATTTAATATTTTAATAAATGTACTAGTAAAAGAGTGAGCAAGGCACTCCCACTGTATACATTAGTAACAAAGTATCTTTATCTCAAAGAAGGAGATGATTGGAGTTGGAAAGAGTTAAATAGAAGAGATCAATCTTCAGATGCCAGAAACATTTTAATCAGAAAAAAACTAGCAAACAGATTTTTCAGAAAGAGAAAGAAATCTGAGAAAGGTTTGAAAATGCAGTTGAGTTTTTCTTCCTGTGATCTGCTTGCTTTCCCTCCATCATCTCTCTAGTCTCTTCCAATCTTACATGTGTCATGTTTTCTTTATAAAAACGAAATCCTCTACTCCACATTCTCTAGGGAATAAAATCCCAACCCCTCATCTTAATGCACTCTTCTAATACTAGGTGCACTGCCCGTCTTTCTCATTTCAAATACTTGCCTTCTCCTCCAGAACCTGATGATTTCTCCCTGAATCCCAGAAGACAATGGTTCCCTCGCTTACGTGACTCTTCCTTGGCCTTCCTCTCCTCCATGCCTACCCTCTCTAATGTTAATTCACAAAACCCTTCTTATCCTGCAATGATCTGCTTCAGTGTTCTCAAGATCTTAGGCTTCATCAAAGGTCCCTCAGAGGCTGTGTGTTCATTGCAGCCGGGGGAAATAAAATACTCCTTTTTCCGTTTTTCCTATAACATTTTGTTCATGTGCTTGTTCCAGAGTGTAGCACTTTGTAATGGTTACTTATTAATTAGTTTTCTGCCCTACTAAACAGGGAAATCCTTGAGGCAATTGTTCTATCCTATTGATCTTCTTGTCACTTGAGGCTTCCAAAGTTTCTAACACATAATAAATGCACAATAATGTTCTTTTTACATTGGGACTAAATGTCAAGGAAAAATGTAAAAAAAAAAAAAATACATGATATTTAGGCAAATGCCATCTAGAGCCTAGCTAATGAATTTCTTCCTTAATCCATTTTTGGTAAGTTATCTCATTGATATATAAATTTTGAAGAATTAAGTGTATAGAGCTAAGTTGTGTTCTTTTTTCTTTCTGTAATCCTACAGTGGGTTAATTTATGAGGTAGAGTGTGTGGGGAAGGGAGGTGTTCATATAAAATGCTATTATTGTATATATTTATCTTATATCAGGACAACTTGCTAAACTCACATTTTTAGTCCTAATAATATTTGTATAAATGATTACATATGGATAGGTAAATGGAGGAGTAAAGATAACAATTTTTTTTTTTTTGCTTTGCAATCTTCATATCTCTTAACTATGTTTTTTCTTTTTTATTGATTAGCCAGGCTTTCTGATGATAGGTTGAATACGAGAAAGCATAATTGGCAGATTTGTCTAATTTCACACATTACACAACATGCTTCTGAGCCTTTACCACCAAATTTCTGATAGTAGTTAAAACTATGGGCCGGCGATGCGGCTCAATAGGCTAATCCTCCTCTTGGGGCACTGGCACACCGGGTTCTAGTCCCGATGGGGCCACCGGACTCTGTCCCAGTTGCCCCTCTTCCAGGCAAGCTCTCTGCTGTGGCCCAGGAGTGCAGTGGAGGATGGCCCAAGTGCTTGGGCCCTGCACCCCATGGGAGACCAGGAGAAGCACCTGGCTCCTGCCTTCGGATCAGCGCAGCGCGCCGGCCGCAGCAGGCCGGCCGTGGTGGCCATTGGAGGGTGAACCAACGGCAAAGGAAGACCTTTCTCTCTCTCTCTCTCTCACTGTCCACTCTGCCTATCAAAAAAAAAAAAAAAAGACTGTGAATATGAAAATCAAACTGCTTAAGGTTTTATCCTAACTCTCCTACTTACTAACTGCATGATATTTAAATAAATTGAACTTAGCCCCTCAGTGCCTCAGTTTCCTCATCTGTAAAACCCGATGAATACTTAGAACAGTACCAAGATAATATACTAAATAAACACTAATTCTTATTATTTTGCTTTTTATCATTTTAACACACATTGTGTCTGCAAGTCCAAATGTTAGCTCTAGTATCATTCTTTGTAATCAAATTGATCTACTAATCTGACCTCTTCCTTCTCTGTTAGACCCTGTATGATACCTTAACCTTTTTGTTTCTTTTAATTCCTTCTGTCTCAATTGCAACTTCTTCCTTAATCTGATTGTGATAATTACTTTCATTAATAATAAATGCATTTTGAAGAACGTAATGTGCAGAGCTAAGCTATTTTCTTTTTCCTTTTCCTAATTTTGTGATGGGTTAATTTTTGCAGTCCTGTGTGAAGATGGAAAGTGCTGTATACCTTCTGGCTCAATCTCATTATTTTAGTATTATTATTATACATATATATTATTATAGTATTATTTTAGTATGTCTAAATGCCTGCTGTAACCTTCAAAAGTGTTTTTGAAGCTCCCTGTCATCTATGTCAGATGACATCGGAATGCAGTAATAGATGAATTTGGCTTTTCATAGTTAAATAAACCTCTCCTACAGTAGTTTCCCTTTTAGAACAGGTCTCTGATTACATAGAGTACCCTGTATGTAGTTCTCTAGATGCATTACTTTCTCTTTTATTTATTTCTTTGAAAGTCAGAATTGCGCAGAGAGAGAGAGAGAGGTCTTCCATCTGCTGGATGGTTCACCCCCCAGTTGGCCACAATGGCTGGAGCTGCTGCGATCCGAAGCCAGGAGCCACGAGTTTCTTCTGGGCTTCCCATGTGGGTGCAGGGGCCCAAGCAGTTGGGCCATCTTCTGTTGCTTTCCCAGGCCATAGCAGAGAGCTGGATCGGAAGTGGAGCAGCCGGGACTTGAACAGGTGACCATATGGGATGGCGGCACTGCCGGCAGCAGCTTTACCAGCTACGTCACAGTGCTGGCCCCATCTCTGGACGCATTTCCATGTATTCACCCATTATTCCTTTCCCCAGCCCTTTCCAAAACAGCAAGCATGAGGGGATAAGGGGATTTTACTAAGGTTTCCTGTTGAGAATTTGGAGGGTTTCTTGGAGGTGAGTTTATAGAGGGAGAGGTGGCGAAACTTGGGCCCTCAAAATTTCTCACTTTGCCTCCAGCAATTAGTCATAACGGTAAATTACCATTTAAGAGTTCCTAACAATGTGAGTGGCCATTGCTTCATGTCCAGCTAAATAATTTTGCTCAGCAAAACAATTAAATATAAATAAATGATTTTTATTCTTTTTTGCCTGCTATTTTAACAGCATTTATGGCCTACGTAGTTTTGTGGGCTTGTCTACCGTATTATGGCATTTGTTTCCCACAGGTAAAATCACTCTCTGGGTCTCAAACAATATACAACATTTTGTAGACAAGCTTTTATAAATGTGATAGAGCAGATCCCTTTCTGCTCTGATCTAACCCTCCCTGTTAACCCAATGAAACACTGAGTGCCAATGTGTCCCAAGACACCAGGAACAAATTCTCTCTCTAATAATTGCACTAAAATTAATTTAATTAATGCCTACTCTGGGCCATGTAGTACCCATTTACATTCAATATAATTACTATTTTCTTTTTCAAAAAATATTATTATTTAGGCATTGTTATCATATCTAATTAAATGCAAAGGCAACATTGCTATTTCTCCACTATTATTTTGCATACGTCTGGTTTCTAATACATTATTAAATGATGCTGTCTCACCACCACCATCACTGCTCCAACCCTCTCATTATCTGTTTAACCATCAATGCACAGTGCTTTCTTGCTTTATACCACTTTTAGAATAAACTCCCAGGGAGAATATATAAGACATTTATTCAGAGAGAAAATGCGAGCATCCTGAAATAATGAATATGTAAAAGATGATGGAAAAAGTATAGATATTCAAAAATAAATAACAAAGCACATAAAATTGCCCTAATATGAAGCATTTTACAATTTAGCCATCCTTTTGTCCAGTGTTCTTGAGGATTCAAGGTGAAACACAAGGTTTTTAAACTTAACTATACGAACGTGTTATCTACAGAAAAAGTTTTAAAAAAACATATTCCCCAATCATCCACTATGATGACAGTCCCAAAGTAAGCATTTTCCAACATATTTTTAGTGTCCCCATCTGTTTGCTTAAATAACATTGTAACATGCTGTGTGAATATTGTTCAGAAGTTCAAAAGCAGGCAACCCTAACTCAAAATAGCACATAAAAGAGAATAGTTTTAAAGCCTTAAATACACTAGAGATAAAATATTTCTAAGTTTTCAACCATTCATTTTTTCCCATTTCTAATATAGCTTAATATTCACTTAGCAAATCTTTTTAATGATACAGTATGGATCATATCTTTCTATTATCAAGGTTACCAATACAAAGTCAGTGACAATTGTTTAAAGTAATATCTTTAGTTGTACAATTTATTCATAAATGCAGTCAAATTATTCTAAGCTAATAACAAATATTTGATATAACCATTTTATGCACCATCCTTTTTCAGTATATACTTGCTTTACTAATATTACTGAAGTCAAAATGTAAGAGCAAAATAAACATATGACTTAATTAGTGGTTTTATAATAATAAAATTATCAGTCATATGTTATTCTTCTTGTTTATTTGGGTTTTGATCCTTAAAAGCAATTTTCTTCATTTTATAACTGCAAAATAACTGTAAACACAAGGAATTATATCATGACATGCTATTTATAGAAACATAGATCTTAATAAAATATTCTTACTTTCATTTGGTGTCAAAATAATTTTATTAAAAAAAAGACACAGCAACACCTGAGAATGAGAAATTCTAGTGCTGTAATAAAAATTTAAGTTAAAAAGATATGTCAAAATGTAGAACTTGTCCCTGTGAGGTATGTAGAAAAGAAATCGATAAAACAATTATATCATTATTCATTCATTTTCTGTTGTTATTAAGGTCAAAAGACAAATAAGGGTCACAGGAGGGCTGAACTTCACAATATTATAAAACAAACTGTAATCACCATGGTTCAATTTTTCCCATTAAGTTGACTATGGTTAAAGATCTCAAGCCTACTAAACATGATAATATGAGCAATAATATTGGGAAATGATATATTAAAATATTTTACAAAATACAAACAGACATGACTTTTATTAATTCTGCCTACATAGATTTCTGGAATTTAAAGATGAAATGTAGCTTGTTTCTCTTGCTTATGAAAGTTCAAGAAATTTCTTCTAACTATTTTTGTCTGTAAGAAATGCTTAGAACATACTGTTATGATAGTCAAACCAAGTTGTCAAATATCTTTACTCATCACCATTTTTTTTTCTTAATTGCTGTGTTTTGATTTAAAATATTACTTTGGCAATTACCAGAACCATTTGTGTTTACTATTTTTGTCTATTTCTGTTTTTCAATATTTTTCAGTTGTATTCCATTAATTTATTAAAGCTGCATATATACATATATTTACTTTCAAAATAAAATTTTAAGAGCATTATTAAGGTACATTTTATTATAAACTTAAAGCTGACTGATATGTGTATGTTTGAAAGGCAAAGAGAAAGAGAGTGACAGACAGACAGACACAGAGCTCCTATTTAGTGGTTCACTTCTCAAATGTCCACAATAACCCTGGGCTGAGACAGAATGAAGTGAGAAGCCTGAAACTTGATCTGGGAGTCCCACATGAGGGACGGGGAGCCGGGCAGCCCAGTACTTAAGCTTTCACCTGCTCCTTCCCAGCGTACACGTTAACAAGAAACTTGGATAGTAAGCGCGGCTGGAACTCGAACCCCAGCACTTTCACATAGGTGTCCCAAGGTGTTTCTTATACCTTGAGCCTCATACCTGCTCTAGAAAGCTGGCCGCCTTTTGCCTCCAATTTAGGAGATTTTTGCTTTTGGACTCTTCAATAGATTAGCTCATTATGGATCCTCCTTCAAGTTTGATGATTTGATCACCAACTGTTCCTGGGGAGGATGGAACTGGAACAGCTGCTCTGCACTCCATTCCCTTCCTTTCCTGCAGGCTGCCAGGGGAAGGCCCATGCCCCGTTTCTATTGGTTCTGTCAAGTGGACATCTGGGTAATTAAACTAGTGATATTTGCGAGACTTCTAAGCTACAGGAAAGTTTTAGCAAGTTGCATTTACATATAGATTACTATAGTCAGTAAACCAAGATGTATAGATTTATGAGGCACAGGGATTTTCATAATATTCTGAAGAATGAAATGAGTATTTTACAAGCTAAACCTTCAGTGCCATGGAACATGACCCCACCGAGCCTCCTGTGGGAACCCTCCCTATCGGTCTGGGCCAGGATACATGGCTAGCACAGAAAGACAAGCAACGGCTCTCAGTGTCTCAGGCTGCGTTTTACATCTGTGCCTGTTGATTGCCTTTAATCTCGAAAGGGTTATAGCATTTGATGTCATGTAGTATTAGGTTTTAATTATGAGTCTTATCTAACAGCGCAATCCAGGATATTAACACGGAATCGTACATTACAAAAAAAAAAATAGAATCCCAAGAGATAAAGAAGGCAAATTCCTTTCTGTTCCAATAATAGACCTTAAGATAAATGTGAAATTTGGAGAAAAAACTCTGTTTCATCATTTTTAAGTCATGTAACACCTTTATGAGGTGTTTTATGGTAAATTCAGACACTCTCTCTCTCTTCTTTCCTGGAAAACAAGGAAACAGTAAAAAGTAAGAGGAAGTGTCAAAAATTTATGGAAATATCTTTGTGACTGGAGACTAAGCTGCTGCTCGGGACACCAATGTCTCATAGTGGAATACCTGCTTTGAGTCTTGGCTTCATTTCCAATCCTAGCTTCTTTTACTGGACACTTTGGGAATCAGCAGGTGGTAGTTTAAGTACTTGTGTCCCTGCCACTCATGTGGAGATTCAGAATGAGTTCTAGGCTCTCAGCTTCATCTAGATCCAGCCCTGGCTATTGCAGGCATCGAGGAGTGAACTAGAGGATGGGAGATCTCTCTCTGTCTCTCTCTTAGTCTGTCTCTCTGCCCCAGAAATAAAATGAAAACATAACTTTTTAAAAGAAAATATTTATTGTTAATTTTAATAAATATATATAAGAAGAATTTAGAATACTAATTTAAATGAAATGAATTTAAAATTAAAGCAATAATTTGAAATTTTAATCTGAAATAATACAGATAAAAAATTCCTCTTACAGATGATTTCCTGAATGATCAACATGAAAAAAAAAAGCACTGATTTCTCACAAAGGACAGTGCAAATCTATCTACATCTTATCTTTATTTATTATTATTTATTTTTATTTGAAAAGCAGAGAGACTGAGGGGGAGAGGCTCTGAGATAAAGAGGGATCTTCTGCTGCCCTCGAGTTCATTCCCCTAATTCTCAAACCAAGCAACATTAGGGCAGGCCTGAGGCAGTAACCTAGAACTCCGTTCAGGGCTCCCACAGGGAAGGCAGGGGCCCAGGTGTTTGAACTATCACCTGCTGCCCACTGGGCATTCACTGGCGGGAATCTTGAATTCAGGATGGAGTCAGAACCCATCTGATATGGGTGCAGTCATCCCACTGCAGCTTCATTGCTTCCCCAAATGTCCACCCTGCTCATCTCATTTATATATTTGACTTTAACAGAATCAATTTCCTGGGAGTTATTTCTTTTGTACTTTAAACTTGAAAGGATCTGATTAATGAGAAAGTTTTCAAAGAACTATGTTCTTGCCTCATTAATTTGAGGATAGGCAGAGTTGGTCCTTTGCAATAATAATACTAAACAAAATCCTATAGGCCCCTTAGAAAGATAACATGTTTAAGTAAATTTTTGTTGGATTATCACTTACATATTTACAAATACTAGCATTTTTGCAAACTTAGTATGCAAATCATGTGTTTTTAAAGTCATATGAGAGTACACTGAAAAAAGCAGTTATAAGCGGTACATGTTGAGAATCTTTTATTAATGCACATGCCTATATTAATTGTTTTGTATTCACAAGAAAAAATTTATTTTCAATGTTTAACTAATTATGTCATGTAGAATTTTGCCTTGTAAATATAAATATCTAGTTGACAAATTCAATTATTGTTCTAAATGTTTTTTTGGATATATCATTATTATATACTACAAAAGGAAATATTCCAAACTCATCTAAAATTCCTATTCTCAATTTTCCAAAATAGATTTATTTTAACAGAATGGCTATCCTAGCCTATCCTATATCCTGATATAAAAATAATAATCAGTTATAGAATTTATTATTCAAAACTGTCATGATATTCTTATTGTTAAGATAAGGTAATTATGATAGTCATGTTCCTTAGATGATATATTCAAAGAACTTATATTTCAAAGTCAAATACTATTCTATCAGAATGTCTTGATTATTGCTAATTCTGATTTCTAATTTGCATATGTCACTCAATTTAAATAATTTCAATCCCCAGACTCTTAAAATAGAGGTACAGCAGAAGCCAAGTAACACATAACCAAAAACTCTAAATCAGTATTGTCAAATCATATTCCATTTATTTTGAAGTCTTCTTAATAGTGAATCACAATCATCAAGACAAAAATTTCTTTTACTCAATTTTCACTGTAGTGTTTTTGTAGAGGAAGAAAACTAACATGTTACAGTGATCTTTCACGGACTCTGGTTTATATATTAAAACAGTGATCACAGACATTTTTCTTCCCTTCTGCAATCATTTTGAACCTGTCACTCCCCACAACCATGCTGTCCATCAGATGCACCTAATGGTGTACCTTATCCATTTTGCCTGATTGCTTCATGTTTCCATCTGAGATAATAGTATATTTACAAGGGGGCATTTGAATGCTTTATCTCTTTGGAAGTGCGATCAAATACACAAAATAATCATATCTTGGGACTATGATCCATCATTATCTTGTAACATACTGCAGAATCCTCTATCTGTTTATTGTGTATCAACACCAATTCTGATCAATCCTTCCTATTCTGATACCCCACCTGGAATTCCCATAATAATGTGTTATAAAAGTGCACCTGTATATATCTTGTGATATGCTGAATAATGGCTGCCCAAAAGATGTTCATGTCCTTTGGACTTTGTAGATGTGATTATTTTAAAGGTCTTGAGAACAGAGATTAATCAAGGGTGAGGATATCTGGACCATGGCAATGTAAGGCCGCAGAATCATTTGGTCTGGCATAACCAAGGCATCCATGGTGGGACTCAAAATTCAATACATTTAAAGCATGCTGATTTATAATTTGATATTTTTTGTATCACCCAATAATTATGTGATAAATATCCAAATGGCTCTTGGCAAAATATAGTTTCCCCACACTGATCCAGTATGTAACCATAAGGATACTCATACCAAGGAAGCAGTAGAGTTAGAAACTTACAGATTTCACTATGGAAGAAAGAGGGTGAAAGGAGGTAAAGAAATTGTCATGAGCCAAAGAATTCAGGTTCATGTTAAAAAAGCAAGGAAAGACATTGTTCCCTTAAAACTTCCAGAAGGACCTAGGTCTTAGCAAGTAATTTTGTACATGATAATTATTTATAGAAGCAACAGAAAACTAATGCATATATCAGTCTATATTTACAGTTAAAAATCTAAATTTTAGAAATAAATGAGTATTAACTTAAATAATCACTTTTATATATTTAAAGTAAAATGCATAAACATTTTTCATTGACAGTTTTATCCAACACCAGAAATAAAATTACTAGTATAAATCTATAATTACTCATATTTTTCTCTTAAGATATATTTGTATATATATTTAAAGATTTATTTTATTTATCTGAAAGGTGGAGTGACAGACAGAGAGAGGGAGAGACACAGAGAACAATAGATCTTTCTTCTGCTCGGCCACTGCCCAAATGGTTGTAACAGTCAGGACTGGACCAGGCCAAAACCAGGAACCAGGAATTCCATCTGGGTATCCCCCATGGGTGGATTGTGCCAGAGTACTTGGACTATCATCTGCTTCTTTTCCAGGTACATTAGAAGGGCCCTGGATAAGAAGTGGAATAGTTGGGACTCCAAGCAACACTCTCACATGGGGTGCAAGTACTGCCAAGTGTGGGCTTAATCTGCTGCACCACAATGCCAGCTCCTTAAATATGTATTTTTAAATTGACACATAACAAATACAAGTATTTATGTGGTATACTGTGAAAATTAGTGTATTTACACAAAGTATAATTATCAGTCTAGATACCTGGCCTATATATCACCTTAGACAATACCATTTCTTTGTGTTGAGAATATTCACAATCCTCTCTACTAGCTATTTTGAGCATACAATGAATTGTTGGCAGCCATAGTTATACTCCTGTGTTATAAAGCATTAGAAGTTATTCTTCCCATGCAATTTCACTACTCCACCCATCAATCATCCTTTTCCATGCCTTGGTTATCTACACTCTTCCTAGGCTCTGATAATCACTATTGTAGTCTCTGCTTCCTTGAGAGCACCTTTAGTGTCCCTGTGTGAGAATATGTAGTATTCATCTTTCCTTGACTGATACATTTCATTTAACATTTAAGTATTTTCGAGTTCTATCCAAGTTTGCTGCAAATAGAAGTTCATTCTTTCCTTATCCCTGAGTAATATTCTATTGTGTATGGGAATAACTTCAACAAGTTCATAGAAATGCTTATTATGAAAAAACTATGCATAGATTTCAATTTTCTTACATAAAAATTAAACTTGTCTTTTAATTCTGTGTTCTGCAGATGTTCTTAAGTACCAGAGATACACCACATTTTGTTATCAATTCATCAGTTGATGAACATGTAGGTTGATTCCACTTTTTGGCTGTTATGAAAATGCTGCCATAAATACATAGAGCAGATGTCTCTTCAATCTACTGATTCTAGTCCCTTTGGATGTGACATAGTGGGATTGCCAAAACCTATGGTAGAGGTCAATTTCTAGAGTTTTGAGGAACCTTCCTACCATATTCCATATAGCTATGGCAGTTCTTTCTCTTTGTCCTCAACAGCATTTGTTATTTTTTTTCTTTTTGATTATATTCATTCTAACTGGATTGAGACAATATCTCATTAGAGTTTTGAATCATATTTCCATGATAATATGGGCTGTTGACTATGTTTTATATACTTGTTGGCTATTTGTATATCCTCTGTACAGAAATGATCACGCAGGTCATTCATTTTTAATTGAATTATTATTGTTGTTGTTATTGTTGCTGTTGGGTGTCTTGAGTCCTTGATACAAATTAATTCCTTGTTAGATGAATGGCTTGAGATTATTTTTTCCTATTCTGTAAATTATCTAACAAAGATACAAAGAGTGAAGGAGGGAGGAAAATGAAGGGAGGGAGGAATAGGAGAGAGAGACAGAGGAATAGGAGAGAGAGACAGAGAGAGAGAGAGAGAAAGGAAATTATCCCAGGTACTGGTTCACTCCCCCCTCCTCCAATATACTTGCAATAGTCAGGCCTTGCTGGGCCAAAGCCGTGATCTGGGAATTTAATCCAGGTATTCCACCTGGGTGAGAAAAACTCAATTACTTCCATTATCACTCCTGCTTTTCATGGTCTGCATTAACAAGAAGCTGGAGCCAGGAATCAGAGCTGGGTATAACAACCAGCTAGTACAGGTACTCAAGTACTCCAATATAGGATGCAGACATCTTAATTTCTGTCTTAACTGCTAGGCTAATTTCTCATCCCATTACTTTAAATTCTTTGAAACACAAATCATCAACTTCCATGTCATTGTGCTTGTTTGTTAGAGAATTATTAGGTTCCTTTGAATGTTACCTTTTTTTTAATGTCTTTGTCCTTATATTGTTTTTTGTGCACATGGTGGGTCAGCTGCCATTACCAGTTTTATGGGTATAGTTGAACTTTCATAGTAAAAAGAAATTTTGCTGGGAATGTGTCCTAGGGCATTGATTGGATATGTCACATTGACTTTGGTTCCAGGTAAGTGCTTTAGTGGAGTGACCCTGTAGCTTCTTCAGATATCTGTGTCTTGGAGTTGCCACCATTTGGGAGGCAGCTCCCTTAGATGGGGGCCATTTACTGGCAGTATACCTAGCTACAGATCTGGAGTGCCTACGAGTTTCCGTGGGTCATTGAAGATGAAATTTTCCCTGCAGACCTAGATGGCCGCAAAAGCCAGGGCTGGGCCAGGTTGAAGCCAGCATCCAGGTTCTTCTTTTGTGTCTCCCACATGAGTGGTAGGGTCCCAAGCACTTGGATCATCTTACACTGATTTTTCCAGGCTATCAGCAGGGATCTGGATCAGAAGTGGAGCAGCAGCGGGGACTTGAACCTGGAACCCATATGGAATGCCAGCTTTGCAGGTGGTGGTTTTACCTGCTACACCACAATGCCAGCACTTGTTCAGCTGCTTCTAGATAGCAGAGAATTGTGGGTGGGAATGACCAGTTGCCTCTCAGGGGCTGAGCTACTAAGGAAAGGATCATTAGCTGCTCCCTGGCATTACAGGTGTGGGCAGGGCTGCCTGGCTGTCACCTGGGGGCAAGAGTAAACTGGCAGGGACACCTAGATACTTCCAAGTGGGTGCTTGGGATTGTACAACCGTTCTCTGAGGACTTCTGCAGGCTGAACTGTATCGGGTTTGCTGCCAAGGTTCCATGTGGGGGACATGAGGGCACTCCTTTATGTTTCACATGATTGTGTTAACAGACCTAATAGATGTACCTGCCTTCCTGTTTTATAGAACTGTGGGTGGCAGAGTCTCCAGATGATCCCCTGCAGCAAGAGCCAGGGTGAAAGAAGGCACATGTGGGCTAGCTCTTTCTTAGGTGCAATGCAGGTTTGCAGGTTCCTGACCTGGACTTGACCTTCTGGGTCACAGGTTTTTCTAGCAGTCAATGCTTCCTTCATGCATCTGTGGTATGAATGAGTGTCCCCAGGGATCACCTGCTTACCCTTTCCATGCCCAGCAACAGCAAAATTCTTCTTGGTGCAGGGTTCATCTCAAGAGACAGAACAACAGGTGCTATGTGATCAGTTCCCTGCTTTAAGAGACTATTGTGTATCTATGCTCTGCAAGTGTTGTTCTGCTTGGAGCTGGGGGAGGGGTGAAGTGGGCAACTCTTTTCTGCCTGCCTTCTTCAATGTATGTTTTCTTAGTGTTGTACTAAAACTAGGCACTATCATTTCCCAATTCACTTGACCAAGTAATTTTAAATGAGTGTTTAGATATGTGAATAGCTATTTATACTGATGTCTCTGTGGGGAGAGAACTGCTAGAATATTTTATGTGGCTCCCATTGCTCCATCTCCTTTTTCATATGTTAATACATATTCAAATATATTCCATTTATTCCTTTTAGGGGCTATAAAGGATAGCTGTCATCTGTGGCTGATCTATCTTTATGAAGAAGTTCACAATTTGTAATTTCTGAATGGCATGAATTCCAACAGTATTAAGAATCATTAACATGAAAATACACCCTACTTTTCTCACTCTATGATTATAGTAAAACATCCTACATTTTGGGATATTAATATCCCTCTTTTCAAAAAATGGCTTAAATGTGTATTGTATGCATATAATAGCTACATATGATAAGATGTTAAAAATCATTAAATCTCGGGCTGGCGCTGTGGCTCAACAGGCTAATCCTCTGCCTTGCGGCGCCGGCACACCGGGTTCTAGTCCCGGTTGGGGCGCCGGACTCTATCCCGGTTGCCCCTCTTCCAGGCCAGCTCTCTGCTATGGCCCGGGAGTGCAGTGGAGGATGGCCCAAGTGCTTGGGCCCTGCACCCGCAAGGGAGACCAGGAGAAGCACCTGGCTCCTGGCTTCGGATCAGTGAGATGCGCCATCCACAGCGGCCACTGGAGGGTGAACCAACGGCAAAGGAAGACCTTCCTCTCTGTCTCTCTCTCACTATCACTCTGCCTGTAAAAAAAAAAAAAAAAAAAATCATTAAATCTTAAAATTTTTTTTAAAAAGCCAAGAAATCAGAACCAAAAGCAAATACTACATTTCCCATGTACTTGCATGCTGCTAATACAAAAATTATGACTTGATTCCACCATATATATTCATGTAAGATTTTAATTCAATTTACCGACAAGAAAAGAAAAGAGTATAGCGTCTTTTTATTTGTGGATTGCAACAGCATGGCATTTAGTCTCATTTGTTAGACTTTTTTTGGTATCATATTGTTTAGTTTTTAAGCAAAATAATTTCTCAGATGAGTTATATCAATTAAATCCTGGACATTATTTTATTCCTTTCCAAATTCTACATGTTTGAAATATAAATCCCAAATACAATGTACACAGAATTATTCTAGGTAGTTTATTGAAAATTCTAATACTCTGGCTCCCACAAAGAACTATAAAATTATAATTTTGAGGTGAGCATTTTTCATACTGAGTAAGAGAATGCTTGAATACCTGAATGCCACATGGGAGTCCCTGAGTCTGAGTGCCAGCTCTCTTCTGATTCCAGCTTCCTGCTAATGTGCACCACAGGAGAAGCAAGCAATGGCCTCTGCAACACGCATAGGACACTTGGATTGAGTTGTGGGCTCCAGGCTTTTGCCTAGCCCAGCCCTGGCTGTTGTAGACATTTGAGGGTGTGCCATCGGTTGTAAACCTGTCTCTCTGCCTTTGAAATAAAATAGACACACACACACACACACACACACACATATATATATATATATATATATATATATATATATATTTTCTGTAATAAGTCCTAGGAATATTTACCCCTAACAATGACACCAGGAAATTCTGAGCTTCTCTAAAATTTAGAGATAATTGATTCAGGAGTTTTAAAATTTTATCTTATTTTTTTCTATGTTGTATCTGGCTATTTATAAATATTTTATAAATATATTTACATTCATTCTTTTTAATTAATGCTAAGACAACCACAGACTCATAGCCTTCTTCATATATGTGAAGAAACTTTAGGATATATCTACTGCCTACTTTACAAACTTTCCTACCAATTTCTGTAGAATTCAAAATGTTAGTTGCAAATGTATTTTAACATCATTACCCTTTTGCTATCAGTTTTATTAAAGCATAGTTTTTATTTTATAAATTTTTCATGTATTTTTGTGTGCTTTTATACTTTATAAGACCTTTAGTTTTAGTATCCTTAAATGAATTATATTTCAAGGCTACTTTACGTTGTAACATATATTTTATTATAAATACAACTGAAGTCAAAGAAATATTTTCTGCATTTGGGAAGACTTAAACATCCTCATATTTCTAGAAAAAAGTTAAAGTAGTAATCAATGAATATCTTATACACAATTTTTTTTAATCAAGCAATTTTTTTACGAGCACTCTTCACTTAGGTAGTTTTGTTAGGTTAATCATTCTTAAAACAAATTACAATGTTTTACAGAAATTATAACACTTTGTATACTTCCAACAAGATTATGATCAGAATGATATTATTTAGTTGCTCTCAAATTTTCAAGACTCCCTTATAATTTGTCTGGCAGGATGAATGAAATACTTTTCTATGTTTTTTCTAGACACTTATGAACAGTGACTTTTTTCTAATACTGAAGAGTATTTTGAAGTCATAAAGATAGAATTAACTTTATAATTATCAAACTGTTGTTCAAACTCAGTGTTAACTGAGTAAGTTTGTCCTCACAGAAATCTGCTCAACTGTGGCAAAATTTCTATGACATAGTCATTTTCTTTTTATTTTTTATTTTATTTTTTTTATTTGACAGGCAGAGTGGACAGTGAAAGAGAGACAGAGAGAAAGGTCTTCCTTTGCCGTTGGTTCACCCTCCAATGGCCACCACGGCCGGCGCACCACGCTGATCTGATGGCAGGAGCCAGGTGCTTCTCCTGGTCTCCCATGGGGTGCAGGGCCCAAGCACTTGGGCCATCCTCCACTGCACTCCCGGGCCACAGCAGAGAGCTGGCCTGGAAGAGGGGCAACTGGGATAGAATCCGGTGCCCCGACCGGGACTAGAACCCGGTGTGCCGGCGCCGCAAGGCGGAGGATTAGCCTGTTGAGCCACGGCGCCGGCCAACATAGTCATTTTCTAAGGTGAAACATTTGAAGAAACAAGAAAACTCTCTCCTCTCTTTCATGCAGCACGTTCTATCAATTATTGAATTTCATTTATCCTGCATTTTCAATGTCTTATGACTTCTTGCAAAAATCCTTCATTGTGCTTCTTTCACTTGGAGTCTCATTAACCTTTGCCTTTCGTGATTCTGATAGAATTCTCTTTCCCCATGTGCAGCTTCCCCTTGCTCCAGTCCATTTCTACTTCTGCTGACAGTGGAAATTGTCTAAAGCAAACATGTTGTCAGCTTACTTTGATATCTAAAAAGTATGCAATACTTTATAGTAGTGTACAGAATAACAATGCAAATTCCAGAACAAAGCTTCTACATTTGCCTGTAATTCCCATTTCTTTACTGATTGTGTATTGTGTATCTCCATTACTTCTCTGTACCATTTATGAAAGTTCGCAGACTTCTCATCCATCAGCAAATTTGTTAAGCACCATGAGCCCTTGTTTATTACAAATGTTTCTGAGCCCTGATCATATGGTATGTTATGAAATGATTCAGTGGGTTACAATTAACATTTTAAAATAAAAGGCAGCTGTTTTATACATTTCATATATTATGCTAGTATATATTTCACAGAATCACCTGCTTCTTGAATTGTATGCTTTTATATGTAATGTTATTTACATCATAGACCATATTATACTTAGACAAGAGTTCAATGTTCTTTTTTATTTGGAGTGGTTATACAGTTCAAAACACACAGCAAGAATCTCAAATAATTCATTTAAAAAGGCAGCCTATGTTGAAAATGAAAACTTCATAGATTTTGTACATAGAAAATATATTTAAAAGTAAGTTAATATAGAACAACTTATTACTTTTAGTTGCAAAAGTAATCCAAAACTCTTCTTTGATCCCTAAGTAAAGAGTAATGTTCTATGCATGGTATAATGCAAAGTAGAAAATGAATAGTTGGGGCAGCATGGTGTAGTCAGTAGAGCTGCTGCCTATGATGCTGGCATCCCCTATGGGTGCCAGTTCATGTCCTGGCTGCTCCACTGATGATCCGGCTCCTTGCTGATTGCCTTGGAGAAACTTCAGAAGTATTTTGGCCCGTGCCACCCAGGCAGAAGACCTGGATGAAGCTCTTGGCTCCTGGCTCCTGTTTCCTGGCTTCACCTGGCCTACCCTGGTCTTTGTGGCCATCTGGGGAGTTAAAAAGTAGATGGGTTCTCTCTCTTTCTCTTTCCCTCTAACTCCAAGTTTCAAAGAAATAAATGTCTTAAAATAAATAAAATCTCTAGTTTGTTATCTCTACATAACTCACAATCCAGTTATAAGAAAAAGTCTTCAGTCATAAATTTTATGACAATTTCTAGATTTAAAGGAAAGTGGAAGATTAAAACACAATAAAGTATTATAGCAATAGTACATATTCATCATCCAAATGAATAAATTAATATATAGTATGATTTGAAGGCAAAATGGTTTCAAATAAAATTAAATCATGTAAATTAAAATCTATTATGAAGCACAATACTTTCAGTGAGGATTAATAATTTTAAATATATAAATAACTTGCATTTTCATTAATAATTTTGGTGTAAAACAGCAGAATCATTTTACATAATAACAATAAATGCCACTAGAAATTGATATATAATAAAGACTAACAAAAATGAGAACAAATTCCTAGCTTTATGATGAGTTGCAATGTTAGAAATTAAAAGATATTGAACTTAAGACCAGAGTTAAAAGTAAAACAAAATAAAAGGTATGAAACTATTAAGGAAGTAACAAATGCTAGCAAAATAAAGGGAAATGTGAAAAAGCCAATGATATCAAAAAAAGGCCACGGACGGAAATTCAGGGAAGACTAAAACATCAAAATAAAAAAAAAAATCTGTCTTACCATCAGGATGTAGTCATCTTACTTATAAGCAACCATAGAAAATGGAAGACCTAACTTAGAAAATAGTAGCTTTGGGGGCTGGCGTTGTGGCTCACTTGGTTAATCCTCTGCCTGTGGCGCCAGCATCCCATATGGGCACTGGTTCTAGTCCCGGTTGCTCCTCTTCCAGTCCAGCTCTCTGCTGTGGCCCAAGAGTGTAGTGGAGGATGGCCCAAGTGTTTGGGCCCCTGCACCCTCATGGGAGACCAGGAAGGAACCTGGCTCCTGGCTTCAGATCAGCGTAGTTCCGGCCGTAACAGCCTTTTGGGGAGTGAACCAATGGAAGGATGACTTTTCTGTCTCTCTCTCACTCTGTAACTCTGTCAAATAAATAAAAAAAAGTAGTAGCTTTGGCAAGTGAAAATATAAAGTATTGCAAGTTATAGTGCCAATAAAATGTAACACATGTTCTTCCTTCTCACTTTATTATAAACTAGTCTGATTGAGATTTTTTTTTCTTTTCATATTTTGGCTGGTCTGTTTGCTTTAATTTTATTTGATACAATTTGCTTAGATCACTTTGATTTGCCTTAATTTTCTAAGTCCCCTTTCCTGCATTTTATCTGAGACAACTGGAAATGGATGGATGTACACAGAGGGGCTTGATAAGGAGGGCTACACACAATTTAGTGTCAAGTAGGTCTTGAGAAGCACTGATGATGATCCAGAATTGACATTTTGTTTAAGATGCAATGGGCTTTGCCTCATGGAAGATTAAGTGAGATATCTGGAGGATGGTATGACAGACGCACAATTTAGAAAAATTACTCAGAGTTATATAGAATACTAACTAGTTTAAATATACTCAGAGTCATGAGTTAGAAGGTATTAATAACAAGTAATAAATAATGAGGTCCATATCAAAGGAGGAAGCACCTGGCTCCTGGCTTCGTATCGGCATGCTGCACCAGCTGTTGCGGCCATTTGGGGGGTGAACCAATGGAACGAAGCGCTTTCTCTCTGTCTCTCTCTCTCTCTCACTGTTTAACTCTGCCTGTCAAAAAAAAAAAAAAAAGGAAAACAACAACAACAACAAAGAAGCAGTTATGAAAAGAGACTTGCTATATTATAGGGAAATATTTACTTTATTTAGAGATTTATTTATTTACTTGAAAGACAGAGTGACAGAAACAGAGGGAGAGATAGAGAGAGAAAGAAATCTTCCATCTTCTGGTTCACTCCACAAATGACCTCAACAGCCAGGAATGGGCCAGGCTGAAGCTAGGAGCCTGGAACTCCATCTGGATCCCCAAAGTGGGTGGCTCAGGCCCAGGTATTTAGGCCATCTGCACCTTTCCTCGGCACATTAGAAGCGGGCTGGATGAGAAGCAGAGCAGCCAGGACTCAAACAGCAGCTCCAAGATGGGATTCTGGTAGCATAAGCTAACCTGCTGCACCACAACACCAACATATATTAGGAGATATTTTTTAAAAAATTGTATTCTTAGATTTGTTACATAACATTGTTTAGGCAAAGGAGTCATATTGTTATTTTGTTAATCAAGCATTAGTATTACACTTGACTCAGAAATGGGTCTCATTCCTAATGTTGATATCAAATTTTTGATAAATTTCT
The DNA here is from genome assembly GCF_033115175.1 of Lepus europaeus. Classification (NCBI taxonomy): domain Eukaryota; kingdom Metazoa; phylum Chordata; class Mammalia; order Lagomorpha; family Leporidae; genus Lepus; species Lepus europaeus. The sequence continues at coordinate 46,915,308 of NC_084836.1, read as the reverse complement.
TTTTTAAAATTTTTTTTTTTGACAGGCAGAGTGGACAGTGAGAGAGAGAGACAGAGAGAAAGGTCTTCCCTTGCCGTTGGTTCACCCTCCAATGGCCGCCGTGGCCGGAGCGCTGCAGCCAGTGCACCACGCTGATCTGAAGGCAGGAGCCAGGTGCTTCTCCTGGTCTCCCATGGGGTGCAGGGCCCAAGCACTTGGGCCATCCTCCACTGCACTCCCGGGCCATAGCAGAGAGCTGGCCTGGAAGAGGGGCAACCCAACAGAAACCGGCGCCCCGACCAGGACTAGAACCTGGTGTGCTGGCGCCACTAGGCAGAGGATTAGCCTGTTGAGCCATGGCGCTGGCGATAAATTTCAATTAATACAAAAAGTCTTCAAAAATTTGTAAAAAATGAAAAGCTGCATGAATTTAAAATTTTTCACACCAAAATAAAATTTATTTTATACTTCCACTTTCCTTGAACTGTTTGAACTCCCCTTGTATAATCTCAAATGTGTGACTCATTTCAACCTCCATATTCACCTTTTGAAACAAAAGAAGCACCTATGAAATAAGAGTCATAAATATGAAGAAAAAAAACTGCACCCCTCAGGTTTGTCATTCATCCTTCACAGTAATTCTGTCACGTCTTAATGATCCCATGGTTTTCCATCTGTGGATCAAAGTTATACCCAACATGATAAACAGATTATATTGTAATTGCAAACAACCTACAAATCTCACCAGATTAAGAGAGATTCCCTTGGCCCGTGCCATGGCTCACTAGGCTAATCCTCATCCTGTGGCGCCAGCACCCCGGGTTCTAGTCCTGGTTGGGGCCCCGGGTACTAGTCCCAGTTGCTCCTCGTCCAGTCCAGCTCTCTGCTGTGGCCCAGGAGGGCAGTGGAGGATGGCCCAAGTGCTTGGGCCCTGCACCCGCATGGGAGACCGGGAGGAAGCACCTGGCTCCTGGCTTCGGATTGGCACAGCGCCGGCCGTGGCGGCCATTAGGGGAGTAAACCAACGGAAGGAAGACCTTTCTCTCTGTGTCTCCTTCACTGTCTAGAACTCTACCTGTCTAATAAAAAATAAAAATTAAAAAAGAGATAATCTCTGAGATTTATTGGTTATTTTTACTATATGCCCATCACAGGATAGAAATGAATACACATTACAATTACTAAAGAATCATAGGATAAGTCACCATCTGAAATGTTGCTTGTGCTGCAATAGGTGACGATTCCAAAAGGTATCCTTTTGGCATTTTAATATTACAGTCTGAAATTGGCACCAGCTATTGTGGTATATATAATTTAAATATTACTATATATAAACCTGTGTTACAGTACAGACTAAGTACATTCTCTTGAGTCTAACGGGAATAATCTCAAAATGCAACTGGTGAAAGAGAAAGATAACTCTTAAACAGTGCGATAAAAAATAAGGATGAATTCAGTGGCAACACCTCAAGGAAGAATTAATTTAGCAAAGAGAACAATAAATGGAATGTACAATGTAAGAGCTTTAAACAAGCAATATCCTTTTGTGGTACCACATTAAACTTGACATTAAAATCATTTCACAAACCACTAATGAAAAGTAAGGTTGATAATGTGCTTAAAAATTAGCTAAAATATGCCTGTGCTGAAAGTAATTCAGTAAAGGATGATAGAGTATTTCAGCAGAGAACATCTGAAAAACACCAAAAGGATTCACAATCCTTAATCATAAATATCTTTTGTTTTGTTTTGTTTTTCAAAGTTTTATTCCAAAGAAGCATGAAAGAAGAAACCTGAGAGTGAAGTTGGGTAATTTGATTCCAGACTTGTGGCTGTAGTAAAGTTGCAGCAGACTTTATGCCTAGCACATTTCGTCGTTAAGGATTCTTCCCATTCACAAAGTCCACCTCACTTTAAATACAAACATGATTCAACCATGATTAATTCAACAATTGGATGATAACACTTTCCATCCCCCATGCCTCAATTTCTTTTTTTTTTCTCTAACTTTTATTTAGCAAATATAAATTCCCAAAGTATAGCTATGGATTACAATGGCTCCCCCCCCCCCATAACTTCCCTCCCGCCCGCAACCCTCCCAACTCCCGCTCCCTTTCCCATTCCATTCACATCAAGATTTATTTTCAAGTATCTTTATATACAGCAATCAATTTAGTATATATTAAGTAAAGCTTTCAACAGTTTGCACTCACAGAGAAACACAAAATGTAAAGTACTGTTTGAGTACTAGTTATAGAATTAATTCTCACTTAACAACACATTAAGGACAGAGATCCTACATGAGGAATAGGTGCACAGTGACTCCTGTTGTTGACTTAACAAATTGACACTCTTATTTATGGCGTCAGTAATCTCCCTAGGCTCTTGTCATGAGTTGCCAAGGCTATGGAAGCCTTTTGAGTTCGCCGATTTCGATCTCATTTAGACAATGTCATAGTCAAAGTGGAGGTTCTCTCCTCCCTTCAGAGAAAGGTACCTCCTTCTTTGCTGGCCCATTGTTTCTACTGGGATCTCACTCGCAGAGATCTTTCATTTAGGTTGTTTTTTCTTTGTTTGTTTGTTTGTTTTGTTTTTTCCCAGAGTGTCTTGGCTTTCCATGCCTAAAATACTCTCATGGGCTCTTCAGCCAGATCCAAATGCCTTAAGGGTTGATTCTGAGGCCAGAGGGCTATTTAGGACATCTGCCATTCTATGAGTCTGCTGTGTATCCCGCTTCCCATGTTGGATTGTTCTCTCCCTTTTTGATTCTATCAGTTAGTATTAGAAGACACTAGTCTTGTTTGTGTGATCCCTTTGACTCTTACACCTGTCAGAGTGATCAATTGTGAACTCAAATTGATCACTTGGACTAGTGAGATGGCATTGGTACATGCCACCTTGATGAGATTGTATTGGAATTCCCTGGCATATTTCTAACTCTAACATTTGGGCAAGTCCAGTTGAGCATGTCCCAAATTGTACATCTCCTCCCTCTCTTATGGTATATTAGAAAGAACATCAATGCAAGGGACTAAACTTTGGCTTCCAGTCTACTTTCTATCATGAACTAGGTGTGTGGTTATGAGTAATGCAAGCGTAACACTCTGAAGTTGCTTTACTCACTTATGTGAGAAAGATTGGTCTAAACTATGGGTCAGATAACTATGGCCATTGGGCCAAATATGTTCCAAGGCTTACTTTTGTTTTAACCCTCAGACTAAGCCTCTTTTTATTCCAAACCTAAGATATGCAGTATTTAGCTCTTATATTACTAGCTTTTGTTACTTTAATATAGCTGTAAAGAGCTTCTTAGGAAGAATAGGGTTTATTTTTACTTACACAGCTCAGAATCGAGCTACCCCTAGTGCACGTGGTAGAGGCAGCCAATGGAAGAGTGGGTGCACGGGGAAGATTGCACACTGAGTCAGGAAGCAGAGGGAGAAGCTAGGTTGAAAAGGCTTAATAATCCTCCCAGGAGAACCACAGGGCAAGTCCCCTGCGGCCTAAAGCCCCTCACCAGGATCACCTGGCAGGTGCCATATTTAGATAAACCCTTAATTCATTAGACTCTAACATGAACACTTCAGAGTTTAAACACCTGTATGTATTTGGGGATGCAAATTCTGTTCATAACAACTCTTAAAAAATTGTCTATATCAGCACTAATAGAAATGAGAATGTAATATGAGCCACCAGTGTCAGCCACACATGTAATATAAAATTCTCTAGAAACTACATTTTAAAGTGGAAAAGAAAAAAGATGGCTAGTTTTAGCAATGTCATTTATTTAACTCAATAAAGCCAACAATATAATTTCAACATGTAATCATTTAAAAAATAATGGAGGCTTTGTAATTCTTTTTGTGTGTGTGTGTATTAACTCTAGAAAATCTGGAGTGGATGTTATACGTACAATGCATTTCAATTTTAGACCTGACTCAGTTTGAGTGCTCAGGAGACAGTATACCCAGCAGCTACAAGGAACTTCATAATGAACTCTGAGTTTTCTTCTATCTCTAAAGATTCATGATTCTATGGATGTGAATATTTCATAGTTACAAATAACAAGTAATTAGACATAAGTCATTTCTCCCTGGTTATCTGAGCCAGAGGCTTTTAATATTAGTTGTAAGTGAAAATGTTATTGCAGCACGGTTTGTTATTGAACACTAACCAGGTTTTCAATTCAGTTTTCAGCAGAGTGAAACTGAAGAGTTATGACTTTTTATTTCTCGGCCTCCATGTGTTCCTCAGAATTGCCAGGGCAGTGTTCCTTTCCTATTGGAAAAAGCTGAGCTAGCAATTTTTAACAATCTCAGGAGTCCTTTCTACCCAGCTATATTTCAGGCACTAGTTTTTGGCCCTTCATTCTCTTTCCTACTCAGCCATATCTTGAAGTAGGTTTTTTGCCTCTCTTGACCGTATTCTTACCCCATGTCCAGTTCAGTTCATTTCTGATTTGTAGCTCTAACCTTGGACTCATTATGCTTTCACAGAAGCTGACTCCATTCTCCTGCTGTTAAACTCGGGCTGTACTGTCAGCATGCCGTGGTAGCGAGGAGGGCCGTCCTAACAGTCTACCCAGAACATACAGCTCTCATCCTTTTCACCTAAAGAGAATAACATTTTCATAATAACTGTGAAATCAGTCAGGAATTCACACCTCAGATGCTGACATTTTTTGCAGACATGAGCCATTTTTTCCCCACTGCTACTCCCTGCAGTCCTGCACAACCGATGATAAATCAAGAGTGAGAATTTGTGGAAATGTTGGAGATCATATATGCCAAGAAGTTTGTATTAATTTTTTATTATGGCAGTATGAAATCACCACACACTTAGTGACTTAAAGCAATATCAAATTATTATTCTACATTTCCACAGATCGGAAGTCCAATAGAGGCCCCACAGAACTGAAGTCAGTTAGGAGAGCTGTGCTCCTTTCTGGAGGCTCCAAGGGAAAAGCACTTCCTTCAATTTCCAGGGTCTAGAGACTACCCACATTCCTTTCCCCTTGTTTCCTTCTTCCAACCTCATGACAAAGAAACTGCATCTCTCTAATCATTCACCAATAATAATACATTGATCTGAATCTATCCTCAGCCTGGAGAGATTATTTTTCATATCTAATGTGGCTAGATTTTAGCCATACTGATAAACCAGAATAATCTTTATACTTTAAGGCCCTTAACCATAATTACATCTATAGAGTCCCTTTTCCCATATAAAGTAACATATTCACAAGCTCTGAGAATTACAATTCTATATCTTTGAAGGGCCAATTTTCTGCCTAGCACACTTCCAATTAACAGTACAGAAATTATTGAATGAAAGGTTAAAACAAAGGAATTCTCTTCAAATGCTGTAGGAGAGACATTAGAGAACTTCTTCCAGGTGGACTCTCACTGGTCGAGGTTTCATCTTTTGTTGGTTCTGGAGTACAATGATTGAGTGCATGATATAATCCAGATGACCATGTCACAGAGCATGAATATTATGACTATTGAACCAAGGTTAATGAAGTCCACATTTCAATTAGATTTACTCAGTTTTTACCTAGTTTTTTTTTTTTTTTTTTTTTTTTTTTTTTTTTTTTTTCCTGTTCTAACATCTTATTCAGGTTTCCATTGAGTTACAGTGTCACCTTAGGTAGTGATAATTTCTCAGAATTTCCTTATTATTTTTATGACTGCTAACGTGTTGAGGAGCAATGGTAAAACATTTTATAGAATGCTCATCTACTGAAATATGTTTTGAACTTTTCTCATGATTAGACTAAGATAATATGTTCTGACGAATAGGACTACAGAAGTGAAGTGTCATTCATATCACCTCATACGAGTGTAATATCAACCCTTTTATCTCCCACCATGAGAAAGATTCTGGTACAGTCTTTTCTTTTGTTGTAGTGAACACTATGGACATAATTCACAATGCATATTTTTCCTCACATTGCACAGTTGTTTTTCAAAGTCCTAATCTCACAATGAAACTGCAAGTTTTTGCTTTAGTCAGTTGATTGTTTTGATTGTAATATTTTGCTGTAGACATCTAAAGATTAGCGTGATTTATACATTTTGTTTTGGTTTATTTTGTCATGATTTTTAAGTGTTCTCTAATTTTTTCAGCCTGAATTCCAAGTTAGGCAGAACAGATATAACCATCATGCATTAGTATTTCATCTAGCCCAAAGACAGGTTTAAATAGACATAGTCAATAATTTGCCAATAAAGTCTGGTTTGCCCCCTCCAGAACCAGGGAAACAGTTCATCTCTGGAAACATGGGCTGTAGCCACTTTTATCATCTTTCAAACTTTAAAACTGATGCCATGCTACGTATCCTCACAATTTGGTTACACAATCTTCCTACCCCTTTTAATATAATGGCAATAATCTTCCAATGTAAAATAATGAGTAAAATAAAAGGGAATTATATTAGAGGGTTATGTGAAAATAATTCATTCCAACCTTTTGTTAATATTTGATATCTTGTTAAACATTCTTAAATTTATTTGAGAAGGAAAGAGACAGGAAATAGAGATAGACAGAGAGACAGGGAGCTTTCATCCTCTGGTTCATTCTCCAAATGCCCATAACAGCCAAGGCTGGCCTGGGGCTTAAATCAAGAGGTGGAAATGCACTCTAGGTCTCCTCATTGTGTGCAGGAAGCCAATTACATGAACTATCACTGCTGCCTCCTATGGTCTGCATTGGTGGGAAGCTTGAGTTAGGAGTTAAAGCCAAGAGTTCAACCCAAGCACTCTGCTGAGGTTCACATGAGGTTAAATGCATGCTCCCTGTTCTTCATAACTTGGATGGTATTTTGTTTCTTATCTGTGAGTCCATGTTGTATGAGAATTAGTTTCTGTTTGTATACTGAGTTATGAAGTTTGCTGATTTTCCCAAGGTTCACAAGATCTATTGGTTAAGAATTATATTTTAATTTTTTCAGTTTCTACCTTCTCTATCATGAACTTCACCTATGTATGTCACCAAGCAAACATAATGGGTGTAAAAGAAACATACTTATAAATACACACATATATACACATATATGTGGGATATTAAATATAAAATACATAGATCATTTGATACATGCATTTGCTTTAGCAGTTAATTGAGCACGTACTAAGCCAAAGAAATTTCTGTCCTCTTCTTTTTTTTTTTTTAATTATTTTTGACAGGCAAAGTGGACAGTGAGAGAGAGACAGAGAGAAAGGTCTTCCTTTGCCGTTGGTTCACCCTCCAATGGCCACCGCGGTTGGCGCGCTGTGGCCGGCGCACCGCGCTGATCCGATGGCAGGAGACAGGTGCTTCTCCTGGTCTCCCATGGGGTGCAGGGCCCAAGAACTTGGGCCATCCTCCACTGCACTCCCTGGCCACAGCAGAGAGCTGGCCTGGAAGAGGGGCAACCGGGACAGAATCCGGTGCCCTGATCAGGACTAGAACCCGGTGTGCCGGCGCCGCAAGGCGGAGGATTAGCCTAGTGAGCCGCGGCGCCGGCCTCTGTCCTCTTCTTTACCCAGTAATTGTACCTGAATGAATGAATACATGAATGATGATTATCAGCATCAGTTGTATCACAAACGTCATGATTCACATGTGCACTTTTCAAATGATTGATTGATTGATTTGAGAGAGAGAGAGAGAGAGAAAGATTGCTTTTTTAACCTCTGGTCACTTCCCAAGTGGCCACAATGACCAGGGCTGAATCAGGTTAAAGCCAGGATCCAGGAGCTTCATCTGTTGCTTTTCCAACCCATTAGCAGGGAGTTGGATCAGAAGAGAAGGAGGTAGATACCAAACCGATACCCTCATGGATGCCAGTGTTGCAGGCAGCAGCTTTACCTGATAAGCCACCATACTGGTCCCACATGCACACTTTTAAAATTGTTATCAGATATTACTTCCTTCATTTGTTTATTTAATTGAATCTCATATTTGCTTTGCTTTACAAAAACATGCCTTTGCTCCCTCCCCATGGATATGTAAGGAATACCAAGAGATCCTAGGCATAATCACAAAGAGATACACATATGTGCATTGAGATTAGCATTGTCTTAGGAAAGAAAGAAGAAAGCGTGAGGATTCTTATACCTTGATAGATTTAAAAGCACAAAAGGAATAAAATTTTCCTTTACTTAAAAACCATTCTATTAACATTTCCTTCAGACATGGTAGCAGTTTCCTTTTATTGAAAACTTTCTGAGAGGTGATAACACCATTTTTTAATGATAAATACACTAATAAGCAGGTGTTTTCAGTATAGGGAAATCAAAATGTTGAAAATTTTTAAGGATGAGTAAAAAGAAGGGAATAGTGTCTTCTATTAGTTTAGCCTATAGAAAAAAATAGTGTAAAGTTGTTTTTTACTATTTTCCAGGATTTTTGTTTTATTTATTTGTATTTTTCCCTGTGTAGTCTTTTATTTCCCAAAAGTGAGGCACTTATGTGGTCAGAAAATATTTAATCTTTAAAATTACACTTTCTTCTCCATCCAACTTGTAAGCAAACTGAAAATATAAACCAGCTTGAGTACATTCTACTCTATATTGCAAAATAACTTTCATGGGTTATTTTATTTCTGTGCCTAATTTTTTACTATAAGTAATTAATAATTTTCAACTTTGGATAAGGCAAGTTCATATAAAGTACAATATGTTCACTTTGAGAATGAATCTTGAGGACTATTATCTGCTTTTACAAATCACCAAACTTCTCTCTAGAAAAATAACTTCCTTCTCCAGGCTGACTTTGTGGCTTAGCAAGTAAAGCTGCCACTTGCGATGCTGGCATCCCATATGGACGCCAGTTCTAGATCAGGCTGCTCCACTTCCAATCCAGCTCCTTGCTAATGGTCTGAGAAATCAGCAGAAGATGGCCCAAGTGCCTGGGCCCCTGCCACCCACGTGGGAGACCCAGAAGAAGCTCTTGGCTCCTGGCTTCAGCTACCCCAGGCAATTGCGACCACTGGGGAGTGAACAAGTGGATGGAAGACCACTATTTCTCCCTCTCCTCATTTGTAGCACTAACTTTCAAAAAAAAAAAAAAAAAAACTCCCTTCTCTAATAAATATGAATGCTTTTTTCTTGGCATAATTTTTCAAAAATAGTGAGAAAAATGATTTTTATCTGTATTCTAGTATTGTCCCATTTTTAGTAAAAATGACTAAATCCTATTTCATATTTCTTGTCAACTACTAAGGTTAAACACACAACTAATGTTTACCTATTTCATGGTTCTAGTACCCACTCAATGTTTGCTCCATGTGCACTTACTTCCAACTAAAACCAATTAGTTCTTTATGAATGCCTGTGCACACTTAGAAGCAGCAGCATTTTCCTCAAATAGCTGAAATCCAATGTCTAAATTGTTGACCACCGTGAAAGTCACATTTGTAAATATCTGGCATAAATGATAAAATTGGCTTACATATATTGAAAGATTGCTCAGTAGTGCTACGTGGCAAATCATTGCTTTATTATTAACTTATCCCATAGGACTGATTTTTAAATAGCCATGATTCTAGCAACATTTATTGCACACTTAGTATGTTTCAAGAACTCTACTCAGCACTTAATCTGTATTATCCCAGTTCAACTTCAGACAACACTATTATACAGGAAGCGTTAGCTCCAGTTTGTAAAAGAGAGTAGTTAGCCTATCTACAACATCATAACTGGTAAGTTCCTGTGCTGATTTCCAAACTGGATCATCCTATATTAAAACTTACATGTTGAATAAGATTGCAGAGTGAAAAGAGCCTCTGGAAGAGCCATCACTGGGGAGATAATTGCTTATGATCACTGCAGTTTAAAATGGTTTTAAATATCCCACCACTGAGATACTCTTGGCCCCCTCCATATATGCCACAAGGGATATAAAACCATAAACTTCAGTTTCCTTTTTAAGTGATTGCCCAGCAAGTGGAAAGTCTTTTTAAGAAGTCATGAAGGGGAAATGAACGAGCTCCAAATCCCTCATCAGCTTCATGCAGAAAGCAAACTCTTTTGTACAAACGCATTGTGCTGTAAACAGTTCCATTATTGTCTGATCTCCCTTCCCAGCAGGTAAAATGTGACACAACAATAAATTTCTATTCACCATATAACTCCTGATGCTACAATAAATAGCATTGTTCAAAGGCACAAGGCCAATTATTTTCCACTTTGTAACTGTTTTGAGTAGCAACTGGACAGAAATAAGTGACTTGGTGTTTATTTTGCCCAAGGACAAAGTAGGAGCAATTTAAATCTTGATTGGTAAGCTTATATTCTAGAATTTTAGGCCAAGAAAAACCATTGAGATTAAATTGCCCATTCCCCTTAACTTGCTCATGAAGAAATCAGACTCAGAAAAGTTAAGTAGCTAATTTGGTCGCACAACTGACAATTGAGTAATCTGGGAAAAGAATACAGAAGTCTTTTTTTGTTTTTTAACATTTTGTTCTTCATTGAGTCTGACTTGAGGCACTGTTTTATACATTTAATTAAAATTGACTTATTGTTTATTCCTTCTCTTAATCTCAGCCATTATATTCCCATTGCTACAACCAAAATCTTCAGTCATCCTGGGTTTTATTCCTTTTCATTAAACAAATCACTTTTCTGTACTTTGAAGTTTGTGATATATTTATTTACCTTTATATGTCTTTATTTATTGCTGTCTATTTTTAAAAACTAAAGGATCCTTAAGCCAGAATATTTACCTACCTTTGTCAACTATTACTAGTGGGGAGACTAATCATTTCTGTTTGCCTATGTTCCGTCTCTTTGTGTGTAGGGTTCAATGCTAACATTGTAAACATGCCTTGGAAAACATGAATGGGTTGATTAGTCTTAGGGAACCTTTACATATAGCTTTTTTTTCAACTTTTACATTGTACCCTTTCGAGGAATATATTAATATAAGAGTCATCATATCTGGAAAATGGCAGTGTCTTAATTTGTATAGAGCTATTCCTTGAACTAGGGTACTTCCAGTTATATACTCATCTTAAAGATTTATTTACTTGTTTGTTTGGAAGGCAGAGTTACAGAGAGGCAGAGGCAAAGGCAGAAAGAGAGAGCAGATAGAGAGAGAGATCTTCTATCTGCTGGTTCATACCCCACATGTCTGCAATGGCCTGAACTGCGCCTATCTGAAGCCATGAGCCAGGAGCTTCTTTGGTGTCTCCCATGCAGGCACAGGGATTCAAGGTCTTGGGCCATCTTCTGTTTTCCCATGCCATAACAGAGAGCTGGATCAGAAGTGAAGCATCCAAGACCCTAATGGCACCCATATGGGGTGCCGGCATTGCAGGCAGTGGCTTTATCTGCTATGTCACAGTGCCGGCCCCATATACTCATTTTAGATATGCTGAAGTTACTCAATTAGCATCTGTAGCCTTACACAATTATTAAAATTGTAATTGGGTAGGCATTTGGCACAGTCACTAATTCACCTTTTGTGATTCCCATATCTTATATCACAGTACCTTACTCAACTCTGGCTAGTCTGCTACTTATCTAGCTTCCTTTCAAAGCATACTCTGGGAGGCAGGGGATAATGGCTCAAGTATTTGGATCCCTGCCACCCATGTGGGAGACTAGCATTGAGTTCCTCACTCCTGGCTCACTGCAGGCATTTGTGAAGTGAACCAGTGGATGGAAGTCTTACTATCTGTCTTACATTCTATTTCTCTGCAATTCAAGTAAAACAGAAATAAATATATATATTTTTTAAAATTTATAACAACAAAGGATTAATGCTCAGTTCTGATTTCTGATGATAATTTGTATGCCTATGCAGTATTACATAGTTTTTCAATCTCAAATTTGGGGCTAAATATTTATCTGGACATGAATGAATTGTAAGGTTTTTAGCATTATTTAGATATGTGTTTATGTATTATGAACACATACAGACAAATATATACATATATAACCTATACACTATACATATATTTATATGCATTTGTAATAAATTTAGGGATTTATAATCATATGCGTGCTAAACACATGCATACACAGTGTCTTAAAGGCTACTTGTTATTTGATTGTTGGCTCAGGACTGTAAAATGATACCAGTTAGGAAGAGTACACCGAAAAAATAATCAACAAAAGTGTCTTGGTTTCAGGAAACATAGAGCAAATCCCTTCACTATAAGAATAGGATCCCCTAAAAATGGCTTTTAGATTAATCTCAACAGAGTGGCCATCACGATAATGAGGGAGGCTAGGCAGACCCATGTTTCAACTCCATTCTCCTGCTGTGACAAACAGCAAACCCTATACTTAGAACCTGCTTGCATTGTTGAGCTGAAATTTGTCGTGTCACTTCCTATACAGTCCCTGATTGTGTTTGTGGTATGGGACTGCTCTACAAAGTCTTCATAGAATTGCAGTTATCAGCTATTCACTGTTATCACAAACAACAAAATTACTGTTTTTTTTTTTTTCAATCATCCACTTCCAATAGTTCTTTGAAGACCCTTCAATGACTGCTTAGGTGTTTGGCAATTTTCTTTGGACCCCAACATTCACTTTGTCCACAGCCAGACTTCTTTATTCATTGTTATGAGGGAGGAATGCCTTTACAAAAGCCTGTTTAATATGTTTTTATAGAGGCTATTTGGTGGCTTTGTTAGTCCTTTCTCTTGATGTTTTGATCAAAATTACCCCAATACACTTGTGATTGTATATTTTGCTTCAGTTTCTCCTGACTTGCATTTTGCTTCCTGTTCTCATGCTTAATCTATTTAGTTACCACAATATTCTTAGTTAAGTTCAATTTCAAACATCCAAAATATTTTCTTGATATTTTAATAAATGAATTTTAAGAAGGTACAAATTTTCAAGTTTACATAACTATATTCTTTTTAAATGTTTATTTATTTATTGGAAAGGCAGAGTGACAGATAGAGGAAGAGACAGAAAGAGAGAACTTCCTTCTCCCAGCTTACTTGCAGAATGGCCATAACAACTGACACTGGTTCAGACAAAAACCAGGAGCTAATAACTCCATCTATGTCTCCCATGTGGGTGTCAGTGGCCCAAGCACTTGAGCCATCTTCTGCTACTTTCCCAGGTGCATAAGCTGGGACCTAGACTGGAATCAGAGCATCCAGGTCTCAAATCAGTGCTCTGAGATGCGATGCTGGGGTCGTAGGCCTCTGCTTAACCTGCTGCACCACAGTGTCAGCCTCTATATAATTATGTTCTAAAAAGTTCAGAATTTGTCATAAGTCTCCATTAAAAAGGAAAGTAAAATTTTTTTTTCCAAAGAAAAATAGGTCTTATTATATAAATGAGAAAATAGAGAAAAAATTTTGTTATACTTTGGTTTTTACTATTTTTTCATATTCTTAATATTTTCTGAACATATTAATCATCTATTAATATTTCCCCTGTATCTGAGCAATCTCCAAGCAGAAAAAATAAACCTCTCTATAAGAAGATAATACAGAATTTAACATTACGGCTATAGTTTTTCTACATAATACCCGCCATCTAATCACAAATTATCAGTCATAAATGGACTCTAATGAAAGAGAAATTAAATACACAAGACAAACGGACTCTCAGAAGAATTAGAGATTGGAGTTAATAAGCACAATTCTAAAATAAATGTAACTAGGATTCTTCAGAAAATGTGGAAGTAAAATGGCAAATTCTTGCAGAAAATTAAATAAGTAATGTATAATCAAATGTAGCATTAAAATTTAATTAATTGGAATGAAGAATGCAAAAATCAGAGAGGTGAAGTCTGGATTTCAAGATGGCAGAATAGGGAAGGTCATACTGTGCTAGGCTAGGGATAAATAGTTAAAAATATGTGTGGAAAGTGCATTCTTGGGGAAATTTTGAGAGAAAACCTCAGTGGAAATTCTACAGAAGGAAGAGGAACACTGTGGATCTGGATGCAAGGTGCAGATGTGTAGCACACACTCGGACACGACACACAGCCAGCAGCCGAGAGCTGGACACATGTTGGTTTTGGAGACTGAGGCGAGATCAGACTGCAGTAACCCATTGCACAGATGATATGGCCTGAGGGAGAGCGAGGTGTGAGTCAGGCCTGGAGCCCTAAGCGGGAGGAGATACCTGCTGACCCAGCTGAATAAAAAAAGGGTCATATTTCTCTTACGCATCCATCCTACAATGCTCCTGGGAAACCGGCTGAGAGAGGGTGGGCGCCATTTTGAGCATAAGCAGCAGCTGCAGAAGCCCTTGTGCGTGCAAACAGCAACAGTCTGAGACCAGACGCCATCTTCTCAGCAGTACTGGTGGCAGCACCTTTAGTGCAGCTGGCAGGAGAGGGTGACATTCAGCCAGTGGCTCTTGTGGACGTTGTGTGATCCGGAGATTCTAGCAGATGGAGTAATCCACATTCCCCACTGACTTTGAGCCTGGCTGGGAGGATTGACGGGGGCTAGGAACCCTTGTAGGTCTGTGAGGTGCCCCAGCTTCCCCACGTACCAGAGGCTCCAGGGCAGTTTCACCTTGGCAAGCACCCACAGGCAGCTGGCTCCGGAACCATCCGCGTCTCTGCAGCCTGGACAGGCTAGTGTGACAGCGTGGGTCCTTTAGACCCTGTGGCTTTGGGATCCTTGTGTGTTAAGACTGTGGGTACTCTGTGACTGCAGGAGAGGGTGCAGGATATAGGTGGGTCTCTGGGCAATTACTGTTGGTGGCTCAACACACTCAGAACTCCCTGATTGCCGGAGATGAGTCATTGCAGCAGCATCCGTGCTCTCTGTGAGGACTACACAGATTCTTTGCTCAGTGCCTACAGCAGCACAGATGAGCACTGCACCCATATGTATTCCCTGATCTGCGGTAACTAATAGAGTATCTAAAATGTAATGTATTGGAGTGAAATGAACATTTTGAGATTTGACGATTGTTTACAGCCCTTGTCTCTACTATTAAGGAACAGTGTTTTTTTATTTCTTCAAAGGAAAAAAAAAAAAAAAAACGGTTGCAAAAATAAAGAATCCAGGCTCAAAAGATTCATGGGAGTTTGGAGTTTCGGGATTCTTAAATGATCTTATATGTATATCCTTTCTAAAGCCTAACAACTCTCTTTCTTTCCTATGAGAAACCTGATTGTGGCAAAAAGGAGATATTTAGGCTTAGTAAATGTCTTCTTGCAATTTTTTTAAAGAATGATTTATTCATTTGAGAGGCAGAGCTATAGACAGAGAAAGAGAGAGAGATCTTCCATTCCCTGGCTTCCTCCCCAACTGGCCTCATTGGCCCCACAGCTAGGCCAGTCCTCAGCCAGGAGCCATGAGACTCCTCCATGTTTCCCATGTGGATATAGAGACGTGAGCACTTGGTTCATTCTCCACTGCTTTCCCAGGCCATCAGCAGAGAGCTGGACCAGAAGTGCAGCAGCCAGGACTCAAACTAGTGCCCATATGGATGTTGGTGCTACAGGCAAGGCTCATCCTGTTATGCTACAATGCTTACCCTTTAGTGCAACTTTTACACTTGCAAAATTGAGTTCCTTGCCTGACCTTCAGCTATTTAGAGTATGGACTGTAGATGGTGAGGGTCTCTTTAAATGTTGTTACCAAAGGCCTTAAGAATTTTCACTTTGCTTTAAAATGTGGATTAATAAATCTAAGCTGATAATTTTCTTTTTTTCAATCAACCAGCCATCCCAATACCATAGTCTTTATGAGTTTTCTCCATACTTCTCAATTGCTTCAGACTTTCACCAGCTAGTGAGTTTCAATCTACCTGTATCTCATACTAGCTCACCACAGGTGGATGTATGAGCAGTCACACTGCAAAATCATGCTTGCAGCAATCAGTACCCAATATAGCACTAGTCATAATGTCCTTATTTTCATATAACTGGTAAATTATACAACTCTAGAATTTTTCTCATAAAATTAGCTTCTTAGAATCACTTAACTCAGGGCTGGCATTGTGATATAGCATGTTAAGTTGCCACCTGCAGTACAGACTTACTGTACTGTGTAACTTCGAATCCCAGCTGCTCCACTTCTGATTCAGCTCCCTGCTAATGTGCCTGATAAAGCAGCAGAGAATGGCCCAAGTACTTGGGCCCCTGTCATCCACATGGTGGGACTGAAGAAGATCCTAGCTCCTGCTTTTGACATGGCCCAGATCTGAGAATTGGGGCCATCTGGGGAGTGAACCAGCAGATGGAAGATCCCCATTCCCCCTTTTTCTGTCTCTGTGTGTATGTGTGTATGCATGTGTAACCCTACATTTCAAAAATAAAATCTTTTTAATTTTTATTTTTATTTGACAGGTAGAATTATAGAGAGTGAGAGAGAGAGACAGAAAGAAAGGTCTTCCTTCTGTTGGTTCACTCCCCTAATGCCGCTACGGCCGACGCTGCGCCAATCTGAAGCCAGGAGCCAGGTGCTTCCTCCCAGTCTCCCATGCAGGTGCAGGGACCCAAGCACTTGGGCCATCCTCCACTGCCTTCCTGGGCCACAGCAGAGAGCTGGCCTGGAAGAGGAACAACCGGGACTAGTACCCGGCACCACAACCGGGACTAGAACCTGGGGTGCTGGCGCCACAGGTGGAGGATTAGCCGAGTGTGCCACGGCGCCGGCCCCCAAAATAAAATCTTTAAAAAAAATAGTCACTGAATCGCTTCTCGGCCTTTTGGCTAAGATCAAGTGTAAAAAAATAGTCACTGAAGTCAAGTCCTTAGGGTGCAAACCAGACACTGAAAAACTGTTCCATTTCACTTATTAGGATATATGCTTGAAATAAGAATAGTAAGATGAGATTGGGAAGGAACTGAAACAAAATGAAAGCATATAATCTGTGATGGAAAATAGCTTTAACCTCATTTCACTGAGATGATCAAAAGTATTAATTGTACATCAAATTGGATTCCCTTGAATCAAAGTATCTAGCTATTGATACCATTGTGCAGTTAATAATTAGCTGATTGCTAATGGTGAAGATTGGAGAGATTGGAAATAACTTCCCCAGAAAGAGGTTTCTGGTGGACCAAAGACAATTTTTTTAATTTTTAAAAACTTATATTTATCTGAAAGAGAAAGAGGGAGAGAGAGAGTAATGAGAGAAAGGGAGAAAGAGAGAGAGATTCCACCCACTGGTTCACTCCCCAAATGCTTGTAAGTTGGGGATGAACATGACAAAATTAGGATCTAGAAACAGTTTCCCACATGGTAACAGTGTCCCAATTATTTGAGACATCATCACCCAGGGTACACATTGGCAAGGAGCCAGAATTTGGAGCAGAGCTGGGATTCAAACTGAGGCCATCCAATATAAGACGTGGATGTCCCAAGAAGGTTTATAATTGCTAGGTCAAATAAATGTCTATGCTCAAGGGTAATTCTGTAAATAAATGAGAAAACTGTGACCTAGGGAGGGTGCATGTGCTCGCAAAATTTAGCTGGGTGGGTTTACTGGGTTTCTCTGGATAGAACCAAAAGGATATTTTACTAGCCAGCCTTTTATTACTTAAACTAAAATACCTGAAATGAGCTACTTATTAAAGAAAGTTTTATTTCAGCTCACAGTTTGGAGGTTGACAGTCCCAAATCAGGCGACCCCATTGATCAGGCATTTGTTGAGTGTGGTGAGTGGCAGAACATTTATGGAGAAAGGATTACTTTGTAAACCAGGAAACAGAAACAGGCCATTATCCACTATGCTTGTGTGGTTTATTCTTATAAAGCCACTGTGATTATATCATAAGAGCTCTACCCAAGAACCAAATCCAAACTATCTTCCAACATATAACTGAATGTAGCCTTTACCCTAGTTCATCAACTATTAACATTAATCCATTAACCTTTAATTTAAGGCTAAGGATTAAACATCTGCGTGAGTTCATGTTATAACTATAACAGAGCCAAGCTATTATAAAAAACCTACCTACATGTGTGTATGTGGGTGTGTAACTGTGTGTGTGCACACATGTGAGTGTTCTATCCATGTATTGGATAAGCCAATGTCTTATAATACATTTCTTTTGTATGAGTAATTGGCTCACATCATTATGGTGACTGAGAAATCTCAAGGTATAGTTTAATTCCAGTATGAGTTCAAAAGCTTGAGCACCAGGGGTGGTCAGGGTATAATTCTTATCCAAAAGCCAGCAGGCTTATGACCAAGAATTGCTGATGGGATTTCAAGTCAATTCAAGTAATAAGATATGAAGACTGATGTCTTAGTTTAAGGCAGCCAGGCATAAAGAGCGCTCAGTTATTGAGCTTTTCTGTTTACAAGGTGAATTTTCTTAGGTAACATGCTTGACCAGAGTATTTTAGATATCTGATTCTTTTTGATTTTAGAATATTTGCTATATATGTTGAGATCTTGAGGTAGACCCAGGTCTAAACATGTAATGTATTTGTATTCTGTATATACTTTGTAAACATACTCTGAGGATGTTTTCATACGATATTTTAGTGCACTTCAATTTTGACAGTGACTCATCATATGAGGTCAGATGTGAAATTTTCTATTGTTATTTTATGTTGATCAAAAGATTTCAGATTTGAATGATTCTGGGTTTCACACTTTTAGATTAGGAATGGTTAAATGTTTTTAAGATTTATTTATTTATTTGAGAGGCAGAGTTACAGAGAGGGAAAGACAGAGAGAGAGGTCTTTTCATCTGCTGATTCACTCTCCAAATGGCTGCAACATCTGGAGCTCGGGCCAGTCTGAAGCCAGGAGCCAGGAGTTTCTTCTGGGCCTCCCATGTGGGTGCAGGGGCCCAAGCCCTTAAGCTGTCTTCCTCTTCTTTCCCAGGCCATTAGCAAAGTGATAGATCTGAAGTGAAACAGCCAGGTAAACTGGCACCCACTTAGGATGCCAGTTCCTCACGCAAAGGTTTATCTGACTATGCCACAGTGCCAGCCCTAGGAATGGTCAACTTGTATTCAAATCTTCAGTTGTCTAGTACAGGCCCATTTGCATTAAGATGGACAGGTAGCTTTACTCAGACCACACAAGTGTTAAACATCATCAGAAACACATTGAAGATACTATTTTACCAAATAGCTGGATATTCCATAGCAATTTTGGAAGTGGGTCATAACTGCAACCATGATACTAGTGATATTATAATGAGTCTGGGGTTATTTAAGGTAAAGATATGGCTGGCAATGTCACTGCCTTTTCTGAAACATTTACCAACCCTATAGTGTTTGAGTTGTTATTTCCGTAGTCCAAGAGACTGAGCCATCTCAGTGTGACTCATATCTAGGTGTCTGTCTACTCGAACAGACTCAGATTGGGAAAATCAGATAATTTTACCTTGATTTTGTGGCTCCAATAAAGTAATTCTAATTCACTATGAATATTTGACCAAGCTATAAACTTGGAAACTATAAAGTAACTATCACAAAGCTAACATGTGAAACGAGAAGAAATCTATTTTCCAGAAAAAAAAAACAAAAATTAATGTGTATACATCAAAGACAAAATAATTGGCCAAGTTGTCTTCCAAATCTAATCCTACTTGAGAACCAGTTGAAATGTGGTTGCCTACAGAATCATTGCAATGATTAAAAATCTTAGACTATCAAAAACTGTTTTCATTTTTGTGAAGCTAAAGAGTTCCAAATTATAGCAACTAATACCAACTATTAGCTTCACTTATTTTAGTTTTTTTTAAACAGATGTTGTCCATAGGAAGTTACCAAAGGTAATACCTATAGTATGTATCCCTTCCAAATACTGAAAATCAATTACTTCTATGAAATAAAATAACAAAACTCACAATAAGAAATCACAGAAGTGAATAAAAGAAAAAAAAAGAACTTGAGGTACTGGATGTCTTCAAAATTAAAAGTACATTTATCACAGTCTTCAAGGATAAGAATATGTTGCCTTTGAATGCATTGCCTTCCCTGGCTCAGTGAAACAAGGAAGGAAGCAGAGCCAGGGGCTGAGGACTGTTTGGGATTTCAGGAGGAGTGTGTTGGTGCAGATTTTCTACAGTGCTTAAGGTTTTGTTTAGTAATTTTGAGAGGATTCAACAAAGCACAGCTTTGCTCTGAATTGGGTGATACTGGAAAAAGAAGAGATGATTGTATGATGATTGTCTTAATTATTTTTTTCTGGAAGTTAGGAATGAGCTAAAAATTTAATTTTTAGAAAAGCAGAAGTCACTTAGGCTAACTGGTAGGAGAGGATATTTGGTCATTTTTGTTATTTGGACAATGTTCTCCTTTATGTATTGCTTGAATGTGATTGTGAGCTATAATTGTTTTCACTTGGCTCCATCTTGATCTTAATGTTAATGTTGTGTAATGTTAATTTATTGTGAGTGTATGTTCCATTTAAAAACACCATAGCTTAATTGTAGCAATAAGCCATCAGCAGGGCTATTCTTTTCCTATCTTCTATTTTTCCCTTTTTCAGCACAAATCTGGAAAATATAGCCACGATTTGGCTTGAATGTGAAGGAAATCCATATCTTAATCAATAGTAATATACTCAGAAAGGGGAAATGTAATTTTCTGTTTCCTTCTATACACATAACTAACTAATCTGAACAGCACTCTACCTATATACCAATTGATCTTGAATAAATTCAGAGCACATCTTATAAAACATGTCTGCATTCATAGAAAATAAAAGGACTCTAAGGACCAAACAACAAAGTCGCTACACAACTCAGCAAGTAGGGCAAAGCAGTCTTACAGTACTCATCTTCACATTCGTTTAGCAGTGTTTAGTTGAACACAAGACAAAGTAACTATTGCTCATTCTGATTTTGATATACATATAGTCCTATGACTGGGTTTGATCAATGAACAGAATGCAGTCAAGTGATATGAAACTGTGTCTCTTGCCCGTTAACTGTTTTTCCTTCCTCCCTCTGCCAGGTGTGGTGTATGGAAGTGAAAACACGTTAGACCCAGAGTTAAAGAACAGCTAGGGAAGACTGACAAATTAGAAGGAACTTGGGTCTCTGAAATATGGGGCAGCAATGCCCGTTTTAGACTATTCATGAATATTTACATGATAAAAAACAAACTTCTATATCACTTAATTCACTGCTCTTTTTAGGTTTTTCTATTTCTCATCTAAACCTAGTAACAATTGATGCAATCAATAATAATAACTATAAAGGCCATGGTTCTATCACAGAGATTGTTATCACTAGGGTTCCTGGTTTTATTTTTTATTTATTTATTATTATTATTTTTTTTTTGAGTAAAAGAATTCAGTCAAGAGACATGGAGTGGCCAAGCAAGATACTGAGAAGTAGGAGCGGGCTGTCCCGGGCTGTTAGGGGATTTGGCATAAGACAAACGAGAATACTAGCACTAGTGTCTGGGAATGAAACCCAGGTTTTTTGAGGTTTATTTATTATGAGGTTGAACCTGAGACTTTTGTATTAAGTCATGACTCTAAGAAATCCAAGGATTGATAATTTCACCTGGTTCCTACAGTAATAAAATGTAAAACCTGCTTTAAAGGGAAGCAGTTCTGCTGAGTCTCTCTGGGCTACTGTTTGTGATAATAACCTTAGGATGAGAAGAGGAAATATTTCTAGTGTCCTAATATCAGAATAGGAGACTAAAAATATTCTTTTTACTTTTGAAGGTCTTTATCTTATAAATATCACTATAGATTAATGACTTCATTCTGCTTTGTGTTTTATCTTCTTAGGGACTGGAGCACCTGAGAAACCAAGTTTGTAAATAAAAAAAATTAAAAAAAAAAAAAACTCACTTTAGAATATCACAACCTTTCCTGGAATTGGGAGAGGTGAGAAAAGATATAATGTAAAGAAGAAGGATAAAAAAGGATATTTATTCAGTATTTACTTTGTCAGGAGCTCTGCATCCCACATGGAAAATGGGCTGAGAGATACTAACAAAGGCATTAAAAACTGTACATTTTGGAGTGAAATCCCAGGGCCAGCTATCTGTAAGAAAAAGAAATACCTTTACCAACCTCCTTCCACAGCATTCTGTGATCTCTGGTCCTCTAACCATTATCTGCCCATTTATCTTCTCTGGGTTTTTTTCTTAGGCTGCATAATAAATGTAACAAGTCAATATAGCTCCAGAAAAATGTATTATATAAACAAATCTAACCTCACAGTTTCTAGTTCAAAGAGAGTGTATATAATCATTTATATTAAATATTTGTTTAGGCAAATTACAAATTAGTGTTAGAAGTATATGTATGATTTCATGCCAATAAAATCAGCATATCTTTCATGAAAATAAACTACAGAAAACTGTTTTAAACACTTAGAAATGATTGAGATATAGTAAAGCAGTTCAAAGTAAGCATTTTACTGTAAATTTTATATTCCATTAATCATCTTATTTGTACTCCAAAAATTTAACATTGTAGTCTTATGTTTTGCTGCCTAGTAGTAAATCTTATTTTTAATTGTATTGTGCTTCTGTTCCTATATATGAATTCAACATCATTTTGCCCAGTTGAAGTTTATTTTATGTAACTTTTATTACTACATTATTGTGTATGTTCCTATGGACAGAGAGAATTCTACATCATTGTTGACTTCTACATATAAATTACAAATATTATTTCTTGACCTCTAAATTCCACATAAGGATTGACATTCATATAGAAATTGTTCGTATTATCTATTTATCTGTATATACTTTTCTAGTTTGCGACTTGCACCCATGAATCATACAAATATCTGATTCTATTTACTTTTAAGCTTTAGGTTAAGTTTTAGCTTTAAATCTCTGTTTACATTTGCTTTCAAACAGTAAAATATGTGACTATCACTTTATATACTCTACTCTGAATTCCACTATTATGAATTGTTTTCAGTATCCCAACAAGATGATTATCTGAGATAATTATTCCTCTGTTTCATCTGGATAATTCTTATATTGTTCTGTAATATGAACTTCCTTCTTTCTTCATTCTGGCTACATTTATACATGTGAATTATTCTTGGTTTTACTTAATTATCAACATGGGTGACATTTAATTTTCATTGTCATTCTTCAGCTAAAAACAAGGTCTATGTGTTCTGCTCTTCACATAGTTCTTTTCACAGCACTTATCGATCTAGTGAGCACTTTTGTACTCCACTTGGGTCTTCTATCACAAAGACTAATATTCAGATATGTTTACTAAAAAAAAAAATTCTGGAATCAAGCCTTTTACTCTCACCATTTTCAAACACTAGAATAGAAACAAAATAATTTCCGAGCCAACTACTTTGAAATACGTAATAAATATCTGCTCCAGTAGGAAGGAGTTACTAACATCATCCCCTTCTTTCTTATCATATATTTTTCTTTTTAGTAGGACAAACATGTAAAATGATTGTGTACTTGTTAAAGAAAAATAAAAAAATAATTTCTGAGATAAGTGCATATAAGAATCTTGTGCTATAGGTATGTTATATAGGTGAAGAAAATCTATTTATTTTTAATGCTTGGATGACTTTTAAGGAAATTAAGCAGAATTCTTACGGAACATCTACCCTGCAAGAGAGGAAAATCAGAGAGGCCCATAAGTGCTATGGTCAGCTTTTCCCTTTGGACTAGGTTGCTGAAGAGAGCAGGGAGACCGCAAACAATACCAAAGTCTTCTGCAGGCAGGAAGCTGGATCTTAGGTGTTTCAGAAAAAAATAAAAATAAAAACTAAATCCAGCTTCTTCAACAGGTGCTTTAGAAGAAATGTGTCTGAGGCAGCATGATGGTGGGAATCATACTTATCTCAGTCTTAGCTGGAAGGGGAGAGGTAAAATAAAAACCTGTTAGGAAGAATCTCTGAGCACACGTCCTCAATTCACTCACTAACCTGAAAAACCTGGTGAAAATTGATTTAAAGTACTCCTAAATTCATAGTGAGCCAGACCAGTAATAGGAGGAAATTGAAATCCTTTATGGAGGCACTCACATTTCAACGGGGACTCAAAGAATTACCACTGGAAAGATCAAAGCAGCATTAATTCCCTCACCCTCACTCCAAACACCACAGAATGCAGTTTCTTTCTTTCTTTGTTTGACAGGTAGAGTTATAGACAGTGAGAGAGAGAGAGACAGAGAGAAAGGTCTTCCTTCCATTGGTTCACTCCCCTAATGGCCGCTAAGGCCGGCAGTGCACCGATCCCAAGCCAGGAGCAAGTGCTTCCTCCTGGTCTCCCATGCGGGTGCAGGGGCCCAAGCACTTGGGCCATCCTCCACTGCACTCCCGGGCCACAGCAGAGAGCCTGACTGGAAGAGGACCAACCAGGACTAGAACCGGCACCCAAATGGAATGCCGGCGGCACAGGCAGAGGATTAACCAAGTGAGCCACGGCGCCGGCCCCAGCATGCAGTTTCTAGTCCTAGAAACACTGAAGACCAAATGATAGAGTTGTCGTTTTAGACAATACAAGTGTATTGTAATATGACACAGGGGATTTGAACCATGATACATTTACATGTTTCCCTTTTGAAGATAAAAAAGTATTTCTTAATTTAAAAAAAAATTACATATTTATGGTATAAATAGAATGTTTTTATGTAAGTATGCATTATAGAATGACAAAATCAAGCAAATTCCTATATGTATTATTAGCTCATATACATTTTTTGCCATTCAATCTATTCTAGCAGTTTTCAAGAATACAATATATTGTTATTGACTATTACAAATAGAATGAATTCCATAAATACATGGTATTTAGGGCATATTTTATACAAACTTAATATTTAATCATATTCATCTTTTCTATTCTGTTAATGTTTAGTTCACTACCAAAAAAAATCTGTATAGCTGTTTCTCTCACAATGTTCCTTGGGCTGTACTAATTTGGGATGATATTGTCCCTTACGATGCATGATTTTTATTAATATCTACCAAATGTTGTACATCTGCCAGTAGAAACAGACAGCTTTGAGAGGGGTGAAATACATGATCTCTTGCACCTGTTACAGCCTCATACCATAAAATAAATTATTGAAACATGTTTTAAGCCATAAAAAATCATTATAATTTTGTGGTTGGCTTTAATCTTCTATACTTCTACAGGATGAATACCCAGGGATGCCATGTTTATCTAGAAATATATAGTTGCACATTCAGTTAAAACATGAAACAATAGACCCTCTTACCCGTGGAGAATATGTTCCAAGACCCCTGACAAGTTCCAACAGAAGGCCTGATACTTCATATAGAACTGAATCCCATATATTTGCCTTTAGTTCATGGAAAAAATATTAAAAGAGAAGTTTGTTGCAAGATTTCTGAAACCTATGTATAGTTTTTTTTTATAATATGTATCTTCCATAAACTTTTTGAACTTCTCTCATACTGTATTTTTCTATTCATACGTACATACATATCTATGAAAGAGCTTACTTTAGATACTAGTCACAGTAAGAGGTTAACAAGAATAACAGAAAATAAAATAATCATACTGTAATGAAACAATGTGAATGGTAACCACAAATGAGTTCTCTTGTCAGTTAATAGTGTTCTTTTTGTGTTATTAACACTTAAAACACATCTTATACATTTTATCATAATTTCTTTGCAGCTTTATCTACATTAACATTGTGTGGCTAAAATTAAGACATTAGACATTAGAGGAAACGTTCATTTTTATACCTTGACTATGTAATTTGGTGATAAGATAGACTGGCTTGAGTGAAAGAATAACTAATGAATAAAGTACATGAACTAATTTATTCTAGATTTCATTTACTACCCATACACTCTGAAATTTATTCCAGATCCAAGATTTAATGCACAAACAACCTGATTTATCAGCACTCCTCAGTGTCTCTTCCACTTTCCCCGAGTCTTTCTCATGGACAAAATTTTGCATGATCATCAGGAAATTAAGTTCAGCAGCGAAATGAGAGACAATCTGAGTACATTTTTTAAACTTCACTGTGTCCCAGAGACGACTAACAAAAGATAAAGTTGATAATATTGAAGTGTAAATCCTAAACCAAATGATTTTGCTTTTTAGTTGAATTTATTTATAAATATTGAGTCCTCAATAAGATTGTCTCCTCTGGCTAAGGGTCTTGTGTTTTATTTTTTAATGTATCTTAACTACATCTAAGGCACTGTGAGGTAGTCAATGTATAAACCAATTAGAAATCACATAATTGAACTCATGTTTTAGAATTAGCTATTGAAAGCACAAAACACACTTCTGAGATTTGATGATGCTGTTAATGAGAAATTGATGAGGAGAAGGTAAGTAGCAAGGGTGTGTTATAAATCACGTACACTAGACTCTTCTTCATAAGCACTGTTTTAGCTTTGTAAAAATCATTTAAAAATTTTGAGTGGGAATTAAATTTTTAAAATCAACCATATTCTCCTAAATCAGTGTAAAATGCTTAGCCAGTAATGTCTTCATTAATCTGAAAAGAGCAACTGAAGCCTCACAGATGTAAAGCAAAATAGTAATTTAGAAAGTAGAATAATTATGATTTAATAACATGATATTTTCTTCATGCTTCTGGATAATATATAAAGCAAAAATGCATTTGACCTTATGTTTTCACACACAGATGCACTTTTAATTTGGATAATATCAACCTATTAAAAGATTATTTTCAGAACCATTCAGTTGAATAAAATTATTATTTTAAAAATTCTAAAGCACTAACTGAAGGTCAATGGTTCCTTATAGTTATAAATGCTAAGCTAAGGTTTGTGACTGTTTTTTCCTCCTGGTTATGGCATCAGGGTAAATAAGTCCTAAATTTGCAAATGAGCGATTTACATTTTGAGAAAAGTCATGGGTACTCATCGCATTATTTAGGATTTATAATTACTAAGGTATAGTGTTGTGTTTCCAAATATGCTGAAAATATTAAATGTAAAGTAAAATAGGAAGCAAATACATAGACAATGTTATGTCAAAATACTTTATAAATAAAAATCAGATCATTTTCCCTGTCTGCATATACCAATTTGCAGGAGTAATATTAAAGAAAAAGAAGTCATTTCTTACTATAAAAAGCCACTAGTGATAAGATGAAAATTTTCGTAATACTGTAAAGTGGATGAGAATGGATTATTAAAGAAAAATTGAAACAGAAAATTCATCACTGGAGTCATTCAAGGAGAGAGCTAGTATGCCTATTTTTGGTCTATTTATTTAAATTTTTTCTCCTTTTAATTTTTTCCCCAAACTTCTCATATAATTCTTTGTTTCTGAAAATGCTACTTATTAAAAATTCTTTATCAAAATATTTGTTGAATTGTAAATTATATGCTTTATATTGTTCAAGTAAGGAGATGATTATTAATACATAATTTTAAGAATTACACAGTATTTCAACATGTTTTTCAGTGCATGAGGAAGAAGCAGAAAATGATACAACACACAGGAATGCACTCAATGGACCAAGTACATTATTCGCAAAATGAGTAAGTTCCAAAATTATTAAATTCTAGTTTCTCAATTAGCATGCAAATAGTCTTATCTTGAAAGTAAAGTCTAACAGGTTTGAGACCTAACTTTATAAAAGAATTCTGGAAAGAAAGAGTTTGAGCCACGCAGTGGACATCTATGATGGTAAGATCCCCAGACACCAGCAAGTGGTGTTAGTGACAGCTGTTAAGGTTTTTCAGATTACTTCAAAGGCAAACGGTATGGCCCTGTCATGGCTTGAGTGTCTAGGTCTCTGGTGAAGCAGCTCACAGAGCATATCCATACCTTGGCCTTAAAGGGACTGTCATACTCTTAAGTTGGCTTATAATGTTGAAGTCGAGTACATGATGTCAGTAACTCATATGTGTGGTCTGAGAAGGGGTGATGTAACATTGTTGGGAGAGGAGAGTACACTGAAATTGTTATCATAGAAAATGTGTTAGCTTGGTAACCAACTATGTAAGGATTTGGAATTATTTCATAGCAATATAACATTATATCTCTCCTAGAGACTTAGAATTTAGGTAATACAAGACACAGAGAAATGATGAATTAATTTATTAAAAAATATCTTTGAACATGTTAGATATACAGACCCGATTTGACAACTATTAAGATAAGCCCGTGTTAATGTGATTAAATACACTTAGAAAAAAAGTACTGTTTAAAAGCACAATGTACTCCCACTAAAGCAGTCTAAAATAGCTGCTTGCTGGCTGAAGTCAGGAGCATCAAGGCAGGCTTCTTTGCTTGAAAATGCCCTACTGATTGTCGGTGTTTATTTTAAGGATGCTCTCATTGGGATTGTGGTGTTGATAAGGAGCGCCAGTATTCCATGGTGAATGGATATTAGATAGAGACCGCACAACCTTTCAGTAACTCCCTTCAAATTCTCTTTCTTTAAAAACTTCCCTTAATCATGTCTGTCTGACTCATTCCCCAGACCAGTGCCATCCAATAGACCAAAAATTTATTCTATCATGGAAGTCTTTGTTCTTTGTGCTTTCCAGTGTGTTTTTCACCAGCCACAAATAGCCATTGAATATTTGTAATGCAAATGTCATGGAAGAACTGATATATAAGTGTTATTTTCTGTGAAGTTTAAATAGAAGTTAAAGTTGTCATATGTTTGTGGTGTCTACTCTAATAGAAGTGAAACCTTAGAATTATTGTGAGGGAGAGGTACAGAATGCAAACTCCATTTGTATGATATGCATAAATTGTATAATGCTTCATGTTTTAAGAGTCCTAAGAAAATATTGTCATCATGTTTGGGGATTGAGGTGAGCTTTTAAAGAGTGAAAGATTGCGATAATATCATTTTCAAAATTGTATTATAGGGTTTTCTGGCTATATTGAGTTAATAATACTTTCCTCTGAATTATGATAATGTGTTGCATTTACTAATGTAATCCAGCTAAGGACTCTAGGGACAAACACTCTTTGCTGGTAATTCAGTATTTTAGTACAATGCTATTGGTGATTAGTTTGGAATTTTTTTTTCTATTTGTACATTAGTGAGAATGTATTATTTTATTTTCTTGTACTCTCCTTGAGCACTTTATAATTAAGGGTACAATGTTCCCTCATACGTTTCATGATCCCCAATGAATGCCTGAAACCATGGATAATACTGAACCCTATAGATGAGCACATTATGTATTTTCCTATGCATTTACACCAATGATAAAATCAAATTTATAAGTTAGGCACAGTAAGAGTTTAATAAAAATAACTAATAATAAAATAGAAAAATATAACAAAGTACTATGTAAAAGTGATATGAATGTGGATTCTATCTCTAAAATATTATATTGTAGGGGCCGGCGCTATAGCTCAGTGGGTTAAAGCCCTGGCCTGAAGCGCCAGCATCCCATATGGGCGCCAGTTCTAGTCCCGGCTGCTCCTCTTCTGATCCAGATCTCTGCTATGGCCTGGGAAAGCAGTAAAAGATGGCCCAAGTCCTTGGGCCCCTGCACACACATGGGAGACCCGGAAGAAGCTCCTGGCTCCTAGCTTCAAATCGGTGCAGCTCCGGCCGTTGCGGCCAATTGGGGTGTGAACCAGCGAATGGAAGACTTCTCTCTCTGTCTCTACCTCTCTCTGTAACTCTTTCAAATAAATAAAATAAATATTTAAAAAAATTATCATATTTAGATATTTTTGGAAAATATGTATTCATTTTATAGAGTTACAGAGAAAGGGAGAGACAGAAAGAGGGAGAGAGAGGTTTTCTATCCACTGGTTCATTCTCCAGAAGACCACAACAGCCAGGGCTGGATCAGGCCAAAGCCAGGAACTTCATCTGTATCATCTCTGGCAGGGACTCAAGTACTTGGGCCATCTTCTGCTGCTTTTCCCAGGCCATTAGCCAGGAGCTGGATAGGAAGTTGAGTAGCTGGGACTCAAACTGGCACCCATATCTGATGCCTGTGACACAGGTGACTGCTT